>NC_062289.1:88857608-89160638 GCF_902655055.1 Lutra lutra
TCTACATACGCACCGCATTTACCTGTTCCTTTTACCATAGTTCATCTAAATCAGAATCCCATTAAAACTGATCAATCTAGGGCGCCTGGGTGGCTCAGTGGATTAAAGCCTCTGCCTTCGGCTCGGGTCATGATCTCAGGGTCGTGGGATGGAGCCCCACATTGGGCTCTCTGCTCAGCAGGGAGCCTGCTTCCCACCCACCCTGCCTGCCTCTCTGACCACTTGTGATTTCTGTCTGTCAAATAAATAAAAAAAAAATCTAAAAAAAAAAAAAAACAAACCAAAACAAAACAAAACCGATCAATCTATCAATTTTTTTGGCCATCAAAGCAGTGCTGGCATTGAATATCTTTATACACCTGTCATTTTGCATATGAAGGATTATTACATCTGTAGGGTCGGTATCTGGCCCAGAGGGGTGGAACTGCTGAGTTAAAGTGTCCTGTTCTCCTGTTTTGGGTGGCTATCTCAAATCACTCCTCCCCACCCTGGCTGCAACCATCCACCTTCTACCTACTCATGACTTCTCAGAGTGCCTGACCGTGTGGTAATTAAATACGTTCATCTTTACCAATCTTACTGGTTTCTAAGCTTTAAGAAAACCAGGCAATTGGGGTGCTTGGGTGGCTCAGTGGGTTAAAGCCTCTACCTTAGGCTCGGGTCATGATTCCAGGGTCCTGGAATTGAGACCCCTCATCGGGCTCTCTGCTCAGCAGGAAGCCTGCTTCCCTTCCTCTCTCTGCCTGCCTCTCTGCCTACTTGTGATCTCTGTCTATCAAATAAATAAATAGAATCCTTTAAAAAAAAAAACAAAACAGGCAATCAGGACTTAAAGAAATAGGGCTCATCAGCCAGCTGCTTGGGTCATTCCAGAAAGCCAGACGTAAAGAGAAAATGCTCTGGGAAATGTGGGAAATGAACTGTGTGCTACTAGTATTTCTTTCCTGAAGGCCCCTCCCTGATTTCCATACAGGCATACCTGTTTCTCCTGCTTTTAGAAGCATAGGTGTCCCACATGGGTCCCCAGCCAGCCTCTGCCCTCTGCTCCCCACCCCCCTCAGAGGCTAAGATCACCCAGCATTGACAGGGGCTCAGAAACGTCAACATTTTCTCCCTGTCTGGTCTGCACTGCAGGCAGGGTTTAAGGCCTAGGGAGGAAATGACCTCTTATTAATAAGGAAACTTTGGGAAAGTAGATGGGGTGGAGGCTACTTATGGGGGCAGTATGGTCACATGTTAATATTCTCATCACTTAGGAAAAGGGGCAAGAGTGTGGAATTCCTACCCTCTTTGTCAAACTGAAAAAGTGAACCGGTTGGAAGATGAATGTTGGTGGCTCTGAATGGCAAATTATGGAACATGATGCTTTTCATTCAGGTGTATTTATGGGATTCCTATTTACCTAATAAATACAACAATGGATGAACAGCTGTTGTGAAGGGGGAGGCGTGGGCTCACGGGGGTGGGGAATAGAAATCTGTTATCCAGAAAGGGAGCTACGTGGTCTTAGGAAGGATTTTAACATGGGATGGTTTGTTTGTCTTCTTGAAATCCTTGCTAACTGTTGGCAAGGCTTTCTCCTGGGCCCTCAGAACAAAGGTGGGAATCAAATGGGCAGGGCACCTGCACAGAGCCTGATATACATGCGTGGGAGTGACACCCGGGGTGGACGGGGTGGTCACTGGGTATGCCCCCCATCCCAGTGGATGGTCCTGTTGACTATGGAACTTTTGAGCTTCTAGTAATCTTCCAACCCTTCCTCCTCTCCAACACACGGGGGTTCTGGAAGGGCGGTGTTAACCCAATGCAGGACTTCTGGATGGTTCTTAAAATGTCGTCTTCCCCTTTCTGATTTTCTCCAGACCAAGGCGACCTGCAGCAGTTGGTTCTTCCATGGTCAAGAATGTTTAAGTTCAACAGCAGCACATTCTAAGTCCAGAAGTGGAGAGCTAGAGTAGAAAGGAACGAGGAAGGAGGGAAGGGCAGAAGAGGAGGGTGTGAGGAAAACAAAGGTGGGGGGAAGGGATGCAAAATAGTGTAAATAAGGGGAAAGACACCAGAAAGGGCGGGGGTGGGGGTGGGGTTGAAATCCTGCATCTGTGAGGAGAAAAAGACGGGAAAGAAGAAAGAAAATTGAGCATCTAATGGGAAAGAGGGAATCCAGGAGGGAAGGAAGAAGGAAGAGGGAAGACAGGCTGGCAGGCAGGCTGGCCGGCAGGCTGGCCGGGAAGGGGATAGGGGAAAGGAAGCTACGGTAAAGGAAAACGTGATGAAAGAGGGGGAAAGAAGAGATAAGAAAGAAGAGAAAGTGGAAAGGACCCAGGAGAAACCAGATGATGGAAAATTAAGTCAGGAGAGCTTCCGACGGTGATGTTTCTGAAATTCTTTCCAACGGGCAGCTGCCACACGCTTTTGTGGTGGCAGAGACATCTCAACTCTTAAACGAGCTTTCCACCCCTCTCATGGCTGGGCACAGAAAGGCATTTTCGACCAAACCTCACCAGCGAGCTGCAGCTAAAAGGCCATCGCCCCGGTGACAGCTGGAGGGCGACAGCGGTCCCAGCTCCCTCAGTCCTGGCTGCGGGTCATCGGGCCTGGTCCCTTTCTCTCCGGCCGGCGAGGCCACACGTTGTGGGACAGAGTCCCAGACCTGCGTCGCGGCCTTGTTTCCCGACGCCCCGGCCGCCTGAGCCTGGGGACCGAGCCCGCAGACGCCCTGCGCGCAGGGGCGCACGCGGCGCTGGCTCGGGTCCGCTAGGAACCCACAACTGCCTTTCTCCGGCGGTTGTGCGTAGGCCTCTTTACAACACAAACCTATAATTTACACATTTTGATTCCGCCTGTAATTTCGCCCCCCCCCCCAGCTCCGACGCCATAAAACTCGTGGGGCCTGGCAGAGGGACCCCACCCCACCCCCAAGGCCCCAGCTCTCCTCGAAGGTCCCTGTGCTGCTCCAAATAATCGCGTGGACGGCGGCCAAGAATAACTCGAAAATAAACACAACTCGTGGCCCTCTGAGCGCGAGCCGAGGGTCCCTCCCGGCCCCACCTGGCTCTGGGGCCTGCGGGGGAGGAGGGGAGGCCGCGCCGAAAGCTCTGCGCTCAGAGCACTGCCCGGAACCCTAGAACCTTTCCTGGACCTCTATTCAAAATCCGTGCCCCTCTGGCTGGCCTTTGTCCCGCTACCTCTCCTAGCAGGAAAATCGTCTGGCTTCCGGACCTCTTTCCGGAAAAAAGAACAACGATGAAAAAAAAAAAAAAGACCCAACGTGGACTGGAGCGAGTCCCCCCCCCCCCCACCAAATTCCGGGACTTTCCCGATTAGACTGGAGATCTCAATCTCACGCTGCTCTTAAGACCCCAGGTCTGAGAGTGTGGGTGCGTGCCAAAGCTGTGCAGAAGTGCAAAGGCGGCGATGTGCCCGCATTTGCATGTATACCTGAAGTGTGTACTCGCTAAGGCACGTGCGAATAACTGTGTGTGCGCAAAGATGATTCTGTCTACAGAAAATTACGCGCCAGTTATCCGAGGCTCGGAAAGTGCAAACAGCATATGCAAACGGTTACTAATGTGCAAATAATTTCGACGTGCCAACTAGGTGGGTTGCGCTGGTACCTCTACGTGCATTTAATTCTTTGGGCAAATTGTTCCGTGTGCAAGTGTTTAGTGTTCGCGCCAATGATTCTGCCGCTGCAAACAACCGTGGTGATGTGTGACGCCTTTGCAGAGCCAAAGAAAGGGCTCAAAAAAATCGTCTCTCGGTGGTGGGTCAGACTGCACACCTTCGGGACTGCCCAAGTCCCGGGAAACAGCGCGTAAAAGAAAAACTGCCTTGCTTCCCACGCGGGCTCTGGCTGCTCCCCCTGCCGAAGGGAAAGCGGAGAGGGTAGCCGTTTTCGGGTTCTTTGCCTCCCCCAAACTTCCTGCTCCGCGGGGTCGGTGCGTTCCAGCAGCTGCGTGCGTTTACACGGCACCGCGTTGCGCCTCAAGATTTCCCTCGGATGCAGGGTCTCCTTGGAGCCCACCGGTAACTGGCTACCGCCGCACAGCGCCCAGACCCTACCAAGGTTTCCCAGTGTCCCGGAGCCTCCTAAAACTTTCCCGGGCCCCCGGAGCCGTGCCACCGGGAGAAAGCGAAAGTCCTCGCGTTTTGCCAAGGGCTCTCTGCGCGCTGCAAAACCCCAGTCCGCAACCACCAGGCGAAAAGTGTGGGATAGCAAGTCCATGTGTCCCCCACGGGCATTGCAATGGCGAAGCACGTCCTGGCTAAGGCAGTCAGTCCCTCCCAGCTCGTGCACACGTGTGCCTAGAATTATAATACAATATAACACATCGTAATATCGAATATTATACCGCGTTTACCTTCCATTAGGATGTGTATATTGTGTTAGGCTGTGCTTATGTGTTTGTTACGACGTGTTGTGATATTGTATCTCTCAATCTCACTACCATGTGCCCACCCGCACCTACTGGCTTATTTGATCCCCACAAAGACCCTGGAGGCAGGACTCATTTCTCGCTGTCTGCACTGGAGGTACAAAGAGGAGAAGCGTTTGCCCAGCGCTACCAAGCTAGAAAGGGGCAGGGCTTGGATTGGAACCCAGAACCTGAAGACTGGCAGTCGAGGTGGGTGGGAAGCAGACATCCACCCTCCCAGCTTGGTGGAAAGATACCCTGCACTACTTGCTGCTGTTTCTGGACTAGAGCGACAATATGGATGTATTTTAATGTATTGGCATCGGGTGGCTGAGACGAGGGCTGCCAGCCTGCGCTCTGCAACCCTCTGGCTGAGAACTCAGGGTAGACGTGGCTTGCTTCTCCTAGCAACCCTAGGAGGGAGGGAAGGAGGGTTATCATAATGGTTCACGGATGAAGAAGAGGTTCGGGCAGGTTAGATAGTTTGCCCAATGCCTCTCAGCAAAGGAGGACAGAGTTTCAGGTCAGGCTTTCAGACCCCAGAAGGATTTTGATTTGGGTAACTGTATTCCCAACCCAACCCCAAGGCATCCCGGTTTAATCGGACTCCAAGGGTAGGTGAGAGACTACTGGTGGAGAGGATTGGTTAGAGACAATAAAAACTCTGGGTCTCCTCTACAAGAGGAAGGAGGTCGATGCACCCTAAGCCAAGTCTTTGGAACCGTGACTGGGGTCCAAGACCTTGCTTGTGACTTGGTTACAGTTCCACAGGCTTCCTTGGGGAGACAACGGAGCAGAGGATTTTTGATCCTTCGTGCACCCCAACCTTCCCTCCTTTTTGTGTGCTGGTGGAGGACACCGTTTTCGTCCCCTCCCTCCAATTGTAAACACCAAGGGATCACTGTGCCCTCACAAAAGTCTCTAAGGACCAGAGGACTATCGATAACTGACCAAGGTCTTGAGGAGAGCGTCTGGGGAAGGGGACTTGCCTGCCTGGATTTTCAGACCCTTCTCCTGCCAAGGGGAGCTCTCCACCCTGGAAATGTAGGGCCGGGAAAGGAATTCAGACCCAGCCCACCTGGATTATTTGACCCCCCCCAGCACCCAGCCCCCAGCCGGGTTTCCTTGCCAAATACCCAGATTGTTGGGGGGAAACCTTGTGGGTGAATTCACTGGGCTTTGTAAGTGTAAAATGAGTGTCTATCCTTAGCAAGATACCAGAGAAACACTCTCTCCTGGAGGCGCTCTCCGGGAAACGAAAGGGTGAGAAATTGCCCCTTCTGCAGCAAAACGGTATCCGCTGGAAGATGAGATCTGATGGACATTTCCAAAGCTGAAAGAAATCCACAGAATTGTCCCCAGGCCCGACTGTCCCTGCTGCCCACTGCCTCCGCCGGCTTGGATTGGGCATGCCTCTGCCAAGTGTGTGGGGGTTTAAACCGAACCCACAAACACAGGATTTTTTGTTGTGTTGTGTGTGCTTGCCTTTCAAAACAAAACGTGTATCCACACCTTCCTGGGGCAAATGGGGCTGAAAGATTAGACAAAAATCCAGACATTTGGGGCTTACCTTCCCCTCCCCTATATGTACTTAATGATCTGGATATTTGGGGGAAGTTTAGATTTCTAGTGTCTGTGTGATTAGAAGGAGCACTTTGATTTTCTATTTCTGAGTGTACATTGGGGTGCTGGGCGGGGGTTATGCGTGCCTCCATGTGGGAAACCTGGGGCCAAATTTGAGGCTCTTCCCTAGTCCAGGAAAGCGTCTTGGTGCCTCCTTTGAGAAGAAGCCGAGCTGACCATCCTCCTCACCACCCTCCTCACCAGACCCCTCTCTCCTCCCCCCATGCCAGCCTCCGGGCAAGGGGGAAATTGGCAAAAAGGGAAAACAAAAAACACCAGAAGTATGTGGAAATTTCAGGAGTTGGTATATCCTTCAGAGTTAGGGCTGGAGGATGGAACTTTTCACTCTTGCTAATACAATGTGGACAGTTGTCCCCATAAGAGCAGATTTTGACCAGTTGGCAAATCCAAGAAATTCTGGACAATTCAGTGTAACATCCGGATAACTGGCCATTCTGCCCGTATAATGCCAGAGGCATAGGATGGGGGAATTTGTAACGATTTCGGTAAAAAGTTTAGTGGTGTTTTTCGTTTTGTCTCATTTCAAAATGCGTGGTCAGGGCTGGCATGTCCCCCTGGGCCACGCTGGTGGGGCACTGAGAACAGCCTGGCGGTGGGGGCCAAGCCCCCCTGGAGCCAATCCCTTGCTCTCGGAGGAGCGGGATTGGGGCACCTTCGGAGGGGAGGGTCACTGGGTGCGCTCAGAGCAGATTTGCCCCCGCGGACCCAGAAAAGATGACATAAGTGGCGCTGACGAGGGCTGCCCGGCTGAAACGCGCCTAAATAAAGGGTCCGCCGGCAGCGTGGGCCAGAGGGATTGCCTCACACTCCGGAATCGGGGCCAGACACGTTTGGAAATGTTTTTCTGGCCGCCCGCCCCGCAAGGGCGACAGCCGCAGCCGGCGGCCCAGGCAAAGCTGCGCCGCTGGTCCCAGGCTGGCGCTGAGCGGCGGCCACCGTGTGCTCCTCCGCGCTTGCCTCCCCCCCCCTTCCTTCAGTGCCCTCCACATTTGTGTGCCGCCTGGGGCACGGCTCCGCCTGCAGCACCCCAGCTGTGACCAGAAAGACATTACAGAATCGCGCAGGCAAAAGTTCGCGCGGGCAAAAGTTTGGCACCGAGCAAGGCATTGTGATTTTCAACACCGTTCTTCCCCCAGGGATAGGCAGGTTGCACGGGGTAGGCAACCGTCCTGGTCACAGCTGGGTTCCCAGGGCCCAGGACGGAGACTGAAAAAAATGGAATATTTATGAAATCAATGTATGAAGCCAGAAATCAGGCTTTCAGTCTTAACGGCATCATAATCCCCCTCTGGGACACCGGAAGTCTCTCTCTGGCCCTCATCCCCCGTGTAGAGTAACGGGGCTGGCTTGTGGCCCCTGCCAGGCTCTCAAGACTCAGCCATAATAAGTGATAACCACAGAAACATCTGACACTCATGGACCACCTACGCTTTTCATCAGCCTTTATGTTCATTGACTCCCCGACGATTATTAGGGGTAGACACTGTAATACCCCCATTTTACAGATGACCAACCAGGAGCTCAAATACGATAACTCAGACCACTTGGTTCATGCAGGGATTTCATGACTGTGTGAGTTCCGTGCTCTAGATGCCACATCCAGGGTCTGAAGAATGCTGAACCCGTGGCCCCCATTTTTCTCCAGATTTTTAAAAACAACGGCACCGAGGATCTGCTTCACCCCTCGCTCTGGATCTGGAGCCAAGCAGTCCAGCCAGACTAAGCCCAGACGCTTGAAGGAGGCTGTAACCATCTCTAAACTTCTGGATCAGGGCTGGGACCCCTCACATCTTAGGCTGCTGTGTTCGCGCGCTCTCTCTTGAGGCAGAAGAAAAGGGGTTTCTGCTTTCCTGCCCAATGCCGCGCATAAAAATACTGCTCGGAATTCCTAAAGCCCCGAAGAACCTAGAGCGGCGGTAGGTTACAACGAAAAGGGTCCTGAGAAAGGTCACCCAGAGGCAGATGTGACTTAAGCCCCTACGCCAGCGCGCTGTGCGCCCCACCC
This sequence comes from Lutra lutra, assembly GCF_902655055.1. Classification (NCBI taxonomy): domain Eukaryota; kingdom Metazoa; phylum Chordata; class Mammalia; order Carnivora; family Mustelidae; genus Lutra; species Lutra lutra. The sequence goes on from NC_062289.1 coordinate 88,865,673, forward strand.
GCATCTTTACGCACTGGCACAGTTGCGCGCGCCTTGGCGCAAACCAAGATCCTGCCCGCGGATCTCCAGTCCCGCCAGGCTTCGGCCACTGCACGCTAAGTCAGCGTAATGAATGGAGAGCGAAAAGAAGGGGTGGGGAGGGAGGGGGCATTGTGACGGGGCGGGGGGAGAGTAAAATATCTTGGAAATAATACACTGAGAGAAGGAAATATGGATAACAGTTTATCAGCGCCCCCGCCCCCATTGCCCGCATGTTTAAAACCCCTAAGTAATTTTAGATTGTGTCTTCAGTTAATATATCTCTCTCCCTTTCCCGCGGGCTGACAGGGAAGCGCCGTTGCTGCAAGATGTCTGCAGAAAAGGGTCTTTAAGAGTTTCCACATTGTTTAGCTACACAAATGTGTTTGTGGTTCCCGAGGTCCTCCCCCTCCCCCACCCGCCTCCGAATCTCATTTCACTTTATGACTCCAATTGTTTGAGGATGCCCGCGCCACATAAATCCTGCTTCGAGATTAATCTCTCTGCTCGCTCGCGCGGGGCGCAGTGATTTTTTTTTTTTTTTTAAGTTCTTTAAAAGAGGGCGCCGGGCGGAGATTTATTAACAAGGAAAAATAGTTTATTTTTATAGTCGACCTCGGAAAAGTGGGGGTGGGAGTGGGCCGGGCAAGGGGAGTCGCTCGGATGGATAAACAATGGGGCTAAAGGGGCTGGGGTGTTAAAGACCATTTCAGCTAAGCTTGGGCTGGCGACTTGAACTTTTCTCCGGGCTACCCCGCAGCTCGCCGGTGGATGCGTCGCCCGGGGTCTGCGAGGCCACGCCGATAACCTCGAGGTGTGCCTGTGTGGGTCTGCCAATGGACTGTGCGCCATGCACGCGCGCGCGCGCGCACCCGTGTGCGGATGAGACTCCCCCATACTCCTGGGGACCAGTCTCTTCCAGAGATGCGGTTCCCAAGGACGTTCCCCAAATCAGCCTCTCTGCTCGGGGTTGCGATCTTCCCTCCCGCTAAAGTAAAGTGGCTTTAGCGTGATCTACACGGATGGGCATCAGAGGTCCGCAGAGCCCTGGATGGTTTTCAAGAAATTGTGAACGTTGGTGTACTTTTCTGGAGAAAATTCATAGTTTTCATCAGCTTCTCTGTGGATACCTTGTCATCCAAAAGGTTAAAGGCCCCCTAATTAAGAAAAGAGCAAAGCAGGGCCTCTTACCTCCCCAGGTTGCTGGCAGCTGCCCGCTCTGTGCAAATTTTGGTCCTTCAAACCAGCCTCGCGTGTGTCATGTTTGAAATCTAACAATGACCAGAAGCCAGCGCCTTAAGCTAGGGCGTTTTGGATGTCGATTTGGGCTCCATTTTGGACTCACCATACTTGGGGATTCTTACCAGCATTAGATTAAGAACCAAGGGACCTGAGCTTGGTTTTCAGCCTCTAACTAGTTGTCTTGACCTTGATGCAGTGGCAGCCCTTCCTTGGGGCCTCAGTTTCCCTTTAAGCTTTTGGAAAGGACATTTCTGAGACGTCTACACACTGATGTGCTGTCTTACACAGCCAACTGCCTTGAGGGCAAATGGAGGAGAAGAATGCCCAATCTGGAATGCTCAACCTGGTGCTAAGGATAAGGCCCTAAAGTCCTGGTGGGGAAGAGGGCTTCTTAACCTTTCCGGCAATGTAGTCATTTTGAGAAGCTGATTTAAAAAAAGAAAAAAAAAATGGCCCTCTCCGCACCAAAGAAAGAACCCACTTGGGTAGTCGATTTCACTTCTAATTTTCTGGAGTCCCTGGACAGGTGAAGGTCCCCTGCTTAAAGCAGAAAGATGGAGAGCAAACCCTGAGCAGGGCCTTAGAAAGGGGCTCGGGGCCTGAAAGCGGACGAGTCCGAGCCCCCTCAGTGCTCCCGGGCGAGCAGAGCAGGGGGAGAGGGGGAGAGGAGTACGCCCCTCCTTTGATTCGCAGACCCGGGCGCAGCCGGAGACCTCCCGGCACCGCGGCGTCTGTCTGTCTGCGCGTCTGCCCGCGGGTCCCCGGCTGTCCCGAGTGAACTGGAAGAGCGCTGGGAGCGCGCTGCACCAGCGCGAGGGCGCGCCCTGGAGAGGCCTTCCTGGGGGCCGCGATCTGGCCGAATCTCCCAGAGCCCAGTCCCGAGCAACTAGTTTGGGGTGCTGGAGTTAGAGGCCTTGGAGGCACACTTGGCTGGCGTCTGCCAAGCCTTTCTGCAGTTCACAGATTCGGTCTCTCTTTCCCCCAAACGTCTTTCCCCGGGACTGGGGACACCTGCTCAGGGCAGAAGCAGGCTGTGGTTCAACTTGCTTGATCCTGTCTGGGTCCCCTTCCAGGGGAAGGCACACCCCAAACAGCTGGACTGCTGGTTGGCTCCCCCAGCCAGAGCCAGAATCTTCTAAGAATAGACCACCCAAAATAAGGCTCTTCCTATTTTTAAAATGATCTTTCAAAGGATCACCTTACTAAACCGCAACAACCCACTTACTATTAACATTTGTCCCTACAAGGTGAGGAGGACAGGCCCAGAGAAGTTAAGCCACTGGCCCAAGAGGGCACAGTAAAAAACTGCAGAGTCTGGAGTCAAATTCAGGGCTTCAGACTCCAAATCCCTATCATTTTGCTTATGCACTGCAATCAGCTTCTCACTCCAGGCCCCTCCATCCCAAAACACAGGCGCCCCAATTCACAAGGGACGAGAGCACACGTTGCTCCTGGCCGGAGCCCAGGAGTTGTCCAGCCCCGCGGTGGGAAAGTGACAACGCGCATCAGAAGCCAGGCACACACCTCCCAGGCGCACCCTTCCCGACAACTTGGGGTGCACACCTCGTTTCCTCTCCCGGTCCTCACAACATCCCCACCCTGCAGCCCTGGGCAGCCAGGTGGCACTGACCCCTGCCATCCCTCGCTTGAGCTCTCACTTCCCCGTTCCTCCCCACCCCTCTGGTTCTCAGAAAATACCAGCCGTTTGCAGCCCCAGAGGGAACACTGCCCAGAGAGTGGAGGCGCGTCAGTCGCTCCCCACCCACCTGACGCCTTACCTGGTCGCGGAGTGGACGCGGGCCCGCGCCGGCCGCCTAAGCGCGGACTTGCGCGCGCCCTGGCGCAAAGCGCTCCATCAAGCATCCACTGGCCTCCGGCCGCGTTTCCGGTTGTAGCACTGGGCGCCCCCCGAGTGGGCCCGATAAGCTATCGGCCGTCCAGGCCCAGGAGGGGCGGTCAGCGGCGAGCCAGGGCACCTCTGGCCGGCTCCTGGCTCCGGGGCCCGGCGGCCTGCCAGCGGCGCTCAGGACAGCAGCGAGATGCCTGCCGAGGTGTTTCTGGTTACAATCACTTCACACACAGGCCTGCATTCCGCCCCCGCCCCCCCCCATCCTTACCATTAGGTCTGAAGTCACACCTTCTCCGGGCCTGGGGAGCTTTGCCGGGGTGGGGCGATGAGTGCCCGAGTGCCCGGCCCCGGAGTTGTTAATCCACAGAACTCGAACAGGTCCGTAAAAAGGCATATTTTGGTGGTCAGAAAATCAACATCGGGTAGACCTATTGCCTGTTCCTGGATACCAGGAGTTTTCTGCCAATTTATCCGGGGCTGCTGTGTGTTCCTGATTATTTTCTGGAAGGGCTGAGGCACACCGTTTAATGGATTATTTTGTATTCTCTTTCGGAAAATAGAGGGCTTAAGAGATAGGAAAAGATTCTCAGGAGAAAACTGATGCTGGCCCTTACATTGTCTGAAAAATTCATCATCGTCATCAAATAGTGGCTAGCATTTAATACCAAGTGCTTTCGTGATTTAATTCTTCAAAAAGGTCTTTGAGGGTGCGAACTGTTATTTTCCTCGCTTTGCAGATGAATCCGTGGAGGCTTGGTTGGGGGTCCCAGAATCCCCCAGCTATAGGAAGATCAGCCCCGAGAAGCCGGGCACACAGTAGGTGTGTCAAAAAGTGGAAAGTTTGAACCTTGGCAATGGGAGGAAAAGATGCACTCACTAGTCTGTCTTGGGGAGCCGTCTGCCACCTACAAGGTGACGGTCAGACCCCGAAAGGCCCCGTGCCATTTCTTCCCTGCCCTAGGAAATGATTCGGGTCAGAAAAGAGTTCCAAACCAATGGCCCTTGTCTGGCCCTGGGATTGCCTCTCGCTCCAGAGTCCAGCAGGACTCCCTTTGGCTGGGATCAAGCCTGGAGCTTTCCCAGGCTTCGGCAGGAATTACAGCCAAACCATTCGGGGTTCCCGCTTAGCCCCGCGGGTGTCCCGGGGTGGGGGCTGAGAGCATAGATCCCGGCTGCCCCTCTCCAGGCGGGGGCTTGTTTCTGCTCGGTCGGGCCTGGGGCCTGGGGTCCTGGCCATGCCTCTGGGGTCACTCCAGGCTTTGTTGAACCTCCCCCATCTGGAGAGCAGGGCCGCCCGGGATCCGCAGAGCAATTAACCTCACCCACCCTCTGCCTACCAGTTTCCTTAAAATAAATGTGACAAACGTAGGCCTAATGATCTGTGGGGGAAGATCTATATGCTTCGGGACGGTAACACATGGCTCCCTCCCTCCCCGGCCAAGCTCGCAGCCCTACTTCAAAGAACAGCCAGTGGGTGATAGCACAAGGGGCTTCCTGGTTTTCAGGAAACAAACAATCAGCCAGGTTCTTTGGGGGCAGCAGAACGGCCACAGACACGAACACTAAGGATAATGATGATGGTGATGGTGATGGCGGACATTTATTGATGACGAAGGGCTGGGTTTGGTGCTAGGAGTTCTGCACACTGACTTTATCTTTTTTTTTTTTTTTTTTAAGATTGTATTTGTTTATTTGAGAGCAAGAGCGAGAGAGGGAGAGAGATCATGAGCGGGCAGGGGAGGGGCAGAGGCAGCTGGAGAAGCAGACTCCCCACTGAGCAGGGAACCCCAGGACCCTGGGATCATGATCTCAGCAGAAAGCAGATGCTTAACGACTGAGCCACCCAGGCGCCCCCACGAACTCATCTGTTCTTTGCAACAACTCTCACCAGGACTTCGATATAGTTGCCCGTTTCACAGCCAAGGGCTTCCGGAGTCATATACCCATTCTCTCCCAGCTACTGGATACAGCAGGATTTGAACCTGATTCATGCGCCTTCTAAAACGTTAATTAATAAATCAAGGCTTTATTTTTTAAATAATTTTTAAAAAGATTTTATTTATTTGACAGAGATCACAAGCAGGCAGAGAAGCAGGCAGAGAGAGAGGAGGAAGCAGGCTCCCCGCTGAGCAGAGAGCCTGATGCGGGGCTCGATCCCAGGCCCCTGGGATCATGACCTGAGCCGAAGGCAGAGGCTTTAACCCACTGAGCCACCCAGGCGCCCCTAAATCAAGGCTTTAAAAAAATAAATGCACATGATTAAAAAACTCATACAGGAGAAGAGGACAGTGTGCAAGGACTAACTGACCAGGCTCCTCTTTCCCCCCATTCCCAGCTGCTGGTCCGCAAGTTTGTGTTCTGTGTATTTCTTTCTGTTCTGCCTCCTTTTACATTGCAAACGTACCTCCAGCTCCAAACTGCTCTTTGCTTTGCATTTTTATTGTTTGGCTAACTTGCTGATGCGTTTTTAAATGATGGGCTTTTGATCTCTAATCACCGTGCATTTTAAAAGAAGGAGAAAGTGCCAAACCAACAAACAAACGAAAAATCAAACAGAAAAGGGCATTGGTGGGTCTGGTTTCCTGGGGAATCGTGTGGGGTCAAGTTCTGCTCAGGGTCATTTCAGCTGCTTGGGGACAGAAATGGAGGAAGGGGAGGGAGGGAGAAAATGGAGAGGCAGGAGTGAGGATCTGGGAGTCTCAGACAGCTCTTGCATTCCAGTGGGAGATAGCAGATGTCCCAGGAACAAAACATGCTCATCCGCTCTTGGCACGGGAGTGTCACTGGACTTGCATTTCAGAGCAAGAGCTCTTCAAAGCCTTAAATGGTCTCTCGGAGACCGGGCAGAGTCAGAGCCACTCTGTGTTTTGGGCGGAGGGGCTGGCTTCCAGGGCGGAGAGCTGAGCGCCACCAGCAGCCCCGCAGGACAAGGGAGCCGCGGGGGGGATGAGGCTTGCCTATTTCGGGCTGGCTTCCCGTGTGACCTTCTCTGCCAGGGTGTAGACAAATTTAAGCCACCAGCCTGTTCATTCCATTCCTGCCCACCATCCCCAATATGGTTACCACCTACTTTTTCTTACAAATTCCCCTTGTCTGCCTTTGGGCTCAAATCACTCATGCAAAGTTATTCTCCCAGATGGTGTTTGTATTTGCATTCATAGGGTTTATAAACACAGAGCATCTTCCGGGTGCCTGCCTCCAGCACCTTGGTGAAAAGTTGCTGGACCCACAAGATCTCATCCCTTGTCTCGAACACGAACAACCATGCTTTTGCCTGCTGTCACTGTCTCCTGCCCCACAGTTTCTAGCTCCCTAGCAGAGAAGAGTGATGTTCCCTTTCTCTTGGTCCTTTTCTGTTTCCTGCTGCCTCTCACTCTTATTCTTTCTTTCTCTACCCCTGTGTGATCCTTTCCCCTTTCCTGCACCCCTGCCTCCCTCCTTCCCCCCTTCCTGCCTTTCTGCCTCCACCTATCTGTCATCCTCTCCTCCCTCTACAGCCATCCCCTTTCTCATTCCCTCTTTCCAGGTCTCTCCTCAGAGCTCCCTTTCTCTGGGGAGGGAATATTATGACAAGAAATGCATGCCAAGTTTCTGGGGCCTTCTAATTCAGGGGCTTTGGACAGCTGATCTTAACCAAAACAGTGGGTCTCTTTTTACAATTCTAGGGGGCCTCAAAATTGAAAATGGCCCACCTGGAGTTGCAGTTTATTTTCAAAATGCATGCATGGCTGTTACCCTTCTACAAAGTTCCCTAAAGCAATAGCCAGAAATGTGGATAACTCTGTAAGCATGTCCACAGCCGTGAAATGGGTCACACACACACACAAAAAAAAAAAGAGTTAAGAGCTTAGACGTATCAAAGTAGGAGATTGGTAAAACTATGTTTCCTCTGTAGGTGGAATAGTATGTATCACTAAAAATCCGATTTTAAGCGAGAAAAACAGACTTAAGGTAGTAAGTATCTTTACGATCCCATCTTCTCCATGTGCGTGTGTCTGCTTGTGTGAATTACATACCCAGGAAGAAGAGGGTGTGTGTAATGGTTTCACTTACACGTGGAATTTAAAACTGAAACGAATGAACAAAACTAAATTCGCAAATACAGAGAACAGTTCGGTGACTCTCAGAAGGGTGGGGAGAGGAGGGTGGGCCAAACCGGTGAAGGGGCCAAGAAGAGTGCAAACTTCCACTTATAAAAAAAAAAAAAAAATTAAGTCACAGGGATGTCCTGTACAGCACGGGGGCTCTAGTCAATCATATTGTTTGGCCTGTTGGAAAGTCTCGACAAGAGTGGATCTCGAACGTTCCTAACGGGAGAAAAGAAGTTTCTTTTCTTTTTTGTGTGACTCCATACGGTGACGGATGGTAACTGGACTTACCGCGGTGATCATTTCGTGGTGTGTGCAAATTTCACATCATTAGGTTTTTCACCTGACATATAATATATGTTTTAGGTCGATTTGACACCCATGTTATTTATTTCATTTTTAAAGATTTGATTTATTTGCGAGAGAGAGGGAGTGAGAGAGCACGAGCAGGGTGAGATGCAGAAGGAGAAGGAGAGGGAGAGGACAAGCAGGCTCTCAGCTGATCAGGAAGCCCGATAAGGGATTCGATCCCAGGACCCGATCCCAAGAACCCTGGGATCACGACCTAAGCTGAAGGCAGACACTTAACTGACTGAGCCCCCCAAGAGCCCTGATTCTACTTCAATTTTAGAAAGGTGTTGTGTATACATCAAATGTTAACAGTGAGGGGTGGGATTACAGAATTTGGGAGGGTTTGGACTTTTTTTTTTAAAGATTTTATTTATTTATTTGACAGACAGAGATCACAAGGAGGCAGAGAGGCAGGTGGGGGGAGGGGGAGAAGCAGGCTCCCTGCTGAGCAGAGAGCCGGATGCGGGGCTTGATCCCAGGACCCTGGGATCATGACCTGAAGGCCGAGGCTTTAACCCACTGAGCCACCCAGGCTCCTGGACTTTTTTTTTTTAATCTCCCACCTCCAAATGACTATCTTAAAGCTGCGTTAAATCATGGTGGTTTTTAATGCTGTCCTTTCTACGTCTGTGCATGTCCAAAATTTTCCATAATATTTTCAACATTGATAGCGATGCAGAGTTCTTTCGTAAGTGTGGCTAAGTACAAAAGACGTTGTTCAAGTTCATTTTCCCTTTGTGGCTCCCGTATGAGGGCTCCCCCTCGAGCTTCTTTGCTCTGGCAGCCAGGGTTCTGGATTCTGGGACAGGGGTGGGGGACTCTAGACCCAGTTATATCCTGCTAACCTGAGCAGAGGCCATGGGTGCTGTCGGCTTGGGCACTTCTGACAATGAGCTGGAAAAGGGGCAAAGTCTGGCAAAGTCAATTAGGTGGGCTGGCAATCCGAGGTTATTCTGTGGGGCCAGTTGTTAACCTAGAGAGGCCTGTCCCCAAGAGAGTGCAGAGGCCCTTTTAGGCCTGGGGGACATTTGGTTGCTATTATGAATGAAGAAACCGAGTGGAGCTAAAACAGGAAAATGGCAAAGTCGGACATCTCAGTGGGCTGGAGGGAGGCCCAGTGACCCTGGGGCTAAGTAATTCCAAATGGTCTTTGAAAGCTCTGACAGTGGGGCCTCGGAGACCCGCCCAGAGGGGCCACGGAAACCCGCCCGCAATGGGAGAGGGGGGCAGAGGTCCCATTATAGAAGGGGCTGAGGTTCTAGGCACTGACTGAGCCATTTTCAAGCAAGTTAATTATTGCCCTGTCTGGCTGAACTCCTTAAAGGAAGCACCAGAAGTAGATGCTCATAGTCAACCAGTGGCAGACACCTGCAATGTGGCATTGGAGCGAAGGGTGAGGGGGAAATTTTCACAGCTAGAAACAGAGCCCGATGGCTCAGCAACTGAGTGGCCACGTATCATCCCCGTCGGTTCTGTGGGACTCGGGCCTCTGCAGTGCCTGGAACCCAGTGGGCACTGGTAACTACTTGATGTAGGCACATACCCATCAATGAGTTCCTGACTGTTCTCGGGCTTTGTCCGGAGTCACCTGCTTCCCTATCCCCTGACAGACGGGTCACAAACAGTAGTTCCTGGGTCCCACCCCAAGCTTATGAATCCAAATCTGCGGCCTTTGCAATTTTAACACTCACCCAGTTCACTCTTTTGCTCCGCACAATTAGAACACCGATGGAGGCATCACAGTCGCTCGCTTCTAGAGGGTCCTGAGGCATGCTGGAAGAAACGAGTTCTGCAAAGTCAATATTATTCCCACTATTTATTTTCTGTTTATTACAGGTAAATATCCTAGGTAAATGTTACACTTACCATTTATTTCAGATTTATTAAGTGTCAGACACCCTGTGGAGAAGTGTGGGTATATTATCTCATTTCTTCCTCAAATAATCCCCTCAAGGAGGTAGTAGACCCATTTTACAAGGGGAGGGGGAATGGTTGCAGGAAGGGAACGGGGCGGCGAAGCGACTTGCCCAAAGGTAGCGAGGACCAAAGCAACAATCAGGAAAGAGGGCATCACTGACTGACGGCTTCCCGGGAGCCCAGCACTGTGCTAAGCATAGATTTTTTTTTTTTACATTTTTTAATTTAATTCATAGACATTAACTGGACATAGATTATTTCATTTTGTTCTCACAACTGGAAAAGGCACGCTTCTTTATTATTCTCCCCATTTCATGGATGAGGCCTAGGGTGATTCCTGCCCCATGGCCTCAGAGCCCATAAGCAGTGAGGGCAGGATCGGACCCCACCTCGTCACTCCCACCACCTTCAGGATGTGATGGGGGACTCAGGCCGCCTCCCAGCCACGGCCCAGAACACTTCTCCCGTGTAGCTAGACGGTTGTAAACCTTAGACTGGATTTTAGTCTAGTGGAATACGAAATAGGCTCCAAGGTTTCTGAGGAGCAGAGAGGATGTAGAGCAAAGATTAGGCATTCTGGATGCTCGCCTTGGGTTTTTGTCAAAGGGGTCCCCAGGAGTGGTCTCGCGAGGGTTCAGTAGAGAGGTCAAGGAACCATTAAGGGAAAGAACACGGCCAAGAGTGAAGAAACCAAGTCCTGGTGGCAGACCTGATCCCAACTCACGTGCCCTGGCAAGGCGGTTCTCCCCCGCCGCTCCTCCCCCCACCCGCACCCCGTTCCACCGGGCCTCAGTTTCCATGACTGTACATTGCTCTGAGACCCTGGGTTTGTGAAAGCTCCTTATCCTGACTTTCCAAATCAGGCCATTCTGAGCTGCTTCTGCTAGTTCAGAGGCTCAGTTCTTGGAGTAAAAGTAATAATAATAATAATTAATTAATTAATTAATAAAATCTAGGATGCTGGTGATAAAAATGTCCCAAAGTGCAAGTAGCCTTGGGGCATTTTCCCAGTCATTAAAAAGGGAAAATCAGCCTCCCTAAAAAAACAAATTCTCCTCTCACTGTAAGTGCGGGTTATCATTCGGAATTCTGATGACTTTGGGGCTGACAATTTTAACAACCACTTAAGTCTCACCCTGTGCCTTTTATCTGAGCACTACACAAACATTGTTAAACACACAGGCTGAGGCCAGGGACAATGGTATCATCTTCGAGGGGAGAAGACCCAGAAAACTGAAGTGTCCACAGGCCACTCCCTCCCACTCTTCCCTCAACAGAGCTAATCAATGGCCTGGCTCGGCTTAGAATTAATAAGTCTGGACTCTTGCACTTTTGACCTGGCTGTTAGATAACAATTCCTTTAGCTAGGCCATGGGCTATTAGGCACGAAGAGTTCAATTTGATAAGTAGATGACGTTTTATTTATCTAAATTTCTGGAGGAGTGGTGTTTATTTTTAAAGAGAGGAATGTAATTTATAAATAATTTATTTGCACGGTATGAGTTAAAACAAGGAATCCTTATTGGAGAAGAAATAAACCAGAAAGCAGCTCTGCTACTTTATTCATTTCAGAATAAATAAACGCAAAAACTCGAGGCTTTATACCTGGGATTTTCTCCTCCTTTTCCATCTCCTTAATGCCTGCCGGAGTGACATTCTGATTCACTGATCCGTTTCAAACTGAAGCTCATGAATGAAAATGGTTTTCTCACCTACCACAAAGCAGTTTTTTTTTTTTTTACAATTTTATTTATTCATTTGAGAGAGAGCGAGTAAGAGAACCAGCTGAGGGAAGAGGCAGAGGGAGAGGGAGAAGCAGACTCCCTGCTGAGCAGGGAGCTCAATATGGGACCCTAGGATCCCAGGACCCTAGGATCATGACCTGAGCCGAAGGCAGACACTTAACCCACTGAGCCACCCCCAAATGTCCAAGGAAGCGATGACGATGTTCCTCTGGGCTGGGGAATGGAACTGCAGGTGACAAAGGTTGAGTTTTCACTCTCTCTGCTTTTGTAGCTATGGAAATGGGAATGATGTGAATGTTTTCCCACTGAAAATACAGGACGCCGGGATGGTGCATTCGGTTAAGTGTCCGACTCTTGATTTCGGCTCAGGTCAGGATCTCAGGGCTGTGAGATCCACCCCCGCATTGAGCTCCATGCTGGGCATGGAACCTGCTTGAGATTCTCTCTCCCTCTGCCTCCCCACCCCCACCCCCAGCCCCTTGCTCACTCACATGCTCTCTCTCTGTCTCTCTAAAAAAAAAAAAAAAAAAAACCCTGAAATTATATATAGTCAAAGAATGACTGTGAATTTGCATAGAACAATGTTTAAAAGGACATGCAGAGTTGGCAATCTCTGGGTACCTTGGTCTGCTGATGCTTTACATCTTTTCTCTTTTGCTTTTTCCTCTTTTTTGATGTTTCTGAAAGGTACATCGAAAGAGTTCTTTTGTAGATATTGGGGGGAAAAAAAGAAGGAAGGAAGGAAATGATTTTCCCTTCTTTGCTCTCAATGGAATGGATTCCTTTATATGTATATTAAATACCTCTGAAGTCCTCACTGTAAAATGACTGGGGGTAGGGGGAGACAGGGGAAAAGACTAATAAAAAGAGGTTTATGGGTATTTGGGTGGGATGAGAAGGACTTCCAGATGCATGAAAGCCAAGATTTGAGAGGAGAGAGTGGGGGCCCCGTACCAGGTTGGAGTGAGAGGCACTTCTGAAGGTTATGGTCGCGCTGGGCCTCCTTACAAGGGACCCCAAATGCCCAGCACTCTCAACGATTGCCCAGTGAGAAAAGGGAGGGAGGGGAGAAGTAGTCAGGATCCCTTTCAAGGATGAAGAAGCTCAGATGTTGAATGAGACCTCTCAAAGATCAACTACAGATTCTGAGTTTCTCTGCATGGTGAGAGCTCCTTCCTTTGCAGTGATAATGATGACAAGAAGAATGTCTAATTGCATTCAAATGCTTACTCCACACCAGACCCCAGCCAAACACTATACATTATCTTGTTTAACCTCACAGGTTGTTATGAGGATCAAACAAGATAACACCCCTTGGGCAGTAGACAACCCTTGGAACTGACCATGGCTTCATTCTCTATACCATCTGGTCAGTAGGTTGGATCTAAGAGGTAACTGTGGTCATCTCTTTGCAGAGGCACCATTTGCATGTGTTCCCATTTTCATTTTCAGCATGCTGGTTGAACTTCCCAACTGCCAGCACCTGAAACTCTTGGCTGAAGAATTTCTCTTGCCCCTGGAGCCTGCCCTCCTGGGTTGGAGCAAAATTGCCAAGCTATTAATGCCCCGCCTCCACTCCTAGGGCAGACCCTCCATCAATGACCTACGGAACACAGTACAATACATACTTTTGTTGCCCCGAGGGTGGGTTGCTCTGTGGAGTGCTGTCTACACGGATTCCCACAACTCCCCACTGGGATTAAGTTCCAGAGCCTGTAGGAGTAACCCTGCACTGACTTCCTCCCGTCCCCACCACGTTCTTCTCAACTCCCTGCAGTTTTTCCTACGGTCACCTCCCAAATCAACTCCTTACACTTGAAGTCTTGTCTCAGGCTTGGAGTCTGGAGACCCAGCCCCAGACATCTATGGCAACTCCATCCCACGTCCTTTAAAAAACAAATCTGCTTCCCTCTTGTACTTCCTTTTTCCATGGATAGAGCATCTGATGGGTTTCAAATCTCATTCGCATCTCTTATCTCAATTGAACTTCCCCCCTCCTGGTTCTGCCAGACAGATAGGCAGCCGTTACCAACACCCCCTCCTCTGACAGATAAGGAAATTGAGAATGAGTGGGATGGTGTCATTTCCCCAAGAACACACACAGTGAGGAAGGGGCAGAGCCCAGATCCCGGGCTTCTGACTCTATCCCCCCACCCTCAGGCCCAGAGACTCTCTGCCTGCTCTCGGAAGGGTAGCATCCACTTCTATAACACTGCATGTTTTTTTCTGGGTAGTATCTCATTCAAACATCTCAACAACTATATTTTATTGCCATTATCATTATCATTTATAGGTGTATAATCTGCTGTATGGTTCACGTGGAGGCAACTGTAGACATGGGAGAGCTTCAGAGGCTTCCAGAAGCTAACTAAATTATTAAGTAGTCCTTGACAGCAAGTGGGTCCATGCCACCTAGAGGACAAGTTGCACTTGAGCAAAAACATCTCAGAGAACCTTGCTCCAGCCTTCTTATGCTTTATGGCGGGGGGGCGGGGGGGGGGAGGGGGGGGGGATGGGCAACCATCCAGAACTGGGCTAAGCCTTCAGCTCTTGGTTCTTTGGTTTGTCTTGAGGGAGATAAGATGGTGTGTTTGGACCTTGGGGGAAGGGATTATTGTGAGAACCAACCACAATGAATTCACAAAAATGTGGGGTCAACAAAGGTCAGCCTTGCCCTGGTGACTTTTCATACTACAATGGTAGTAACCGCTGAATATGATGATCAATCCTACCAAATCCGTCGTCCTTGACGGTGATTGGTTGAAGAGTGGATCTGTCACACAGTTCTGGCCAATGACATAAAAGCAGAAGATTCCTGGGAAGAAGGGGGTTAGTTTCCAAAGATGCCCCCTTCCAAAGTGTTGCCCTTGTGTTGTCTCCTCCCCTTGAATCTGGACTGGCCCTGGGACTTAATTTTGATTCATAGGATACTGTGGCAGCCACCTGGTAGCTCCCAATGGACTCTCTTGTTCTGGGGGAAGCCGGCTGCTGAGTGAACTCTGATTTCCCTGAGACCACTGTGCTGTGGGGAAGCCCAGATGAGCCACATGGAGAAGCCCTGCGGAGAGAGAGAGCTGGCCATCCTCCAGCTCTTCCCCAATCCCAGCTGAAGCTCTGGACAAGTGGCCATCTTGGACAGTGAAGGCATGTGACATTCAAATGGCTGCAACCCCAATGGTCATCTGACTGCAATCTCATGAGACACCCCAAGTGAGAACTGCCCTGTTGAACCCAGTCAACTCAAGGAACCATGAAAGAGAAACTTCTTGAAAAATTTCCTGGCTTCTAAGAACGAGATATAGAGAAAGATGCCCCCAACACCCTTTTAACTCTGGACATGTCAGGTCTAAATGACTGGGGAACTTGGGGACACAAAAGATCTTGTTGTTGAAGACCAAGTCCACTCACCGAGACTGGCTGAGCAAAGAGAGGGAAACAATCTGAGTCCCTGATGCCTTTAGAGCACTGTGAGTTGGCCAGCCCTGAAACCCACCCTACCTGGGGCTGCTGTTGAGTGAAATAACCCCTTCCCTGCCAGCACCTATTTGGGCTTTGTTGCTTATGTTGAAAGCTTCCCCATTCATCCCTAGAGTAGGGAAGCTGACTTGGGCTAGTAGCAGATCTGGGTAGGCGGTAGAATACAGGGGTCAGACAAAGTCAGCACAGGTTTTGACATGGGCTCTGTCACTTCCTTGCTGCAATGACAAGACCCTTCTCTCCTTTCTGAGCCCCAGCTTATTCCTCTGTAGAGTGAATAGTTCTGTCCACCTTGTAGGATTGCTGTGAGGTGTCAATGAGTGCATGTATGAGAATGAATCGTGCGGGATGCCTGCCCCACCATAGACAAGTGGGTTCTGAAAGGTGTGCCTGTCACTCAGGTACAAAGAGGCCCTTCCATCCTCCAGACTTCTTCAGGAAAGGGAGAAGCTTGGGGACTGCCCCAGAGATAACCAGTGGAGAAGGTTTACCAGAACATGATGTATTCCTGTCATTGTCCCAAGGCCCCCAGGACTCCAGGACCCCCCATGGCACATCAGGACCCCAGATGCCTCCTCTCTACACACCTGGTTCTTCATCGGCTCGGGGCCAACCTTTCCTTTGAAGTTGGTCTGTCATAACACCTGCTCCCAACTGGTTTGAAGTTGAAGTTTAAAACCAAACCAAAGTTTCCTCTTCTTCTCTAGGTTCTATTTAACTTCCCTCAATAAAATGAAGCTTCCGGAGGAGTAGAGGAGAAGCGGGGCTTGAGATCGATCCAAGCTTCATTTAGTCGAACCGGTGACAGCTTTCCTGTATGTACAATGTCAAGGCTGGTGTAATGAAGTGGAAATGGCATCCCTACAGAGGTGGAAATATCTGGGGCAGAGCCCCCAATCTCTGGCTGCCTTATTAGGGGAATGGAAAAATGGCTCATTGTTTAAGAGTGTCTTGGGGTGTTTCACATCTGAAAGCAGGTACCCTAGATGCAGCCAGATCCTTGCAACAAAACACTGGAGTGGAAGAGAGAAGAACCAGGACTAAATATCACACTTGGCACGTGTCAAGTCTATTGTATCTTTTTATGGCCAGAGTCTGGGTTCATTGATGTCCCTGTTGTATCTCTTGTTAAATAGTTTGAAAATCACCTGTGGGAAAAGTTCTTTTAAAGTCATAAGAAGTTCTTTATCTTTGGAAATGGAAATTTTGCTTTGGCTTTGGGCTTTGGGGGAAATCACCAAAATGGAGAAAACACTTTTTTGTTGAGTGTGGTTGAGTTGGAGCTGCACTTTTGAGGTTGCTGATCTCTGTGCTAATAGAGATGTGGTCATTTTACAAAGGAAATTGGTCTGTGCTGAGCTGTTGCATTGTCCTGTAGGGAGGCATGATTTTGAAGAGAGAGGTATGCGTTTGAGAGTTGCTTGCAAGGAATGGGGGTTGGGGGCAGAACGATGTAAGGGGATATCATAAGAAAGTGGGTTACTCTGGGATCAAGCAGCATTGCTTGTGGAGAGGACCACCCTCCCCACCTCTGCTCATCCACTGTGTAGCTCTGGGAAAGAAGAGAGAAGATTACGTTGGTGGTGGCCACTTTCCCAGGAGGCCCTTTCACCATGGCGATGGTGGAGAATCTTAGGGCAGAAGACAGTGACCAAGGAAAGATGGTTGTGCAAGTTTGGTGTCTATAGTAGATAAATTGATTTGTGAGCACATTTGGAATGTAGTGCCCTTAGGAATCCTTGGTGACTTTTGTCTCAGTCAAGATCTTAGGCAGTTTCAAGGGACAGAAAGTGAGCTCCAGTTGGCTTAGCCAAAAGGGAATGGATTCGTTCATGAAACTGGCAAGTCCTGGAATAGTAATGTTTCAGGCATGGCTTGACCTAGGAGCTCAAATGATATTGTCAGTTTCTCACTTTTCTCGTCTCCTAACTCATTAAAAGTAAGTGATGGGGGTTCAGGAAGGGCTCACCTGTGAATAAAATCATCAGATGAAAGGCTGACAAGGAAACTTGAAATGGAGGGACCAGACTATCATCTTATGAATTCCCTCATCCATCTTAGCACTCAACCAAAAGTTGGACAACCAGACATTGTGAAGCCCCCATGAAGGATTCTTATGAAGAGGTTGAATCTGAGTTTACTTAAGCCTTATTTTAGTTTGGGTTCCCCCTAAAGTCACCCTAGGATGGGAATTCAAGTGCATGTAATATATTTTGGGGGTGTCCCCAGGAAGTGCTGGTAGTGGAGTAAGAAAATGAAACAGAAAGGAAGGCAGCCTGTAAGGGTGAGTTATCAAGCAAGTTACCATAATGGGCACTTGGAGCTAATCCCAGCTCAGGAACTCTTGAAGCCAGTGTGATCTATGACCCTCAGAGTCATCCTACCAAAGGGATGGCACATCTGGAGTACTTGCATAGCAATTCTTGTAAGCCACTGGGGACAGGCCATTCTTGAGGATAGGAGCTTTGAACCTGTAGTACTTCCAGCCACTGGATGCTGATAGCAGAGAAAGCCTCCAGGCACAGAAATGCCAGCATTGCTAGTTCATACTAAAGTGATAGTGCCAAGAGAACAGGCATGGGACCCAGGCGATGTCCAGTACAAGTCTCTAGAGCTCACTGGTGTGTACTAGAAACACAAAGGATTGGAAAAACAAATTAAATAACACCACAGGGGCATTACATAATGATAAAGGGATCAATTCTCCAAAAAGACATAACAATCCTCAATGTGTATGCACAGAGACTCAAGATATATAAGCAAATAATAATAGAATTGTAAGGAAACATAGACAAATCCACTATTACAGTTGGAGAATTCAGTATCCCTTGATCAGATCCAGCAGGCAGAAAATCTTTAAGGACATGGCTGAACACAAGAACACCAACCAACTGGATATAATTGACCTCTATAGACTACTTTATCCAACAACAGTGAAATACACATTCTTCCCAAGCTCTCAAGGAATGTTCACCAAAACAGACCACATTCTGGGCCATAAAACACACCATAGCACATATGAAAGAATAGAGACCATACAATCTACGTTCTTACACCACAATGGAATCAATAATAGAAAGATAACTAGAAAAATCCCCAAGTACTTAGAGATTAAACAAGACATTCTAAATAGCACATTAATAGATCAATAGTTTGGGTTGCTTGGGTGGCTCAGTCGTTGGGCACCTGCCTTCGGCTCTGGTTGTGATCCCAGGGTCCTGGGATCAAGCCCCGTGTTGGACTCCCTGCTCAGTGGGGCTCCTACTTCTCCCTCTCCCACTCTCCCTCCTGTGTTCCCTCTCTCACTGTCTCTGTCTGTCCAATAAAGAAATAAAACCTTTAAAAAATAGATTAATAGGTTAACCTAAGAATCTATTAAACAACACTTCTAAATAATACATGAGTCAAAGAGTTCTCAAGAAGAATTAAGAAATATTTCCACTAAATGAAAATTAAAACATGACTTATCAAAATGTGTGGG
Source organism: Lutra lutra (assembly GCF_902655055.1). Classification (NCBI taxonomy): domain Eukaryota; kingdom Metazoa; phylum Chordata; class Mammalia; order Carnivora; family Mustelidae; genus Lutra; species Lutra lutra. Next base: position 88,883,841 of record NC_062289.1, read on the forward strand.
ATGCAGCAAAAGCAATTCTCAGAGGGAAATTCATAGCATTGAATGTATAGCTTAAAACAGAAGAAAGACCTAATATCAACAATCTAAGCTTCCACCTTAGGAAACTAGAAAAAGAAGAAGAAAATAAATTCAAAGTCAATGGAACAACAGAAATAATAAAACTTACAGCAATAATCAATGAAATGAGAAACAAGAAATCAGGGGCGCCTGGGTGGCTCAGTGGGTTAAAGCCTCTGCCTTCGGCTCAGGTCATGATCTCAGGGTCCTGGGATCGAACCCCGCATTGGGCTCTCTGCTCGGCGGGGAGCCCGCTTCCTCCTCTCTCTCTGCCTACCTCTCTGCCTCCTTGTGATTTATGTCTGTCAAATAAATAAATAAATCTTAAAAAAAAAACAAGAAATCAATAAAAAAAAAATAAATGAAGCTCAATGACACACGGGGGAAAAAAAAAGACAAATCCAGAATGTGGGACCTTGTCTATGACTTACTACAACAACAAGTCCATTGGCATGAAGGGTGGAGGACACTCTGGATGAAAAGATATCTAAGGAGTATATCAACCGACTGTCAGATGTGCACTTTGTTTGGACCCTAATCCAACAAACCAACAAAACAACTACAAAAGACTTTTTAAAGGTAATCAGGAGGGGCGCCTGGGTGGCTCAGTGGGTTAAGGCCTCTGCCTTCGGCTCAGGTCATGATCCCAGGGTGCTGGGATCGAGCCCCACATCAGGCTCTCTGCTCCGCGGGGAGCCTGCTTCCTCCTCTTTCTCTCTCTCTGCCTGCCTCTCTGCCTACTTGTGATCTCTGTCAAATAAATAAATAAAATCTTTTAAAAAAAAAGGTAATCAGGAAAATACAGATCTAAACTTTGCATTAGATGATAGTAAAGAATTTTTGTTAAGTTTATTAACATGGGAGCGCCGGGCAGACTCAGTCAGTAGAACACGCGAATCTTGGTCTCAGGGTTGTGAGTATAAGCACCACATTGGGTGTAGAGATTACTTAAAAAAAAAAAAAATCTTAAAAAAATCTTAAGAAAATTTGCTAATGTGATAATAACATCAAAGTTCTGTAAGAAAAATGTCCACGTTGATTAGAGATACCCACGGAAGTATATAAGGATGAAATAACACAATGGTTGGGATCTCTTTTAAAATTCTTCTGCAACAATTTTAAATAAAAGCAGGGTCTGGACCTGCCCTTACTTCTCCTCTCCTTCATCCTGGACCGGACGGATCTTGTTCTTATTTGCCATTTAAATAAAATAGAAGGTTATAGATTATTTTCCATTAATTTTGATTTTTTTAAGAATACAGGGTTTAAACTGCTGTTTTTCTTGATTTCTAAGTTTTGTCGGTGCCTTACACCCTCACCCCACTCCATATCTGTGGGCGTGAGTATTAGTCCTCGTGCTACATCTAAACCCAGTCGCCTTATTGTTTGCCTTGGGGTTGGCCTGCTTTGGGATAACCAGAGCTGGTCACGGTTTTCCAGGTAATAACCTACTGAAGGTTTCACCACTTTCCACTCTCACCACACCCACATACTTAACACCCTCTTCCACCCTTCAAGGAGCCACCGTGGAAGACACTGCCCAAGTTTAAGAGATGGTGGCTTGTGGTTAATTAGGAGTTTTGCCAACGGGGAACAAACTATTTACCATCCTCCTTGATTGACAGGCCCACACTTAGAGGCTGCCTTGAGTTTCCTTAGTGTGTTTAAAGCAGCTCGAACATATCCGTAACCATTCCAGATGCTTGTCTCCACTGTTTACTCTTCGAGCTCCTTCTTTGCCCCCTTCCAACCGGACGGAAGCTGCCTTCCTCTGATACCACCACCATCCCCAGGCTGGGCACCTTAGGGATTCTCTTGGGATTGTTTCTTTGGCCAGTTTCCAGCAGGAAAGAGACAAGGTTTGTATCTTTCTCTGACCATGCACACACCATTAGTCCCTGCCTCATCAGAGCAAGAGTCCTTGGGTGATGCAAAGTGTTCAATCCCACGTGTTCCTAAAACCCTCTTGGAAAAGAATAAAATGTCATCCTTGGGAGAGCCCTGAAGAATAACTGAATCCTGTGTTTCTCAACTCTTTTTATGAGGTGCATGATTAAAGGAAGCTCTGGGAGTTAGGAGGAGCTGGGTTCAAATTCTGACTCTGCTGCTGTGGGTTTTTAGAGAAGTGACTTAACCTCTCTGAGCCTCTGTCTCTTATCCGTCAAGTAGGGACAAAAATGGTATGCCCCGCCCCATCATGTTGTTGAGGCAGTAAGTAAGATAATGTCTGTAAATACTTAGCATAATTCTTGGAACAAAGTAAATGCTTAGTATACGCTGGTTGCAATAATTATTTAGGTGGTCATTGTATCTATTTGAGAATCTATAAAAAGCTATGAAGACCCACCAGAAAAACGTAGGTTCTTTTACATTAAAACAAATTAAATGTGCTAAAATAAGACACAGGCATTTTCTGTTATTATTGTAAGCATATTTTAATTTACAAAAAAGAAACAGTAATGCAAACCCTATACGAGTGTGCGGTAAAATAATTTAACAGTGTGGATAAGAGGGGGAAAACGTTTGTCCCCCAATTCACATCAGAGAGGGAGTCCAGCCCCAGCATTTCCTCCAGGAAGGGGATTGGCTTACACCCACAGTTCACAGTCCTGCAAAGCCAAGAGTAGCCCCAGGAGATGCACTTTGCTACTTTCCTTCTTTCTTTCTTTTTCTTTCCTTCTTTCTTTTCTTTCTTTCTTTCTTTCTTTCTTTCTTTCTTTCTTTCTTTCTTTCTTTCTTTCTTTCTTTCTTCTTTCTTGTTTTTAAAGATTTTATTTATTTATTTGACAGGCAGAGATCACAAGTAGACAGAGAGGCAGGCAGAGAGAGAGGGGGAAAGAGGCTCCCTGCCAAGCAGAAAGCCTGACGCAGAGCTTGATCCCAGGACCCTGAGACCATGACCTGAGCCACCCAGGCGCCCCACTCTGTCTCTTTCACTTACTAAACGATAGTACCTTCTTTCTCACATTACTACACAGACTTCACGTATATCATTTTTTAAAGTCATGGTTGTGTTCTGTTTATGAAATTGATACAGGCACCATGTCTGAATAAAGTGAGAAATAAAGTCTGTCGTCCTCTTGTCTGACCCTGGAGAAAAGCACCAATAGATCGGAGTACATCCTTCCAGAATTCGCTCAGTGCAGATCCTACATGTATAAACACACATCTCAGACTTGGGGGGTGGGGGGCCGCTGTGTCTGCAGAGGGGTTGTCTGTCCTGTCGCCAGAGGTAAGGACGCTCCACGTCCCACATATCTGATTTCGCATCCTGGCTCCAACAAGTCCTTGAGTGACCTTGGACAGTCCTTTGAATGTCTCCAAACCTCCTTTTCCCGTCTGTGAGCGGAGCACACACTAAGCCTGAGGAATTGTTGCCAATATTACACGAGTCGAGGCATGTAAAGCCCTTAGCAGACTGCTTCCCTACCCCGGCACTGCTGGTTTGGGCTGGGTAATTCTTTGCCATGGGGAGCTGTAGGATGTTCAGTGGCTTCCCTGGTCTCCACCCGCTACACACTAGTAGTGTCCCCTATCCCCACCAGCTGTGACAATCCAAAGTCTCCAGAACCCAATCACATCCTCCCCCAGAGGTTGCTCAGTGACCTCGCCCTAACATTATCATCGTCACAACAGCAGAGCGCATGTACTCAACATAAAGCCTTCAATTGTTCAGTTCATACAGAAACACACACCTACTGGTCTATGTTAACTGTTCATGCAGGAGTCCAACTTCTTTGTCTAGTCAGAGGCTTTTTAGACCAAATACTCCATTTAACCTCAGATGCAAACTCCACCGCCCCCTCCCCCCTGCCCCATAAGAGCTTTTCATGTGTGTAATAGCAAAATACTATTGAAATAATACATAATGGATTTGGCCATTTTTCTTGGCTCTGTGCCCCCTGAATCTCCCCTCTCTCCCCCCTCCCCCCATACAGATGAGAGACAAGACTGAGCCTACAACGATTCCCGCCCCCCCCCGTGTCCCTACCTAATTTCTCGACCCTTATATGCATCGTTGCATTTTTCCACGGAGCCCTAGGAAGATGGGATTATGTGTGTGCATGCGTTCATTCACAGCTAGTTGGGATCGAGGGCCCCCAGGGGACAAACTTGGAAAACGACAAAATTAATCACTTATGATCTGCGTTCCGTGCACATTATCATAATATTGATATAATACACACACTGTTCTTTGCTTATTTCTCTATTGAGCGAGGCTGTGCAGCAATTTCGAGGAAATCTGAGACGCACACACCTGGCCGAATGCTCTTTCTCTCTCTGTAAATAACCCAAGCTCTCCTGGTTCGCGAGGATTGGCCGAAAATGAGTTACAGTTGCTAGAACATTTTTAAGTAGGGAAATAAATTAGAGTGGTAATAATCATAACAATTATATAATAAATGTTAAAAATGGTAAGTTCCCCAGCGTCCTTCATAAGGTTATTTTGGTGGGGGCGCGGGGGGGGGTGGGAGCGGGTGGAAATTCCATCGTCTGCATCTGGTGACATCATCAGGCTGGAGGGGACAAGCTTCTAAATTCCAAATGTCACCGAGGTGCCGAATGAGGTGGCACTCGACTTTCTCAGCTGAGGTTGCTGGCCTTGGATTATTAAAGTCCTCGTTTGCAAAATAAATTTAGAAGTTCAGGGAAGTTTCTGGATTGACCATCTCTCTCTTCTACCTTCCCTCTTTCTTCCCTCCTCTCTCCCTCTCTCTCTCTCTCTCATTTTCTCTCTCCATAAGGAACCCAAGGCAACCATAGCTGCACAGAACATCTCGGTGCCCCCAACCCCAATAATTCCTCCACCTCCAGCTGAAGAAACGAGAGAGTTTAAAGAAAGAAAGAAAGAAAGAAAGAAAGGACAACAGCATGTCCCCAAACAAGAGACCCTTCCAGTGACTTAGAAAGCACGTTCACATGCCCCATAGGCACAAATCTGTGTGCAGGGATGTAGGGTTTGGCTGGAGATCCATCTGTCCACGCAACGCATGGATGAAAGCAAAAGACTCACGGGTGCCTGGGTGGCTCAGTGGGTTAAGCCGCTGCCTTCGGCTCAGGTCATGATCTCAGGGTCCTGGGATAGAGTCCCGCATCGGGCTCTCTGCTCAGCAGGGAGCCTGCTTCCCTTCCTCTCTCTCTGCCTGCCTCTCTGCCTACTTGTGATCTCTGTCAAATAAATAAATAAAATCTTTAAAATAAAAAAAAGAAAGCAAAAGACTCAGACACTATTCAGAGCGACGCTTCATGCAGGACCCTGTGCTGAGCCCCTCGCTGGCATTATCCCACTTTCCCTGCGGTACGCACTGTTCTTACTCCCACTTTACAGATGTGGACACGGAGGCTCAGAGCACATGAAGCACTCGCTCAAGGTACGACAGCTTTGCACCAGAGAAGTTAGGTCCATCCTTGTGCTGGGTAACTCCCAGAAGCCCGTCCTCTGAGCCACAACGATGCACTATGGCCAAGATGAGCTGTGTCCCTGTGGGATGAAAAGATTCTCAAATCCGGAAGGGAGGCCTGCAAATCTGACACAGTGATGATGCATGCTGGGAGCAAATCCCAGCACAAGGAGAATACGCTCGGTATGAATTTAACCCAGACAAGCACCAGGAGTTCTCGTAGGCCGGTAATTAGTGCTGCACCAGATATCAGGCTTACGGACCCAATGTAGAGTTTTCCCTTTGACCAAGCCTCTATTCCTTTCCAGGATATGACCCATAGACCCTCACAGGAACGAATACTCCCATCTTCTTGGGTCTCTTGTTTACCAACCTCCCTAATGCAGTAGCTGGAAGCCCAGACTAGAGTTGGTCCTGGGTTCGAAAGTTGACTTCCTCTCTAACAGCTCTGTGGCCCAGAGCTAGGGACTCCACCTCTCTGAGCCTCAATGTGCCCACTTGTGAATGGGAAGGATGATCATAGCCATGGCCACTAGCTCATACTATGTCTTTGCGAAATTAGAAAGAGGCACACTTTCCTCAAGTCACCCTATTTCCTTGTTGGAAATTTGTCATAATATACAGATTTCATGAAAACCAGGCGCTTTACTGCCATCTGCTGGAAAGCCATTGTAATAAATACAGATGCGTAAAGGCTGGGCTGGGAATGGCACCCTGTTTGTGCAGTGCGTGACCAGCACAACTGAACCTAGTTGCCTGATAATTCTTCCCTGTATGATTGGGAAGAGAAAATTTGATGCAGCCTTCCAACTGTTTTCTCAGCACTTTGATGGGCATGGCTGACAGATCACAGCAAATGGTGGCTGCTCTGTTGAGTTCTGGCTCAAACAGGTTGGAAGACGATGTCTCTTCTGGGCATGTACTAGTCACTGAGAAATCTCATATAGCATCTGGTTTGGGGGATAGTGTCTCTCAGTCAATCTCAACCCACCCATCTGTCAGTACTTATCCCCCTAGCCTGCCATGCTTCAGGGCAACCCAGACTGCCCTTCAGCTCCCAAACTATGCCTCCTCTCTCGCCTCCTGTCCAGAAAAAGGGACAGAGAGAGAACTTTCCAAAAACTCTCTCTGGCATTTCTTTGATGTTTTGAATCTCTGAGGATCCCAGGATGGCCTGGGAAAACATTCGGTATGCTCCATCAGCTCTGCCCCTGACCCAAAGGTTCCTGGAATGGGTTAAGAACATGGTGTCGACGTACAACAAAAACTTGGTTTGAATCTGAGCTTTTCCATTGATTAGCTGTGTGACCTTGAATGAGTACCTTAACCTTGCTGGGCTTCAGTTTCTTCACAGGTGAAGGACTCTACCAGTCTATCACAGGGAAGTACACGGGAAAGACAATGAGCAAATGTGTTTAAAGTGCTTAAGAGGGAACACTCGATGAATCAAAGTGTTTACCATCATTAGCAACCGGAACAAATATTTCAGATTTTGTTTATGGGTCATCTGTTTCCAGCTGCCCATCTGATCTCTGATGACCTTGTTTTCTGAACCAAAAATTCGAACCCCGAATCTAAGGCCTTCCCCCAAATGCCTTCCCTTAATGGCTTCTATGAAAAGCTCAAAGTCTAATCACGCTGGCTTCGGCATTGGACGCATCCCACGAAATGAGATGTGTCCAGCTTCTGTGGGACACAGAGTTGCCTCACTCAGGAAGTGTTTTTAATTTGACAGCTGTTTCCCCTTCAACAACAAATACTCTAGAGATATGAATGGCTACTAATGAGCCACCAACAGGCCGAGTTTCCTCGCTATGGAACTCTGCTTATACCCATCCCTTTAATCACTGTGTCCCCTGTTTCCTGGAATTTTAAGCAGAATCAGAACATTTTCTCTTCCTAGTTTCTCCTTTCATGTTTTCTGTCTGCTTCGCCCGCCGGCTCTGGGCTTCCAGAGCCGTCTCTGTCGGCCCGAGGATCTGTGGCTTACTGCAATGGCCCTGGTACACAGAGTACATGCCTGGGTTGTTACTGGCTAAAAAGCAGCTGTTTTTGGATCATGGTTTAGTTCATTCTGCGGGACATGGGCAGGATAGGGAAGAATCTGCTTTGAAGGCCAATCTGCAGACAGAATTGTAGCTCCAAAGACAACTCCTGCAGCTTCCCAGTGCTGTGTGACTTTGAGCAAGTGGCCTCACCTCTCTGAACCTTATTCAGACTCCCTTTGTTCTTAAATGCAAATGCAGCTAAGTGTTTCCAAACATGCAGCGCTTAAGAACTAGGCCTTTGGAAGAAACTCACCTGGTCTCTGACCAGCTGCTGTGTGACCTGAGGCAAATTACTTCCCCTCTCTGATCCTCAATTTCTTCCCTTATAAAATGGAGATAAAAGATTGTTCCCATCTCCTGGGCTCCTTGTGAGGATTAAAGAGATAATGCTTTGAAAGCGCTGGCAAAGTGTCTGACCTGGGGTGAACACTCCATAAATCCTAGCCATTATTATAAGCCTTTTAATAAAATAGAGGCTTTCTGGGGATTTAAAAAAAAAAAAAAAGACGTACTCGTGAGCCAAGAAGCATTTTGGAAAACTGTTTTATTTAACATGTTCTGGATGTATCTGGCTGGTCTTTTCCATTAAAGGAAAAAAAAAAAATCTCCCCTAAGGAGGCCACATTCTGGGCACAGCACAGCCAGGCCCAGGCCACACAGGAAGTTGAATCTGGGCTCCCAGCAACAAAACCCAGGCCTCTGACCCCACATTGTGGGATGGTTGAGGCTCCTGGCTCTCAGTCCCAGCCAGAGATGTCCCAGGGAAAGGTACCACATCTGAGGGGAGAAAAATGGGATTTTTCTCTGGCTTCCCTGTGACTGTGTGGGGGTCGTTCCTCCAGCCAGGGAACCAAGCTCTGCACCCTGGAATCCTCATCTCCCCCAACTTTCTCCTTCAACCCCCCAAGTGCCTATGTCTCTCTGTAGCGCCCCAACCCCCCACATGGGTCCCAAACCAAGACGTGGCCTTCCAGAGCCCTTCCAGCTGCCCTACCAGCCAGGGAGGGGGCGGGGGCGGCAAGAGATTGGACCCAAGCAGGCTTCAGGTACAACAGAAAAAGTGGGACCAAAAAAACCTCAGTGTTCAAGATTAAAAAAAAAAAAATTTAATGCGATGTATTAAAAAAAATCACAATTAATTCAAAAAGAAGTTCACCGCGAACCAAACATCAGCCTTTGAAGCCGAGAGAGGATCTGCAAGTCGGGGCATCCTTGCTCACCTGTGGCCCACACCTTGAGCCAAGGGAGTGAGATTAAGTCTGCCCCCCCACACCCCGCCCCGCCTTGGCCTCATGCCCTCCCCACCCCCATCCTGAATTTCCCGTAAGGGCCACAGCCATCAATTTCGACCTTCCCTCCCTGGGACGCCCCCTTCCCCGAGCCCCAGGTGAGCTGGGGTGACAAGTCAGACTTTCTGGACTGAAAGCCAGCCTGAGGCCTCGGGTGGGACAGTCCAACTTTCCCTCTCGTTTTTACTCCTGTAGGCTCCTCTCCTTAATCAATAAAACAGGAATTAGCTCTCTGCTCCAAGAGTTGCTTCCTGTCTTCCAGTTTATGACCTTGGCCACCTCGCAGCCTTTTCAAGTCGCCGGACTGGCTTCCTCAAATACCTGAGGTCGCCCAGGCAGGTAGTAAACAGATCTGGGGGCTTCCTGCGGCTTAGAGGGCGGGGCAAGTTCAACCGACCCCGCGCGCTCTGGGTGCGCGGTGCTGGCTCGCCCCGAGGACTTAAAACCTCCTTCTTTGATCGTTTTCTTCCTTCCTTCCTTTCTTTCTTTTTTTTCTTCCGCAGAGTGGGGGGGCTCTGGGGGGTGGAGACCAGTCGGGGAAAGGGGGATAGGCAGCAGGGAAATGAGGTGCCGAAGCAACGTTTTTATGCTCTCCTGCCTGTCGCTCCTGCTCCGCCCCCGCCCTAAAGGGAGCGCCTGGAATTCCAGACCCGGAATCCATCCCTTTTTGAAATTGATCGATTTTATCCGGGAGCTTCAAATCGAAACCAGGAGAGGGGGCTTTGAAATGTCAAAGAAAAGTTGCAAAAGGAAAAAGGGGGTGGGGTGAGGAGCGGAGGGAGGGGAGTTCAAAATAAAGAGGGGTGGGCAGCGGGAGGTTTTCTTCCCGGCCCAACGCGCAGCGCTGGCCACCTCCGTAAGGCTCCTTAACCTTTTCACCCTTCAGCGGTGGCGGTGGACTTCTAGAAGCTCTTTGAAAATTGGATGAGCACTGTGGACCCTCTCCCTGCAAACAGTGCTTTTTAGGGGCGTGCCGAGTCCGCGCTCATTTGGGGGGAGGGCGGGTGGAACCGGTTTTGCGCAATTCGGGGAAGTTTTTGCAAAACTTTCTGCAGGGACTTTGCCTTGGAATTGAATGCTCCCCCGCTGAAAATATGGGATGAGAACTGTTTGCCTGGAGTAATCGCGACCTAATTGTTAAAAAGTATTATTTTGGAATTAAAAAAAAAAAAAAAAAAAAGCCCTGTTCTGACTTTCTGAAAGCAGAAGCTGGCAGTCAGAACTTAGCTGGGGGCTCTGGCTTAGCTTGAACAGCCGGGGCATGCTGGAAACTCCTCCGGCACCCCTGATTCTGGGGCTCCAGGGTGCCTACTAGTCCTTTCTTCCTGGGCCCAAAGACCTTCACTCCCGCCCTGGGATGCAGAGAGAGGGCTTCTAAATTGCTCCATCCCCCTCCCTTTGCCTTTAAATAAGGCGTCAAATCCCAAGACCTCTGGCTGAGGCCCAAAGATATTTCTTTAGGGGACTGGCCCCTGGGAGGCCTGGGAAATGCAGATTCAGTTGATTGCAGAAAGCTTCCGGTCTTCTTCAGGCAGGCTCAAGGACTCAAAGGACAAAATACCTGTTTTAGGAGTCATGGGAAGCCTAATTCAAATTGTTGTTTTGAAATCTCCTGATGGCAAGGGACCCTGGGGCAGGGCAGTAGAGAGGGGGGTGCCTGGTCCTGCCCCTGCAGGGCTGAACTCACTCTGTCCCTTTCTCTCCAGCTGGCCCTGCAGGAGGGAGGTAGGCAAAGGGGACACAAGGGGCTCTGGGGTCCCTGAGGGCAGTGGCCCCAGGAGGCCGGTTTGGGGAAGGGCATTGAGAGGTTTCTCAGCTTAGGACTGTATGTCGGGTGCCAGGGAGAGATGTAGAGAGAGAAACAGAGAGATGGACCTCAAGGAAAGAAACAGAGACAAGAAGAGTTGCATGAAAACAAAGACGAAAACGTAAGTGAATAGTGAACCAGAAGCTGATAAAGGGGAGAGAGAGGGACAGACACACAGAAATGCAGACGCACGGGGAGAACCCAGCACCTGAGTCCAGAGTGAGTACCACCCACAGCCCGGTGATCCTGGGGGGTCCCGAGCTGCCCTACAGTGGCCCCAAAGTCCTGTGCCAGCCCATCCAGCTCCTGGGCCCTGGGCCAGTTGCGTCCTTACTGTGCACAGTGAGCCCACGGGACCCAGGTGGGACCGTGGAGAGCTGTGCACCACCGAGTGGTTTCTTGGCTCCCGGGCTCTGAGCAGATGGGGCTTTGGGTGTGACTGGAGGATTGTTGGCAGCTGCACGGCTCAGCCGACCTGAGAAGAAGCCACTGGCTGCTAACCACGTGGGACACCTGCCCATCTGCCAAGAAGGTACTTTGAAGAATGATGGATTGATGTCAAGAGATTGGCCACCCTCTCTGTGGCAAGTCCTTTAAGACTGTCCCTCTCTCAGTGCATTGGTGAGAGAGACTCCTTCCTTCTCTGGAAAGCAGGGCTAGTGGGGTTCCCATGAGAGAGATGAAGAACTTCCCGGTGCAAGGTTGGACCCCTTGAGCGGCTGGGACATAGTGGATCCCCATGAGTGCCTGCTGAAGAATAAGGGTAACCTACCAGGTTCCCTCACTAGATATAAAACTATACTCAATCCACACATTAGCCCTGCAAGGTATTTTTTAAAAAAGATTTATTTGAGAGAAAGAGATACAGAGAGAGAGAGAGGGAGAGGCGGCGGGGCGGGGGGCTGCAAAGGGAGAGGGAGGGAGAATCCTCAAGCAGATTCCCCTCGGATTGTGGAACCCAAGACAGGGCTCTATCTCACGACCCTGAGATCAGGACCTGAGCCGAATCGAAGAGTTTGATGCTCAACCAGCTGAGCCACTCAGGTGCCCCGCCCTGCAAGGTTATTTTTATCTCTACTTAGAAGAAGAAACCGAGGTTCAAGGAAGTCAGGAACTTGTGCAAGATCACCAGCTCCTACGAAGGCGAAGCTGAGATCTGATTTCTCATCTATCAGATCTCAGAGCTCTGCTAGTAACCCCACCACCTCTGACTCAGACGGGAAATCCCAGAAAGCAGAGCAGCTTCCAGAAGAGGGGCCTCTGGACACTCACACTCTTCCAGAATGAGATCCCGAGGTCCAGTGGAGAAGCGGTAGAGCTTCCCAGAGATGGCTCCCTGGGAAGCCTGCCTATAGGGACCACTTCCATTTTTCAGAAGAGAAAACCCATTCCCTCAGCAAATACTTACGAGCTCCTCCTTGCTTGTTCCACAGCACCTCCTAGAAGAGGGTTTTGGGTTTATTTTGGGGGGTTATTACCAAGGGGTGGGGTAGTGTGGGGACAGACCTTAAACCAACCACCCCAAAGCACATAGGCATAAGCTGGAAAGGCTGCAAAGGAAACGCGGGGACGCACGAGAGGCTCTCACAGGAGGTCTGACCTAGGAGATGGCAAGGGTGTGATGACTGGCAGATTTCTTGCCCAGTGGTTCTTGGTAGGTTCACAACTGGGATCGATGCCCTTTTGGTGCCCCCCCACCAAGGTCCCCTTGCCTGGGCTGGTGCACCCATCCCCTGGCATCCCCCAACATAGCAGCTAGTTGGCCCCTAATTTTGCCCAGCTACTCCTTTTTCCAATGAGTTATTCTTGGCCAACACCTGGCTCCCCTGCAAGGTTTCACCACCTCCTTGCCAGCAGCCCCGTCAAAATGACTGAAGAAAGCAGAGACAGGTTGGTCCCCTTGTCCCAGGTGGGGCAACTCTGTTGTATGTACCAGAGCCCCCCAGTAGAGCAGACCAAGGCTTTACCTAAGACCCACCCTTGCAGCGTTTCTCAGACTTTGCTCTCTCCATCCTGCTTCTCTTCTTCCTGGAAGTTTCTCCAGAGAGCCTGCCTCAGTAAACACATGTGCATGAATCCTTGTCTCAGGCTCTGCTTCTCAAGACTGTGACCTGAGGAACAGGAAGGCCAGTTGTTCCGGGGGGCTGCTCCATAGGGTGTATGTTTGCCTACAATCTCTTGTCCCCAAATACCCACCCTTGCCTCTAAGCTGAAGCTCCCAGGCGAGAGAAAAAAGAACCTTAACCTTGTGGAACTCCAGGGAGGGTACCAGTTGAGATCCACAGAGGTGTAAATCAGACTGGCAAAGTGCTAAATAAAATGTGTTCGATCACAACCAGCATACCTGGTTCTCAAAGTGGACTTGAGAATTCTTCATTTCTTGGAGTTCTGTCCCCAAATCTGATGATACAGGGCATCCCTGCCCGCCAGGCCAAGCCTCGTCCACATCTGCTCTGGCAAATGACTGCTTCTTGGCCATCCCTGAGGCCTAGGGGTGAGCACAAGTGTGGCAGGGGGGATGTTTGCCCTGCAGTGATGGGTCCAGGGACTAGAACCAAGCAGGGTCTGGATGCGGGCTGGGGCCCATTTGGGCAGAAGCCTCTGTTTCTGGGTACTGTGCATAGGCGAGTGCCAGTGATGGAGGGATGTGGCCTTGGTCCCGCAAACTCCCTGCCCCCGGGGGAGAGGGGCACAGTCCTGAAAAGAGGCAGAGCACAGCCGGCCGGCCGGAGCACAGAGACACTTTGTTTAGGACTCAGGCTAGCGCTGCCCTGGCAGAGCGGGGACCCCACCGTGAAGGCCCCCGGAGCCCCACCGTGAAGGCCCCCGGAGCCCCACACGGTCTGCAAGCCCTGCCCTGGGCGCTCTCAGACACACACAGCCTCTGCACTCTCTACACCCCAGCCACACTCAACTCCTGCCATCGCTGCTGTTTCCTCTGGGAGCAAATTCGGCAAGAAACTCAATCTGCTGTGTGCAGACTTATGGGTTGTTCTTGGCTCCAGCCTTGCCCTCGCCCTCGGCGCAAACACAGACATCCACACACGGCTGCAGGAGCGCCGTGGGGTTTGGGGCTGTGTCGGGGAAACTGACCTCTCTTTTCTCCCTCTCCGGAGCTGGAACCTTCCCAGCACCAAGGAGGAGAAACCAAAAGCATTCAGGAGCAGAACTGGAGGGAAACTTGCCTTCCCCCTTCTCCTGTGTTGCTTCCCAGAGGGCTTGCCCTGCATTGCTAAAAGGGCGTCTCTGCCTCCCTTCCCACATGCAGGTCCGGGTGGGGTTCCTGCCTGCCCTCCCATCCCAGATCACATGCAGCCCAGTGCCGTACTCATGCGCCCCTTGGATGCGAGACTGTGTTTGCGGGTCCCTCGGCCTCTCTCTCTCTAGCTGGGTGTGCCTGGCTCTGTCTGTCTGCTTCTGTGTATGCCTGTGTGTACCTGGGTCTGTGCGTTTTGGGTAAAGGGCCCGGCTATCATCAAATCACCCAAGACGTCCGTGACCCCAAAATGTATGGGAACCTTCACCGAGATCTTGTTGCTCAGAGCCCTGCCGCTGGGAAGTCCAGACAGCGGCCAAGAGTGGAACAGATTCGTACGTTGGGATCGATGCATCCGAAAAGGGAGGCTCTTTTACAGTGAAAATGAATGAACTACGACCTCCTGCAAAAATGCGGTCGGAATCTCTTGAGATCGCGCCAAGTGGAAGAAGCAGACACAGAGGACCCCTTGTGGGTTGGGCTCCCAGCCTGGCCTCACCTACACCCGAGGGCCCCGGCTGATCTTGAGCTCCGGTCTGTCCCACCCTCCCAGACTCCTGAGGACTGAACTCTTTACATGAGGTGGTCCGCAGTGGTCTTGGAAGGAGCGGCAAGAGTTGGTCCCGGAGAACCTGCCCCCCTTCTTCACAGAGGCAGGGGATGAGGACGGTGACAGGGGACAGCAGGCCCGGTGTGGGGACCGATCGAGTCTGGGACAGTGCCGAGGGGGCTGCAGAGGAGCTCTGGAGCTTGGAAAATAATTATTTTTCAGCCTGCGTTATGGTCCCTTGGAGCACATTAAGGTTTGAAACTCAATTCTGACCATTCCAAGAAGGATATTTAAAATTTGGCTCTGCCCGTCACTCCACTCTTCCTTTTAAAAGTAATTGAAAAAAAAAAACAAAAACGAAAATCTTACAATCCCCCACCCACCTCCGAATCCTTTAAAAAGCCCACAATATGACGATCCAGGCAGCGTTACTGATTAAAACTTGCCCAGAGAGGTTACCCTAATAATCCTTTGAAGTAAAACTTTGCTTTCAACCTTCCCAAATATACCAAATAGCTATGTATATGTTTCCCTCTGTTTTCTCCCCTCGTTAAATTCCTCAGATGCGGGAGCCAAAGGAAGCCTCATGCAGAACCAAATTATCTGTGTTCCACATGTTTAGTTTTTAATAATAAAATAAAATGAAATGAAACCCAAAGGGTGCTGGCCTCCTGACCAAGTCTTTATTACCTGATCTGAACACATGTCGCAGCCACACAGGGGGAGGGGTTGGTGGGGGGGTGGCCGGGCCACACTGTGGCGACCATGGGGCGGTGTGGGGGGCTTTCTTCTCCCACCGGAGCCATCCCGGGAAAGTTCTCATCTTGTCCCCCGACCCAGGCCACTCCAGAATCCCTACCCCCTAGGGGACCCTTCTGCAAGGGCTGCTTCGGGTTGTTCTAGCAGAGCTGCTGGGGGCCTCTGGCTGAGAAGTGGTGAGGGCCAGAAGCAATTCAGTTCATGATTCAAACGTGGGTTTTTTAATAGTTTCAGCCACTGCATCCGTTCGCCAAGCTCCTTTGTTTTTCTGTTGATGAATTCAAGAAGTACTCATTTCAAGCAACTCGTGTGTGCACTCGGTGGGTTAGAGCTAGGGAATAAAGCCGTGAACATGATGGATCTAATCCCTGTCTTGGGAAGCTAGCCATTCTAGGAGAAGGGATGGAGAGAAAGCAAGTAAAAAAATATATGTGTGTGTGTGTGTGTCTGTGTGTGTGTGTGTGTGTGTGACGTGTGGTGAGTGGCTCAGTAGGTTAAGCATCTGCCTTTGGCTCAGGTCATGATCCCAGGCTCCTGGGATCAAGCCCTACATCGGGCTCCCTGATCTGGGGGGAGCCGTCTCTCCCTCTCCCTCTGCTGCTCCCCCCCACTCTCCTCTCTCTCACTATCTCTCCCTCTCTCAAATAAATAAATAAAATCTTAAAATATATATATAAACATTTCATATATATTATCTATATAAGTAATATAGATAATATATATTATCTATATTATTACTATTATCTATTAGTTATATATTATCTATATTACTTATATATAAGTATATATTATATATAGATACTTATAAGTATATAATATATACCTACTTATATAATACTTATATTATATACTTATATAATACTTATATAATATATACTTTTATATAAGATACTTATAAGTATAATACTTATAAGTATGCTTATATATATCTTACTTATAAGTATACTTGTAAGTATCCATATATATATGGATACTTATAAGTATATAATATATACTTATATAATACTTATATAATATATACTTTTATATAAGATACTTATAAGTATCTATATATAATATATACTTTTATATAAGTAATATAGATAATATATAATGATATAGATAATAGTAATAATATAGATAATATAATAATATATTTATCTATATAAGTAATAGATATAATATATATTATATAAGTAATATAGATAATATAAATTTCTATACCATACATAATATGTAATAATTTCTAAAATGTTTATATAATTATGTATTTTATTACATATATGCAGAAAAAATATGCACACACATATACATCCTTCTCCCACCATAATTCTCTCACGTGATTGGATTTTATTTTCTGGATAGTGCTTAATATTTCTAAATATAAGTTTATATAAAAATATTGTATATAAATGTATATTTTAGAAGTATTAAATATGTGTGTGTAATATTTACACATACATTTATATATAATTTTAGAAATATTAAGTATGATGCTGTTTATGTATATCCCGTGTAGGTGCTATTGGTACAGTCTGCTTTATATACGTAGTGAGTCTGTAATAGCGTATACTACCATATTCTTTATGTATCTATAATCGGTAGAGTATGCTTTTTACAGATATTTAATATAGCAAGCACTATGCTGTTTTATATACCTATAATTTTAGAAACTGTTAAGCACTATGCAGAAGATAAAATCGCGTGAAAGAGAATTACAGTGGATGAGGATGTCCGTTGCGTAAAACGTGACCAGACAGCTCCTCTCTGGAGAAGTGATCTTTAAAAAAAAAAAAAAAAAAAGACCATCTCATGGAGTCATCATTTACATGCATTGAGATTCACCCTTGATAATCTCCAGCTCCTGGTGTTCTGACAAAAGTGCACAGCTGTGTAACTACCACCAGGGTCAGGGCGTGGGATGTTCCCTCGTCCCCAAGAGCTCCTTTGGATCTTAATTACAGGCAGTCTTCTTTGCCCCGCCCCGAGCCCCCAGCCCCCATGGGTCAGACTTCTGCCCTGTGCTTGTGTTTTACGTAGAATTGTCATGCAAGTGGATTCACATGGTACTCAGAGCTCTTCGGTGCCCTGGAGATCCATCCATTGTACAAGTATCATCCATCTGCTCTTTTTGATGGCTGAGTAGTATTCCACGGCCTGGACACGTCCCTCCTGCAGCGGATGGACCCG
Source organism: Lutra lutra (assembly GCF_902655055.1). Classification (NCBI taxonomy): domain Eukaryota; kingdom Metazoa; phylum Chordata; class Mammalia; order Carnivora; family Mustelidae; genus Lutra; species Lutra lutra. Next base: position 88,901,178 of record NC_062289.1, read on the forward strand.
CGAGTGGTTTCCAGTTTGGGACTATGGTGAATACAACTGCTACAACCATCTACACACCCCCTCTCTGTGTGGGCATGTGTTTTCATTTCTCTCGGGTGAATACTAAGGAGTAGGATTGCCAGCTCCTATGGTAACTCTCCGTATAACTTTATTTTTTTTTTTCAAAGATTTTATTTATATATTAGAGAGAGAGAGAGAGAGCATGAATGGGGAAAAGGCAGAGGGAGAGGGAGAAGTAGGCTCCCCACCCAGCAGGGAGCACAACGTGGGGCTCGATCCCAGGACCCCGGGATCACTACATGAGCTGAAGGCAGACGCTTACCTGGCTGAGCCCCCCAGGCACCGTCTGTATAACTTCGTAAGAAGCTGCCAGGCCATTTCACAAAGCGCCTCTCCCATCTCGCGTTCCGGCCAGAGCTGTTCCATGTCCTCATCAATACTTGGTATCATCATCCTTTTTGCTTTCAGCTGTTTCAGTGCCACATATAGCATTTCCCGGGGACGGGTGATGTTGCGCATCATTTGGGATCCCTGTTGGCCATTATGCTATGGAACTAAGGCCAGCGATGGTGCATCACAGTGAGAGAAAATGGGAAGAGAGGGGATAGAAGGTAGCCGTTAGAGGCAGGGATGTGTATTTTGTACGGGAAAAAAAAAAAAAGAAGAGTCCTTTGGGTACTGTTGTTGCATAAAAAACTAGCCCGAGGCTTCGTGGCTTTAAATAACAACTCTTTCATTTCTCTCACAGACTCCAAGAACCTGGCATTAAGACTGGGCAGAGGAAAGATGGCTCCTGACTGCTCCATCCTGGCTGAGATCTGAGCTGGGAAGATTCAAATGGCTGAAGTTGACTCAATGGCGAGGGCTGTGATCTTCTGGAAGCTTCTTTACTCATACGTCCAGGCCAGGATTGGAGCCCCTTGGGGGCTGGACTTATCGGTCAAGTGAGCCCCTCTCTTTGGCCTCCTCATGTAGCCTGACTTCCTCCCAACATGACGGCCTCAGGGACCCAAGCCAAGGTGTTCCAAGGCACAAAGTCGAGGCAGTATCCACGTCCATAGAGAACCCAGCCTCAGAAGGTGTGGAGCCTCATTTCTGCCCATCTCATGGGTAGAAGCGGTCACAAGCCTGCCTGAATTCAAGCAAGGGGAAGCTAGTCTCCTGATATAGTGAGGGCAAGGTCACCCCAGACAAGAAGATGGAGGATGGAAGAGATTGTCCTGGCAGTCTTTGGAAAATGGAATCTGGCACAGAGTAAAACCTGGTGGTAATATAGCTTCTTCTGCTCAAAAAACGCTTCTGAGGGGGTGATGTATAAGCATGCATGTGAATAAGACCCAGTCCTTTAACTTGAGGAATTCCCAAGGCAAACGGGGGAGATGGATACGTAAATAAAAACCATACAGTGCAGACTTCTACGGCGTGTATCCCATTAGGGCCTCAGGTCCCCAGGAAGCAATCCATATTGCCGGGGAGGCGGTTGGGGGCCTGGGCTCTGGGGGATGTGCAGGAGTTTACCAGCTAGACGAGCACAGAGCAAACATTGGATGTTCAGGCAGGAGAGGAGGTTGAAGGAGGGGGTCAAAAAAGACAGGCTGAGGCCGGGTAGGAAGGGGTTCTAAATGAAGCCTGGGCAGTTTGGCTCGACCTTCTGGTTGATGGGAAGCCACTGGGGAGGTTAAGGGCGGTGACCAGTCGCGTCCTGTGGAAGGAATGCTTGGGGGTCTAGAATGGTGGATGGGTGGAGGGCTGAGGAGGGATACTTCTACACTAAGTGAGAAGTGGTGAGCACGCACACTAGGGCCAAGGACCGGGAGAAGGGGGGCATCGTTAAAAAGCCTGGGGAGTGGGTTCAACGGGGCTCCTGAGAATAGGGAGGAACTCAGGACAAGGAGCGTGTTCCTCTCCTGGGCATCCAGGGACCTTGTCAGTCCTCAAGCCAGGCTGTGCGCTCAGGTCCCAGTGGAGGAGATTTTCCCAGGGGAACTGTTCGATCCCCATACCAAGTCAGGCCATCCAAAACCTTCGGGGTGGGCAGCAAGACTTTGGGGTTTTTTAAAAAACTGCCTACAGGTTCTCAAATGCAACTAAGGTTGGAAGGTGCTGGCATCCATGTTGCATTTCCAAAAATCCTTTAGAGAACATTGAGAATGCTGGTTTGGACTGAACGAGGAATGAGAGAAATGGTTTTGATTTGGGACATGTTGGGTTCGAGATCACGAGGACTTGATTCCCACTTCAGGAGACATAGTGGTAGTTTAGTAAAAGTTGGGTGATCCAAGAGAAGAGATGAAGGTGCCTCTCCCGCAGGGGTGTAACCAAGGGGACACCCCGGTGCTGGCAAGCTGAAGAAAATGGGTACCGTCCTCACGATGCGGGCACAGTGCTGCGGGCTTTAGATCATCCCTGGGATAGCTGTTCTTACTGTGCCCATTTTGCAGATGGGGAAAGTGGAGGCTCAGAAAGACCAAGTGAGTAGCTTCGGGATGCCCAGGGAGGAGGTAAGTGGCGTGTCCAGACTTCACCTGAGCCCACCCTGCAGGCTTGCTGACCCTCAGTGCTGTGCCGATGACCACCCTCCCGAAACCCCATCCTGGGATCCCCGCGCCACCATGTCCTGAAAGCTCCCACCACAACCCCGCCTAGCCTTTCCACACACCCCATCCTCCAGGCCCGAAGGCCCCGGAGAATTTCACAGAGCCTCCCCGGCATATCATAAAACAAAACCAAATGCTTTCCCCGCCCAGCCCCTTCCCTGAGTGTCTGTCAAAACCAGCAGAGAAATAAAAACCAGAATCTCCAAACAATACGCTTCCCCACAGATAATAAATAAAATCTCCAAAGAGTGGGGGCGGGCGGCGGGGGGGGGTAGAAAAGAGCAAGGAGTCCCACAAAGGCCGGGGGGGCTTGGGCACAGCGGCCCACCACGTGCAGCGGGCTACAGGGCTACCAGCAGACCCGGGGTAAGGAACCAATTGAGATAAAAAATGGACGCACATTTCCCAAGCCATGTGCTCGGACGTGCGCAGAGGCCAGCAGGGAAGGCGGTCCCCCATCGGGCCTTCTTGCTCTTTTGCACACGAGTAAATAGCCATGTCGCCTGGCGGGCAGAGGACACTCAATAAATTCTCAAACAAGGCATCAAAGTCCCAATACTCATTGGTGAATTTCCCAAGTACACGTGTTTATTGGTAATAGTCTCTCCCCGCTCACGGCTGTACCACCAGCAGGAATATATGTATATATATATACATTTTTAAAGCCTTTTGTCTGTATTGTGAGCATTCACTTACGCTTTCCTACACATCGCACATGGAGGAGGATGGAGGAAGTAACGTCCCCAAGTGGAAGGAGAAGGCAGGGAATGCCAAATTTTAGTTTCTCCTATTTCTTAAGAGTCCTAGACTGATAACTTTTGGCGAATCGGCCTTGCATTGTTTTCTTTTTTCCCTTGATCTGCAGAGGTTACTTTTCTAACGATCCCTCCAGAGTTTTTGTGAAGTGAATAAAGAACTGAAAAAGAAGGAAAGACGTTTTGAAGTGTGCTGCTGAGCATTAAAAAGAAAGTGGGTCAGCCGTTCCCCGTGGAGAGCCATCAACCCTTTGGGTCTCTCTGGTCTCTGGTCACCACACAGGTGTGAGTTCCCGCGTGCACTCAGAGGGCAGATGGGCACTGAGAGGTGTTGGCCTAACCCTGTGTATGAGCTTCGCAGAGGCTTTCTGCCGGTGGACGTGGCATGGATGTGTGTTTCTATTCGTGGACTCATGTAAGAGGGGCTTGGTCCTGTCCTTCCTCCGGCTGCAACCTTCTTATGGGTGGACGAGACCCCTGGGCCAAGGGGCAGGCCCTCACCCAGAGACCACCCCTTCTTCTGAAGCTCACACCTCCTGACTGCTGTGTAGACAGACCCGCTCTGCGGGCCACGTGTCACTCAGGTGGGATATATACCTCACCGAGACCTTCAAATAAAATCTCCCTGAAACATCACCTCTGCTCCTTTGCTACTCTGGGCCTGGGGTTAGATTATTTTGTTTCCCTCTTCACTGGGTTTTTTTGATCCGGTTTCTTTCCTTTGGGTGACCCGGCCCTGGAACTTGGCTCAGAGACGTGTGTGTGAGTGTGTGCGCACGCTCAGTGGTAGAACGCTGGGGAGAAGACGTCCTCCCCGCTCTCCCTCATGAACCTCAAGGGAGGCAAGCTTCTCTGAGTAGGTTGGTGTGTCACTGTGAAAGGTGGGAGTCGCGATCCCAGGAATTATGACCGCACCATGATCTGAGCCCCCAAGACTCCAGACCTGTCTTGCCAGATGCTTCCTGGATAGTTCCATGTGGTCCACACTCAGCTCCCTCAGACTGGAACTGGTTTTCTTCTCCCGAAATCTGGATTTCTCCCAGGCTCTTCATCTCCACAGACGGCTGCTGCATTCCCCGAGTCTTCTAGACAAGAAGCTGGACTTCATTCAAGTCCCTTTTGCTCCTTCACACCAGCAACAAAAACAGAAGCCTGCAACAGCCATTAGCCAAGCACCTGCTTTGTGCTTTAAGAAGAGGGAGTCACTTGCTCTCCCGCAGGCTTGTGGGATCCATTAGGATCACCCCCACTGTACAGATTAGGAAAGCCAGCTCAGAAAGACAACAGAGCTTCCCGGATGCGCTTGGACAAAACCTAATTTCCAGCTCAGCTGGGCAGACCTCTTCCTTCCATCCCTCGTGGCCACCCCTCCCCAGCAAAGTTCTTCAAAGGCACCCAGGAGGTGCTCAGAAAAGCTGCGTTAGATTGAACTGAACCCTCCTTCTAGAGTGCATTCTGCACTGCGTCTCCACCATGTCCGAATGGAAACTGTTGCCATCAGGCGGTCCTCCTCTGAGGGAAGGGGAGCAGGAGAGAGTTAGGCAGAGAATGGATGGGGAGACATCAAAGGGAAGGGAACCGATTACCGGGAAATCTGTTTATAGAGCCAGTGAGTGATGGTGAGGGAAACCCAGAAAAGCAAAAAGGAGGCGGGGGCGTGCGGGGTCCACCAATCCATCACCGAGCCTTTCTCATCTGCTGGCCAAATTTGTGGCCCTTTGAAATGTGTCTCCTCATCCCCTAAGCTGAGCAGCCAGCTTCTCGACCACCACCCAACCTGGATTGCAGGTTGGCATGAAGGTCGCCTGGGTCTGCCTTCCAGAGGTCTGAGAAGCTGTAGCACTTACTACGTGCCATGCACAATGCTGAGTTCCTCAGAAATTCTAAATCCCGATGAAGCCATAACTATAATTAGTCCCATTTTACAGGTGAATAAACAGGCACGGAAGTGAACTTGCATCAGCCCAGAGTTCAACTGGAGCTCAACCGTGGAATATGGCCCCAGAGGTGACTCTCTTGGCTCCAACACTCTGTGCCTCCCTGGCAGAGAAGCTCTGGGTCACGAGTTCAACACCCGCCCTCCCCATCCCAGCTCCACAACTGGGTGACTTCCACAAGCTGCTCCCTGGGCCTCGGAACCTCAGGGGCTGCATCTGTGGAATGGGGACAGTAACCTCGACCACCTCAGAGTGCTGTTGTGATGATTCAGAGGCAATCCGCACCAAGACCAGGGGGACTTAATGTTGGCCATGTGATTTCCCCTAAATGTGGGGGAACCTCTTCCCCCAGGGCCAAAATGGCGGAGGGGGTGGTTGGAAGGGCTGAGAGAGGAACGTAATGCCTCCTGCCACAGGGTTTCATGAGGGGCAAAGGGCGTCGTGTGTGTGTCCTATTTTTATTTCCCTCTTAAAATATTTCAGGCACACGAAAGAATAGAGAATAACGTTATGAACACCTATACCCTCCACACCCCGCTTAGGAAATAAAAAACTTTCAGATTACCGTGTCTCCTAAGTAACTCTCCTGGCCTTGCGTCGTTCCCCTTCCCTCCCCATGGGGAACCAGCTTCCTGATTGTGAAGTTTATCCTTCACGGGCAGATTTTTACACTTTTACCATTTATGTGTGTATTTATCCTGGCACGACACGCGGCGTTATGTAACATCTGGTATTGCTTCACACATTTTAAAAGTTCATACGAATAGTGTCACACCAGTCATATCCATGTGCAAATTTTGCACACGGGTGTGTTTTCCAGACTGATCTCTGTTGACCCGTGCGTTTCTGGTTGGCTCTGTTTAAGGGTCATAGAACATCCCGCCGACTGAAGGCACCTAAATGCATTCATTCATTTTGCCTGTTGATGGTCACATTGGTAGTTTCCGGGTTTTCAGGATCACGAACAATGCTGCCGTGAATATTGTTGTGCCTGGCCTCCTGTGCCTGTGTATAAGAGTTTCTCTGGAGATCATAGCAGGTGTGGGTTGCTGAGTTGAAGTGTGTGTGCATCTTAGAGCTGACTGGCTCATTCACTGTCCAACACAATTGTACCATTTTATCCTGCCAGGAACAGTGGCTGGGTGGTCCCAGGGCTCCATACCCTCGCCAGCCTTGGGTTCATCATATGGCCCCGGTCCCAGCAGAGAAGCATGAATATCAGGACCTCCACGTGATCTGTTTAGTGGCGCCCAACCGGGTCCCCATGGTCAAGCCCCTCATGGCGCAATGCAACGGTTGCTTTGACAGAGGTAAGCACAGAGACGTGAGACCTCACGCAGCTTGAGATGGGAGGTGCCAAGTCTCCCCAGAGGAGAGGTTACTCCCTGAGATTTCCCCTTCTGTCCTCCCCCCATCTCCCTACCATCTCCCAAGAACCCCTCCCCCCACTCCCACACTGCCTAAGAGGTCAAATTCAGTTGCTAGATTCATGCTTCCTTTACCTTCAGTTCCCCCCAAATCAAAAGTCAAAAGGTCAGCATGGTTGACGTGTGAGCTGAGGGGCTTTTGAATTTGGTCCAGGGGGGACAACGAAAAGGCTTGCTTCTTTCTTTGGCTACTACTCAGGAAAGAAAAGATGTGTTGGGGGTCGGAGTGGGGGCTGCCCTGACATCGAGGACAGGGGCTGGAAGCAAAGGGAAAGCAAACATCCTGAAAGAGACAAAAGCAGGCTCCGTGATATCCTGGTTTGGGGATCCAGGGTCCAGCATCTTAGAAACTCACACCTAGGGATCTGCCAAGCAGGCCTGCAAACACACCTTCCAGCTCAGGCATGACCGTAAACCACTCAGCCAGCACTCGCTGGCTGTGCGGTGATGGCCCCTTGATGTATTTACCCAAAGAGAAGAAGTGAAAGGTAGCTGTGGGCACGAAGCCATAAATACATCCCAGGGTTCGGGTGACATCATCCCCGAGGCTGCCGGCACGCCGTGGCTCAGAAGTCCCATCACCAGGAGACGTCTGCGGGGCGGGCTGGGTGCACAGCTCCAAGCTCTTCTGACATATTTACTGAGGGTTTTCCCTCTCCCTCAGGGAGTAGGGAGTTGGGGTGACTATGCCTCTTCATCTGAGACTTTACCTGCCTCCTTGACTCACTTTCTTCTGGGGTTTTGCAAGTAAAGGAAGGTGGGTCTTCTTGGAGAACAGAGAGGCTGCTCCGTGATTTCGGTGAGCAGGGTCCATGCACAGTGGTCCATGTCAGCCTTGCAAGGCGCCCCTCTGTCCGTCCTGGCTTTCACTGGGGATCTTTACACCCCAAGCCAAGAGTCCCACTTGCTCTGGTCACAGCCGCATCCGTGGTGCCTGACACATAGTGTACGCTCAGTACATATCTGGTGAGTCAACACACCAGAGATTTCAGGTTTTGATGGGTGTTACCGCTAACTGAAAACGGTGACTAACTCCGAGAGTCTTCAATTTTGTACAATCTAGGTCGTCATTCCTAAAGATTAAGGGCAAGTGTAAATGTCCCACCTGCTGCAGGGAAATTTATGTATTTACTTGAAGATTTTATTTTTAAGTATTGTCTACACCCAAGGTGGGGCTTGAACCTGTGACCCCAAGATCAAGAGTGGCAGGGTCTACTGACTGAGCCAGCCAGGCACCCCAGGAGGGAAGATGTAAAACATGTTGCAAAAAACCTCAGCCCTAGGAATTCCGCTCCTAGGAATTCACTCTAAAGAAACAATCAGAACTCTGCAGTCATATTTAGGTACAAGATGTTCATTGCAGTGTTATTTGTGATACAAGGAATTGGGAATAACCCAGGCACTTGGCAACAGAAAACTGATTAGATCATGTCACCATATTTGATATTTTAAAAAACCATCACTAAGAGTTGAACATATGTAGTCCATGTGCAAGTAAGTGGTGGGTAGGTTACAAAATAAGACACACTATATCATCCCACTTTTTTAAAAAGATTTTACTTATTTATTTGACAGACAGAGATCACAAGTAGGCAGAGGCAGGCAGAGAGAGAGGGGGAAGCAGGCTCCCTGCTGAGCAGAGAGCCCGATGCAGGGCTCGATTCCAGGACCCTGAGATCATGACCTGAGCCGAAGGCAGAGGCTTTAACCCACTGAGCCACCCAAGTGCCCCTGTATCATCCCAATTTTGTTAGAAAAATTGCATACATAGATGGAGGTACACTAATATGCTTACAGAGGCTGTCTCTGGGTGGTGGAATCAGGTTGTTTGAATTGTTTCATTGTTTCATTTGATTTCCCAAGTCTTTGACAATAAACACAACTCAATTAACAGCAAAGGTCGTGAAGAAAGCTGTGGGTCAGGGCTAGAGTACCTTGAGGGAAGGGGGCGTTTATATGCATGCCCTCCATGGAAAGGGCTCTTATACAGCAGGGTGATTTGTTTTATTTATTTATTTGAGAGAGAGAGAGAGAGAGAGAGCGCACAAGTAGGAGGGCCAGAGAGAGAGAGAGAAAGGGAGAGAGAGAATCCCAAGCAGACTCCCGGCTGAGCATGAAGCCCAACTTGGGGCTTGGTCTCATGACCCTGAGATCACGACCTCAGCCTAAAGCAAGAGTCGAACACTTAACCGACTGAGCCACCCGGGCAACCCAGGCTGATTTTCTTTCAACGTGCAGTCTGCTACGTAGGACACACGCACTCACCTTCGTAATGGATGGATGGCGGCTACCCACACACATCTATTTCTAGGTGCTACAGTGAGCCATCCCATTCTGGATCTGAATTCCCTTACACGGAGATCATGACCTTGTGGTCCATCTCAAGTTTTTCCAAGTCAGTCTCTGAGTCACACGGCGGGAATTCCATGAGCTGCCATGGCAAGGAGCTACATAACAATCCTCCCGAGATTCGATGGCTTAAACCACGCGTTCATTTCCTGCTCAAGGGCCTGTGAGTTGACTACAATCCTGATGATCCAAAGTGGACTCAACTGAGAGGGATCCCCTGAAAGCTGCGAGTTGGGGTCAGGCCTGATTCTTTCATCCTTCATCCTTCACGGGCCACTGATGCCTCAAACATGTCCTTAACATGGTGAATGGATGGCGCATAAAGTTAAGCATGTAGGGGCGCCTGGGTGGCTCAGTGGGTTAAAGCTTCAGCCTTTGGCTCAGGTCATGATCTCAGGGTCCTGGGATCGAGCCCCACATCGGGCTCTCTGCTCAGTGGGGAGCCTGCTTCCCTTCTCTCTCTATCTGCCTCTCTGCCTGCTTGTGATCTCTGTCAAATAAATAAATAAAATCTTAAAAAAAAAAAAAAGTATGCACGTAGCAAAGGGAGGTTCCAAAGAGCAGAGAGCACTCAGTCTACCCCACGTCGGAAGGCCCAAGCCAGCCAACTACCAACTTTCGCTTTTCTCTGTCTTTGTCAAAGATCACAGAAATTTGGAGGAACCAGAAGTCCCTCCGTTTCCTATCCCAGGGCTGCACGCACTCCGCTGGAAAGCGTGCTGTGTCTGCGTGAGGTCTCCTGATGGCTCATGTGTCTAAGTCTCACCTCTCCTGCAAGACTCCAGGCCAAAGACACACACGAGGTTTCGTGTCTCCTTGATGAACTCAGCATTGTGCAGTGGGTCCCGGAGTGGATTCTCCATACAGACTTGACAGAATCCCATGTGCACAGTGAGGTGGCTGTGGGGGGCCAACCTAGTTACACTGGAACTATGTTCCCAAGAGTCCCCTTAGTGTTTGGGTCCAGGTTAGAGTTGTTTGAAAGCGGGATTTGTGTTGGATTAGAAGGACAGAATGAAGCACAGTCCTTATCCTTGGACGGTCATCTTGGTCAGACCAACACAGAGGTATCAGCACTTCCCTCTGTTATGTTTTTTTGCTCTGCTTCCCAGAGGCTGACAGCCCCACTGACCCCCCTCCCCCAAACCCCCACCAGCAGATTTTGGAGCTGGACTCAGAGAAACCACGGTCCCACAGAACTGGAGCTTCCCACAGACCCTTCTCCCGCCATAACCTCCCCCCTACCCCTGAGCTTCCCTCAAATGGTGTATGGTTTCTCAGATTCTCTGTTTGGTATTCCTTCTAGAACCTTCCAGCTTATTCTCCGATCTTCTCTTCCCCAGATCTTTCTATGCTACTCATCAACAAACCCCTTATCCCCCACCTCACAGCCGTTCTGCTTCTCAGATTAGACCCCATCTCAAGTGAGAGCAGCTGGCACGTTCCTTCTCTGATAAACCACAGCGCATTGGTCTCCTGGTGTGCAAAGTGGGGCTCTCTGACCCTTGGCGTGGTTTCGAGAATGAAATAAATGAGTCAGTGTTAATGAGTCGAAACAAGTGTCCAGCACGGTTTACGGCGGGTCCTTATTTTCTATCTTGCTTCCCTAATACTTTTACACAGAAGGTGAAAGCAGTGTCTCCCTCTCCAGAATGTACGTGCCTCATCTGCCAGCCGCCCAGCTCCCGAAGCTCGTTCTGGCTAGGATTTCCCTTGTTGATGCTGCGAGTGAGTAACACATGTACTTACTCGATGTACATGTGGAGTAACGACAAAAGAATTCAGCTTCCAGCAACATGCTCAGTGCCTTGTTCATCTCCGGAGAGGCGAGGTCAAGAATGCAATCTCTGGGGGCACCAGGGCGGCTCAGATGGTTAGGCATCTGCCTTCGGCTCGGGTCATGATCTCAGGGTCCTGGGATCAAACCCTGCTTTGGGCTCCCTGCTTAGCGAGGAGTCTGCTTCTCCCTCTCCCTCTGCTGCTCCCCCTGCTGTTTTTCACTCTCTCTCTCTCAAATAAATAATTAAAATCTTAAAAAAATAATGCAATTTCCATTTTACAGATGAGGACACTGATGTGACCAGCTCCAAGGACAACGCTACTTTGTGTGTGTGTGTGGTGTGTGTGTGTGCGTGCGCACGCGTGTGTGACTTGTGTAAGACTGATGATTCACAGACCTGTACCCCTGAAACAAATAATACATTTTTTTAAAGATTTTATCCACTTATTTACAGACAGAGATCACAAGTAGGCAGAGAGGCAGGCAGAGAGAGAGAGGGGAAGCAGGTTCCCTGCTGAGCAGAGAGCCCGACGCAGGGCTCAATCCCAGGACCCTGAGATCATGACCTGAGCCGAAGGCAGAGGCCTTAACCCACTGAGCACCCAGGCGCCCCCAAATAATACATTATTAATGACTGCAACTGCCTCTGGGAATCTGGATTCCACGGCCAGGGATTTTTGTTTGTTTGTTGTTTTTGTTCTGTTTTGTTTACATTACCCCCAGATCCCTGTAATGTCTGCAGTATTTGAGTCTGCTGCTGGTGCTGTGGACCGAGGTTCATCTCCTCCTCTATTTCTCCCAACTGCCCTGCAAGGTAGATACCATTAGTATCCCTTTTTAAAGTGAAGAAACTGAGGCATAGGGATCCCAGGCTCGTGTGACTTGTCTCTGCAGAGAGATCCCGTGGATACCAATATTGGCCAGGAAGCTGTGTGGGAATAGAGTACTGTGTTGAGGGAGGGCGGGCTCAACACTGGGCTTGGCCACAGGATGCTAGGAGATGGGATACAGGTGGGGGTGTGAAGTGAGCTTGCACACTGGCCTGACTCTCTTGCACACTGGTGAGCCAGCAGGCAAGGAGCACATTCAAGGTCACCTCTGCACTTTCAGCCTGGGCTCCTGGAGGAGACGTGTGGGGAAGATCTCATGCCCTGGGTGGCCCAGGAAAGCCAAACCTGGACTCCATCTGGAGCGTGACGTCCTGCCTCTCCCCTGAGTTACGGGGGACTGTCTGACTTGTGAAGTTGACAATGGGTGACTTGTTGAAGCCACTGAGCACTGGGGTGATTTTGTTATTCAGTATTATCATGGCAAGAGCTGACTAATACACCAAGATGCCCTGATTGTGTGTGTTGGGGAGAGTGTTAATGAATGTGTGTAGTAGGGAGGCGTGGCGGGCTCAGTCACTGAAGCATGCAACTTGATTTCAGGGTCGTGAATTCAAGCTCTACACTGGGCACAAAGCTTGCTTCCAAAAAAAAAAAAAAAGAGGAATGTGCATAGTAAGCTCTTGGTTAAACAGGGAGGCATACGATGTACCTATGTGTGTTCCTGTGCCTGTGCATGTGGAAGTCTACAGATTAGATGTTAATGGTGGCTTTCTCAGGGGATGGGGAGTCCAGAAACTTCCACTGTATAAATCATACATAGTTGTACCATTCCCTTTTTAGAACCAAAAAACAGATAATGCTTCCATAATCACGTTATAAAGATTGTTTTTCTTTATAAGGCTCTCCGGGGTCTTTATAATACAGACTTTGTAACACACTCAGGTCACTAACGGATCTGTCAACAGGAAGTGGGTGGGTTTGTCCTGAGTGAGAATACACATATTTCCTTAGGAACATGTTCCCCTCCGCGAACCAGAGCCCACTGGCCACGTGCTGTGAACAAGTCCCCCGAAAACACCCAGATGAGGGATGGGAAAGCACAAACAAGGGAGATTTTTCCAGAAGAGTGGACCTCAAATGAGGGGGGGCTTTATACCCTCCGGGAATACTGAGCCCTGTCCGGAGACATTTTTGCTTGTCGCTAACCCGGGCTGGGGGCTTGGGGGAGCGTGCAGGAAGGATGCTACTGGCGTTCTGGGCATGGAGGCCAGGGGTGTTGCTGAGTACCCGCACCATGCACAGGACAGCTTCCCGCCCCCGACGAAGAATTATCCAGCCCTAAATGTCAACCGGGCTGAGATTGAGAGACACTGGCTCAGAGGCTGTCTGCGACCCCCTTCCTGGTCCTGAACGGTGAGCACGCTCTACAAACCCAGCTTGCCGCCCTCAGGGTTGCTCAAACCCTGTCCCATGTAGCAGTATGCAGAGCCTGATCCCGAACTGGGGGACAGAGACGTGAGCGATGTGTGGATTTAGGGAGCTAGACCAGACTCCAGACGGGGCTGGCACCCAAAGGACACGGGATGGGTTCACAGGCAAGAGTGTCTCTGCCAAGATTGCTTATTGGATAAAACCCAGACCTCCAGTGGCAGAGAGGTGCCTCCGCCTTGAGCACACTCCTGTGAAAATTATGGAAATAAAACCTTTTTTTCTCCCTCAAATACATACGCATGAGTCTGTAGGTATGGGTACACACACATACACGTTATAGACACACATACACACCATATATTGTGTATATGTATAATGTATATCATATATATTTCTAGAAAAAAGTCTGGAAGTAATACAGTAACCTATGAGTAAAGGAGTTAGGGAGGAAAAATACAGAAAAAGAATGCATTTCCCTTTTTTATTTTTCATTTCTGTATCATCCGGGATTTTTTTTTACAGAAACTATGTGTAAGTGTTATAATATTCAAATAAGAATTAAAAATATCTAATAGAAAAAAGTATATTTAAACATATATAAACATACGCATGTTTATATATACATATAAACATGGAAGTATTAATCACAAACGTATAATGGGCCGTAGTTGAAATGTATTATTTTTTTTATTTTAAGATTTTATTTATTCATTTGAAAGAGACCGAGAAAACACAAGCAGGGGGAGAGGCAGAGGGAGAGAGGAGGAAGCAAGCTCCCTGCTGAGCAGAGAGCCCTATGCGGGGCTCGATCCCAGGACCCCAGGATCGCGACCTGATCCTGAGCCGAAGGCAGATGCTTAACTGACTGAGCCACCAGGAGCCCCAGCAATCCCTTTAAAGAGGTAAACGCTGCAAGGCATCTTCTCTACTATCTATTTGATATTCCCACATTCTTGGGAAAATCATAACAAGTTTAGAATTCTTTAACATGAAAGCCATAAAGTGACCAAAAGCAGAATAAGCAGGATATATATGTGCTTAATAGTAGCTAATGTTTATTAGAAGTTTATGTTATGCTTGGAAACGAAGGTTGACCTTTGAGCATAATGGCGAGCGGGGGCGGGATGTGGGGTTGAGGGTGTGAACCTTCCCACTTGCCCTGTGCGGTGAAAAATCTGTGCATAACTTTTTTTTTTTTAAACCTGACATTCCTTTTCAAAGATTTAATTTATTTATTTATTTGACACAGAGAGAGACAGTGAGAGAGGGAACACAAGCAGGGGGAGTGGGAGAGGGAGAAGCAGGCTTCCCGCTGAGCAGGGAGACCAACACGGATGCTGGGGCTCCATCCCAGGACCCCGGCATCATGACCTGAGCCTAAGGCAGATGCTTAATGACTGAGCCACCCAGGCGTCCCTGTGCATAACTTTTGACTCCCCCCAAAACTTAACTACAATAGACTACTGTTGACCGGAAACCTTACTGATACCATAATCGATTAGGACATCTTTTGTGTTTATATGTATTCTGTACTGTATCCTTCCAACAAAGTAAGCTAGAGAAAAGAAAATGTTATTAAGAAAATCATAAGGAAGAGAAAAAGACATTGACAGCGCTGTACCGTATTTATTGGAAAAAACACCCATGCATAAGTGGACCTGTGTGGTTCAAACCCGAGTTGTTCAAGGGTCCAGGGTATTAAGGTGCTCGATGAAGAGTAGCTCCTTTTGGTCTTTCAAGAACCCTACGAGGAAGCTCATGTTATCACCCTCATTTTACAGATGAGAAGACTGAGGAGCAAACAGATTGATGATGTGCTCAAGGGCATGTGGCCTGGCCTCCTAACCACTATGCACGCACTGATTTTTTTTTTTTTTTTCAATGAGCATAAATTACTTATGACAATCTGTTTAGTCCTCGGCTTTCAAGCATCTGTGCCAATAATACACTTATTTTGGCTCCATTCTAAGGTGCTCCGGTCCGCAGCTCTCCCACCCAAAGTGGAGGCTGGGATGGCCAGCTTCGGGGCCTTGTGCCTCCTGGAGTGGGTCCCTCGACCCATCGAGCTTCAGCCTTCAGGTCTGTGGATGGGGAACCCACCTCGTGGGGTTGCTCTAGTGTCAAACGAGACGGGCATCAGTGGCCTCGCAGGAAGCCAGCATGGACTGGCCTCAACGGGCGTGACTTTGTTCTATTTGTGCTGTGCCTCTATTTGCCCCCGATGCTCACACCGGCTGTGAATTCTGATACATGGCACGGGCGGCAGCTTCTCCACAAATCCACAACTTTGTTTAGGCGTCGAGAAACGCTCACCTGAAGTTATGGAATTAATCTCAGGGCAGCTGGAGCCGGGCTCCAATCTGCCCCTTTCCAGAAGCAACAAGAGAACATCTCCCCGCCGCCCCCAACCCCAGGCGTGCACGCCCAGACCCCCGGAGGCACAGGGAGCCTTCCACCCACCGCCCACCGCCCCGCCGTCCCCCCACCCCCTCTCTTCCAGCATTCCAAGCTGCAGAGGCCGACCCTGTCTCTCTTGATGATTTAAGTTTTGGAGAAGGACCGGAGAAGGATTTGTTTTGACGTTTAAAGGCAATCCAGGTAATGAATGGCAGAGGCAGCGTCCATCTCCCCATCCATATATCTGCACAACAGTATCTATTTTGAGTGGCTGACATGCCGTTTCCTTTGGCAGCGCAAGGGGGGCTCGACTTTAAATTAAAGTCGTCTCCAGCCCCTCCGATCTGCAGCCCGTTCGGGGGCAGACACAGGCGAGGGGAGCAAGAGAGCCGGGTCAGGCCCGTTGGCAGCTCACGATATATGGTACGAAGGTCCGTGCACCGCGAGCTGCAGAGGAGCCCCTCTCGAAACCATTAAGTAATGACAGAGGATGTCCCCAATCTTCTAATCACCTTTAATACACGCACTTAGACACACACTTTAAAGCAGGCAGATAAGCAGGTCAGACAAACATACAAAGACAACAAAATAAAATCATAGCCTTCTCTCTAGGGGGCTGGTTTGGGAAGGGGAGGGGACAGTGCTTTCGATTAAGAATTAACTACAGCAAAGACACTCTCCACCCTCTGCCAGTGTCTTTGTCTCAATAACTAGCTGATCCCCTAAACCACTGCCTGGAGGTTCTAGAATTCTGTCTTAAGACCTAATTTGGTAGCATGGAGAGAAGACACCAGGGTACAAGGAATCAGCTCTCCCACTTCACAAGCTGGGAGCTACAGCTCTTTCTTTTACCAAAGCTCAGCTTCTTCATCTGTAAAGAGTCCCTCATGGCCTTTGAAAGGTTATTGCCAGGATCCAAATGCAGAGAAAGAGACAGAGGGATAGGAAGACGGAGAGAGATGGAGAGACAGAGCAGAGGAGGAGAAGGAGGAGGAGGAGGAGAGAAAAAATATATGTGCAAGCGATTTATAAACTGTTATAATGTACGTTCCAAATGTTGCAATTATGAGATAATGATGAGGAGACATTTGAAGTCTACAATGGGGGGGAAAAACAATAATAATAAAATAAGGTATGAAGCCGGCCTGCCTTCTAAGCCACCCGGACATTTCTCTCCATGCTCTGCCATTTTTCTTCCCTGCGATCTTTTTCCCCTGAGGTCCTGAATCTTTGATCTTCTACTTAAAAAAAAAAAAAAAATTTAAAGACAGCCAGGGGGTCTTAGAGCCTGTGTGATCCCTTCTGATTTAAACCTTAAATAAAACAAAGACCTCCTGGAGAATACCATCGCCAGCTTGGCTTCTCTGATATTGGGGCAAATTTTCTTTCTGTCAAAGCAAAGAAAAGTGGGGTGGGCGAATGTGTGTAGGGGCCGGGAGAATCCACTGGCACAGACGTACGCGCTAACACACACACACACACACACACACACACACACACACACCCGCCCTTCATCTACTAGCCGAGAATTCTTCCATGTGAAATTTGGGTGGGAAGTGATGACAGTTTTCAGCAGGCCAAAGTCACCTTGGGCCCTGCCACTGGCTCCTATAGAATGATGGAAAATGTGTCCCTAGAACCAGAGAAAGAAATGATGAGGAAGCTCTTTCCAGAAAGCTACTATCTATCCAAGTCTTTCCCATAAGGGTGCCCCTAGGAGAGGGAGACTGGGGAGCGGTCTTGAAACTTGACCTAGGGCAAGTTACCAGCTTCATCCCCCTGTCCCAGTATCCTCGGGCCCTGAGGAGCTGGATGCCTCAGAAACAGCAGGACCAGGTGCCTGAGTACATACAGACTAAGGGTCTGATGTCTATTAGCATCTCATGATGTCTCAGACCCCTCTGTCCATTTTATTCCTAATAATGAGGTTTGTTAAAAGATGACATCACACTGCAAAGGGTACCTCAAATTTGGATAATTTTACAGGAATCTGAAATTCTAACTCCCATTAAACTGTTAAGTGATGACTTTAAGCTCATTTTTATGTTGATTTTTTAAAAGATTTTATTTATTTATTTAAGAGAAAGAGACAGAGACCTCATGAGAGAGAGAGAGAGAGAGAGTGAGTTAACTAGTGGAGGGGAGGGGCGGAGAGAGAGGGGTAAGCAGGCTCCCCCCAGAGCAGGGAGTCCCAGACGGGCAGGGCTCGATCCCAGGACCCCGGGGATCATGACCTGAGCCGAAGGCAGCCGCTTAACCGACTGAGCCACCCAGGCGCCCCTCTGTCTGAAATTAGAACAAAACAAAACAAAACAAAACAAAAAGCATTATGCTGAGTAAAGAAGCCAGTCACAAAAGACCACACACTACATGATTCATTCATATAAAATGTCCAGAACAGGAAGTCTACAGAGACAGAAAAGCACTTTGGTGGCTGGTGAGGACTGGGAAACACAGAACACAGCGAATGGTAGCTGGAGGCCCAGCATTTCTTTTGGGGGTGATGAAAATTCCCAAAATTGCTCGGAATGATAGCTGCACAGACCCGTGAAGACCCTGGAAAGCACTGAGTTTTTTGTTCGAAATGCATATGTCGCCTGTGTCAAGGTTCTATCTGCAGAAATCGGTTTGGACAACACCACGCAGGGCCGTGTTGGGCTGCGCTCACAGACAGCGGCAGAGCCAGGGTTCCGAGGGATCAGAGCACCCGTAGGGTTCAGGTCTGGGGCTCCCCTGTTTGTGAAGGACAGGGAAAATGCTAAGAGGAAGGGCTTCTGGACCTCCAGGCAAACAGATGGAGTAGTTGGTGGCTATTAATCCAGAAAATGGTGACCCACAAATATTTAAGGAGATGTGTCGTTGAAGAAAAGAGAGTCTCATTCTGTATAATTCATGAAGGTCCCATGGGAATCAGTTTGGGAGCAGCATGTGGGAGAGATTCTCAAAGCTAGGGTTATTTATTTATTTATTTATTTGGATTTTATTTATTTATTTGAGAGATAGAGCATGAGGAGGGGCTGAGCAGAGGGAAAGGGAGAGACAGACTCCCTGCTGAGCAGGGAGCCCAATACCAGGCTCCATCTTAGAACCCCGGGATCATGACCTGAGCCACCGAGTCACCCCTTTTAGGGTCCTTTATAGACATATTTATTTGTATAATTATATATAGGAGGGGCTGCGTGTGAGAACAGAGCTCCCCAACAAGACAGTATCCAAAACCACTTAGGGACCATCTATCTGGGGTGTTAAGAAGGGACTCCTGGGGCATCTGGGTGGCTCAATCAGGTAAGTGACTGACTCTTGGTTTTGGCTCAGGTCATGATCTCAGGGTCATGGGTTCAAGCCCCAAGTTGGGCTACATGCTCAGTGTCAAATCTGTTTAAGATTCTCTGCCTCTCCCTCTGCCTCTCTTCCCTCACCCCTGCTGCTCATGTGCACACACTTTCTCTCTCAAATAAATAATAAATAAAATCTTGAAAAAAAAAAAAACAGAAGCAGATAGGTCTTGAAATCTCACCTCCCAGATATATCTGCTACTTCCCTTTTAAATTTTGATATATCTCCCATATTTGCCTTAATAAGAGTTTACAGTTTTCATGAGGAAGAAAATATAATAAACTTGATACATTAAATATTAAAGTTGACCACTGCTGTTACAACATTGTGTGCTCTTAGATAAATCGACTTTTATCTCCAACATCTTTTGCTAAAAGACAGTAGGTTAGGTGCTAAGAAAACTCAGATTTGGGATCTAGTCTCCATTCTCCACCAACACCTCCATCCCCATAATCGTCATCAATACCACCGTCAACACCATCAGGACCACCATCACCATCAACACCACCATCTCCACCATCTCCACCACCATCACTACCATTGCCACCATCTCCACCACCAACACCATCAACACCACCATCTCCACCACCACTACCATCACCACCATCACCACTATCCCCACCCCCTACCTCCACCCCCCACAACCATCGCCATCTTTACCATTATTAGGAGCAATTACGAAGTATCTTTGGTCAAGACACTCTAACCTTCCAGATTCTATGCTTGCATCTTAGGCCTGTTTGCCTTTCACCAAATATCTCCTTGACCCTGTGAAGTATTTGAATAGCTTTTCCTTATGCCATGCTTACCAGGGTCCCAGCAGACTTATGGGCAGTCAACTCTAAGTATCAGCTGCTGAATAGCCACTCAGTTTTACATTCATATTAAAAGTCTCTGTAGGCTATCACTTGGGAACTTCTCTGTTGGGACTTTTTACTATCAAGTTCTGAGTCTCTAAGACCAGTTTTCTTGGAAGACTGGTCCACACAAATGCATCCAAGAAAGAGTGGGAGAGAAGCCAGCACCACAAGAATGACTTCCTCAGTCCAGTGGTTGTGAGGCCCAGTCTTCTGAGCAAAGTTCCCCCCAAGAATCTGGGCAGTCTTTGATTTTTCCGGACTCCGTCCTTGACCTGTTGCCTCATAGGAGAGCGTGTTTCTGAGAGACACCATCAAGACATTCCATTGGGCTATGCTACATCCAAATCTCTCGGCCGATGCCTTTGAACCCCGCCGACAAACCACAAACTTAGGAACCGACGTTTGACACAACACTCAGCGGATTCAAAACACCGGGCGTGGGGAGAAGGGGAGGGTGTGGGCGAAGGCTCTTTGATTCGATGTGCTTCTTTCTCTCTGCGCTCTGACAGGGTCTCAGACACTGCCTGGCAACCCCCGGGTTCACGTGCTCGCTTTCTAAAGGGGGTCTCCGGGCAAGATCTCGCCCAGAAGTCTCCAACCAGGCGCAACAGGAGAGCTTGGTTGCTGGTTTGAAATCACCGAGCATTTCCCTGGATAAACATTTAAGCAAGAAGAGGAAGGCGCGGAGGAGCAAGGTCTCCTGAGAGAGGGATGGGAAGAAAATCAAAGTATTAGCAGTCACAGCATCTCATGCTCCAAAGAGGCAAGCTTATCTCTGCACAGACCTTCCTTTGCAGGGGATGACGGTCTAACCTCCGTGCCACAGTTTTAATCCCTCCAAACTGGTTTTAGCTTTTGCCAAGATGGATGTCGGGTCCGAATTAAAACCAGAGTCACTTATCATTGCCCAGGCATGTGCTTTTCCTTCCACGACAGAAAGCTGGGGAGATAGGTGCCTCCTGCTCGGAACGTGCCCCTTCCAAAGTTATTAGAACCCGGTGGCTTGCTTACAGCCAAAGACAGTCACCCCCAGATGGGCAGAAGCCCCGTGGGGATAAAGGAGGAGACCCTGAAGAAAGAAGACATAGGGCTTGCAGCCAAGGGGGAGGGGAAGGAGCGGATCTCTGGACGTGTGTGTGGTACGGTTCCGTTTGCTAAGAAAAGAGGCTCTTAAAAGGTTGAGTACTCCTGTTTCCCGAATCTCCGCTCAGACTCCTTTATTTGTACCTCCTCCTTAGGCCTAATTTGAGGGAAAAGATGAGATTTCCAGGCACGTTTTCAGTTAAGAAATAAAGCTCGAAAGAAATCCTGACTTTTGCAATGATGCAGATGGACCCTGAGGGCGTTGTGCTGAGGAAAAGAAGGCAGTCCGGAGAAGGCAAACGCTGTGTGATCTCAAACCAAAACTCACAGATACAGGGAACAGACTCGTGGGGGCCAGAGGAAGGGGTGGGGCTGGACAAAATGGGTGAAGGGGGCCAAAAGGTACAAAACCCAGTTATAAGAAAAATAAGTCCCAGGGGTGCCTGGGTGGCTCAGTGGGTTAAAGCCTCTGCCTTCAGCTCGGGTCATGGTCCCAGGTTCCTGGGATCAAGCCCCGCATTGGCCTCTCTGCTTGGCAGGGAGCCTGCTTCCTCCTCTCTCTCTGCCTGCTTCTCTGCCTACTTGTGATCTCTGTCTGTCAAATAAATAAATAAAATCTTTAAAAAAAAAAAAAAGAAAAGAAAAGAAAAAGAAGTCCCAGAGATACAACGTACAACTTCGTGACTACAGTTACCAAGGCTGGATTGTATCTTTGGAAGTTGTTGAGAGAGTACATGAAAACGGTTCTCCCGGCAAGAAAAATACTGTAACTATGTGAGCGTGTTTACTAAATGTACTGTGGTGATTGTTTTGCATCATACCCAATGATGGAATCATTATGTTGTACATCCAAAACTAACCCGATGTTATGTGTCACTCATAGTGCCATTTAAAAAGTAAATACAGGGCACCTGGGTGGCTCAGTTGGTTAAGCGACTGCCTTCAGCTCAGGTCAAGATCCTGGAGTCCCAGGATGGACTAAGCAGAGAGTCTGTTTCTCTTTCTGACCCTCCTCCTCTCATTCTCTCTCTCTCAAATAAATAAATAAGATCTTTTTAAAAATAATAAATAAATATATTATACACTGGAAAAAGAAAGAATTTTTTTTAAAAGACTCAGAAACCCACTGAAAGCCAATGTCTAGTGTCTCCCTCTCCCCTCTCCTCGCTGAGGAGACAAATTCTCTTGAAGCTCCCTCCCTGAATCTACAAAATGGTTGATAGGGAAACATAGACTCTGCCCAGAGGGAGCCTGCTCTGGTTGGGGGAAGGGGATGAAGGTTGGTGTGTGTTTCTGTCCTCCTGGGTAGAGCAAGGTGTGTCCTTTGGCAGGACACACAAGACCGGGCTCCTACCAAAGGTGATCAGCAAGCCCACGTTTGGGGGACTTAGAAAAGCCCCCGGTCCCTCTAAGCCACCACCATGCCCCATGCATCTCTCCGCTCCTATTAGCCTGGGCATCTGTAGCTGCTTTTGGGGTCTGAGACCAAGAGTATCATCCAAGAGGCTGACTGATAAATGCCGGCTGCTGCTTTCCATTTATTATTAAGAACTACGGACTGCACCAGGGATAGGGTCTAGGATAGGTGGCTGCCTATTAGGCTGTCCATGTGGCTACATTTCTTCAACATGCAGGAAATAAAAGCCAATCGTATGTCCTCCCAGGCCAGCTGAAGCAGAGAGAGGAAGCAGACGAGTGGCAAGGCACTTAGGGATGAATCCGATTTCTCAAAAGTGGAAAAATAATTACATACATTAAAACACAGACGCCAAGACCCCATGATTATTTTGAGCTGTCTGTCTTTTTCCCCCTTATGCCCACTGACCTTCTCCCATGGTTAAAACTAGCAGCTGTTTTACAGAACCTTAAAGTTCTCAGAGTGGGGGGGATGGAGGACCCCTCCCAGCAGCAATGCTCCAAGCTCAGGGCCCTGAGCCTTTGTATCTCTGGGAGAGAAGACCCAGCAGCACGGGAGCCTACCCTCATCCCTACAGCGCGGACACCGGCCGGAAATGTGTGTTGTTAGTGCCCTCTAGTGGCCAAAGCGTGGCTGAACGTAAAAAGAGATTTTTCACCCTGAGCTGGGCGTTGAGTGCTTTTGAAAAGCTATTTTGCAACTTGTCTGTTGCCTTGCTGCTGGATTGGGAACAGCTTTTGACTCCAGGAAGCTGGTTCTTTCTTTGTTACGCTGTCTTGAACCCTTGTGAGTTTGAAACTGGCTAATTGTAATTATTCTCAAGAAAACGTCCAGCCTCCCGAGTAAGCCTTCCTTCGCTTGCGTGATTTCTTCTTGACTGCCTGCCTAGTCCCCCAGATCGGCATCGTCATATTTCTAAATGTCTTTTGTTCCCCCAGTGTCTTGAGCCAAAATCATTTTTCTTCTTTGTGTTAATCGCCTGGCAAAGGTGTTCAAAATCAAGCAATTCCTTTTGACCTGGAAATCCCACTTCTAGAAATTTTTGCTAAGTAATCACCATGGATCCAAGCAAGACTGGGGATAAGCTACTTGTGAAAGGATTCTTCATAATAAAGAGAAAAAAAGCCCTTGCAAACTCCCTGAGTGCCCAGCAATGTAAAATTTGATTAATTATAGTTCAACTGATGAGGTGAGATGTTGTAATTAAGAATGACAGGTTCTTGATGATGCTGGAGAAGATCCATTTGGCTAACTGATGGGGACACTAAGGTCCAGAGGAGGTGACTTTCCTGGTGTCACACACAAAACCTGGGTGATGTTCCCTTTGTGATAAGCTATTGAACTCTACTTTTTCTGAATGTATGTATATTGTATAATTTTTAAAAAGTGATCAGAAAACAATAGCTATCCTAATCCCTAATTTAACATACTTTTTTTTCTGATGCTATTCTGCGCTTAGGAAGAAAGAAAGATGTGCCAAAGAGGGAAAAGTAGAATTGTGGCCTCTGGTAACTAGTTTCTAAATTGCGTTTAGAACTTTGCTTCAAATGAGCCAGATTTTCCTGCAAATGGCTCTGTGGCGAATTGGAGGACGATGGAAAATGCCACTCAGACAAAGGTCACAACTTACTTGAGGCATGATAAAAACAATGTCCTTAACATTCTTGGCTCCCCGGAGATTGGAGATGATCCGCAGATCTCACGAATTCATATTTCCTTATTGCCATAACAACCGTGAACCGCCCCCCCCCCAGATTGGTTGCTGTTATGTCAAAAGCCCACAGAGTGGAGGGAAACAATTTGCCCTGAATGTCCCAGGTAACTTACAACTCTGCTCTATATTTCCTTGTCAGAAGCAGAGAAGCGATGAGTGATTTTTTTTAAAGATTTTATTTATTTATTTGACAGACAGAGATCACAAGGAGGCAGAGAGGCAGGCAGAGAGAGAGGGGGAAGCAGGCTCCCTGCTGAACAGAGATCTAGATGTGGGGCTCCATCCCAGGACTCTGAGATCAGGACCTGAGCCGAAGGCAGAGGCTTTAACCCACTGAGCCACCCAGGCGCCCCTCGATGAGTGATTTTTGAGTTACATGTAATGAGGACTTATTTTTTTGAAGATTTTATTTATTTATTAGAGAGAGAGAGAGAGAAAGAGAGAATGAGCAGGCGGAAGGGGGCAGAGGGAGAGGGAGATGAAGGCTCCCCATGAGCAGGGAGCCCCACTTGGGCTTCATCCCAGGACCCTGGAATCATGACCTGAGCTGAAGGCAGTTGCTTAACCGACTGAGCCACCCAGGAGCCCCAATGAGGACTTATTTTGTGTCTGTCATCCTGACACAAGGGTGAGACACAACTCTGGCTTGGACCTCAAGATGCCCTCTGTCTGACCAGGAGGAAGTTTACATCCATGAAAAAAAAGAGAGACCCTATAAGGCAAGCAAATGCTGAGCCCCCAGTGTATGTGTTGTAGGGCTTCTGGAACAAAATCAAGTTAAGAAACTGAGTCAGACTAATAGGGATGTGTGTCTGGAAGGACAAGTGACTCTAGCTCAGTGCCCCTATTTATATAAGGGGTGGGGGTGGAATTTCAGTGCTTGCTGCTGTAAGGATGAAATAAAATGCACATTGCTAGAATAGTAAATGCTCAACTTGTCAGTCAAACACTAATTATTATAATTATTATTAGCAAATATCCCTGATCCTGGATACCTGGAGGGCCCGAGTGGAAACGTTCCATCTTTGCATCAGGCCCGTGCGGAGGTTCTAACTTTAGCAAATAATTTCTCAAGCTGAGAAATAACCACGATGCCTGAGAAAGCACCATTACTACATTTTTTGCCAGTTTCTCTCAGTAGATGGTGCCTTTGAGACCCTCATCCTCTGGGATTTTTTTTTTTTTTTTTTTTAAATCCCAGGGGAAAAAGAACCAGGTTTTGTGTTAGGCACAAGTGCAGAGGACAAGGTTAATCGATCTGGCCAATTCCTTAAAGCCTTATTTTCCAAACATTGTCACCACACCATATATTGCTTAAGAAATGTGGCCATAAATAAATGAATCGGAGGCAGAGAGCCCTGTTTTGGCAAACCGAGGGCAACTGAGTCGGCGGCTGCCTTCTGCACTTCCCTTTGGAGGGTCGTGTGACCTTGAGAAAGACACACAGGCTTTGAATCCCAGCTCTGACTCCAGCTCACTGTGTGACCTCGGCTGGTTACTAGCCCATGTTGTCTACTTCCTTCTCTGCAAAAGGGGGAGATTGCCCGAGTGAGGCTCAGACCCTGAGATGGCAAATATTAAAGCTAATGTCTGTTAAATACTTCTGCTGTTCTAAGCAGAAGTAACTGGGCTCCCCCATTTAATCTTACACAACCCTACGAGGTAGCTATCATCAGTACTCCCAGTTCATAGATGTGGAGACTGAGACACCGTGCCATCAAGCTACCTGCCCAGGGTGACACCTCTAAGCAAGCAACAGAGCCAACCTTTGACCCAGGCAGTGTGGCCCCACAGTGCACGCCCCTAGCTACTGTACTGTCCCACCTCCCCATCTGTGAGATCCCACCATTCACCGCTCTATCCCCAGGCTAGATGGAGTGGATCAACAAGAAGGTTAAATAAACTTAACTCAAGTCCATCACATGAGACTGACCATGAGAATATTAAGTTTTCATCTCCATGGCAGGATCTTAAAGAATGTTGGGGCTGGCTGAGTCATTAGGAATCACTTAATTTAGCTATCTCCCTAATTTTCAAATGGGGAACTTGACACCCTGTAGGTGTTTGAAAACACAGTTATAAGTTTTTTGAGACTTCTCTTGCACAGAAATGGGGTGTATAGTCCCCTTGAATCTGGGCTGACTTTAGGGATTTGCTTAAAACCAATAGAATTTGGTGAGAATGAGGCAGTGTGGTCTTTCGAGTCTGGGTTAGAAGTTGAAGCATCTCCCACCTTATTTGCTGTCATATTCTTACCTGGATTCTGAACCCCCATAAAAGCTCAATTTCCCTGACACTTTCATGCTGGTCAAATGATGTGCAGACACACTGATTGCATCCGGGCAGTGCCACTGGCCACCCCTGCAGGAGAGCCATTTTGGGTGCCCAAGCCCATCTTGCTGCCATGTGCCTATAGCTTCAACCACTGTCTGTTTGCAACCACGTAAGAGACCCCAAGCAAGAACTACCCAAGGGGGCCCTTCTGGAATTCCTGACCCACAAGATTGAAAGCAAAATAAAATATTGTTTTAAGCCACTAAGCATTGCTACTTGGTCACCCACACAGACACTGGTAAGAACTAGAACATACCCAGAGAGGGAAGCAACTGACCAAGACAGCCATGGGCGGTGGCAAGTCCGGAGCTCAAATCCAGCTTTCCTGACCCTACCCTGAGACCACCCCCCCGCCCCCGCCTATTTCTCAAGCTCTCTGGGGAGGCTTCCCAGGGACTATTCTCGCCAGCATGGGAGGTGTCACACTTTCTAACAAACCCGTGTGCCCAAAGCCAGGAAACATGGAAGAAGAGTCACATGCCAGGGAGAAGAGACAAGTCTCCCAGTACATTCTTTAAGACCAAGCCTGTACATGGCTACATAAAGGATGTTTTTAACATCCTGGTCTCAGCCGTGGGCGTACCATCTCTACCATCTTTCAAAACTATGGCCCAGCTCTGCCCATCTTCCGGTCATTTACCCATTTCCGTCCATTCCTTAAAATATGATGAAATGTTGCTACATGAAAAAGCATATCTATAATATAATAGAAATCACTGAGAGCACAATAACAAAATGACCACCTGTGAACTGACCATCCCGCTTAATAGAATGTTAGTATTGTTGAAGAGGGAACCTTGTTTATAGCCACATAGCTTCTGTGTCCTCTCCAAGTCCCACATGTCGGCAGAACCCTTCCTACGCCATGATACAGAAGGAGTTAGACAGTTAGCTGGGGACACCCCAGCTGCCACGTACTGACCTCAGGAGCTGGGGTGAGTCGCTTACCCTCTCTAGGTCTGTGAAATGCAGAAACTTCTACCCCAAGATGAATTTATGCAATGAAACAGACCAACATGTCAAAGAACTTTTGAAAATACGAGAGCACTTTGCTTTTACAATCTCCTGTACACCCGAAGACAAGGATGATAGCTATAAAGCGTGTTTTTTTTTTAAAGATTTTATTTATTTATTTATTTATTTGACAGAGAGAGAGATCACAAGTAGGCAGAGAGGCAGGCAGAGAAAGAGGAAGGGAAGCAGGCTCCCTGCCAAGCAGAGAGCCCGATGCGGGGCTCGATCCCAGGACCCCGGGTCCTGGGATCATGACCTGAGCCGAAGGCAGAGGCTTAACCCACTGAGCCACCCAGGCGCCCCTATAAAGCGTGTTTTAAAATGCAATTTCCTTATGTGTCCACACACATATATATAATTTTATATAAATGTATAGACATACATGTTGTGTGTGTGTGTGTGTGTGTGTGTGTGTGTGTGTGTGTGAGTGTGTGTGTGCATGTCTTGTTTTCTTTTCCTTTCTCATCGGGAAATCTGATGGACCTGTGTCCCACATCATTACCGAGTGATCTTGAACAAGTTACTCAACTTGAGCCTTATTTTCTCACCTGTATGATGGGGATGAAGCTGCCCATTTAAAATCATGCATTGAAATCCACCTTGATAATGGCCTCGCTGGTAACTTAATAAGGGGATTTGTTAAGGTAATACATGCAGTTTGCTAAGCAAGGTGTCTGGTATGTAGTAAGAGTTCACTAAATGGTTCTTGTAAAGAAGAGTGCTACTACCAATAAGACATACAATATTTCGGTCAGTGACTATTGATCAGGTGTGTTGTGAATGTTTTACCTCTGTTGACTCACTTAACATTCCCAGTAACTCTGCGAGATGGGTCGGATTAGTACCTCCATTTAACAGGTAAGGAAACAGGCTCAGAGAGGTTAAGATACCTACTTCGGGTCACACAGCCAAGAAGAGGCAGCGGCGATGCGAAGTTCCTAGCCCAGTGTCTGGCACCTCGGTGCTCATTCACAGCCAGCCCCCTTCCCCTTTGATGAATTTGTTCAAACTTCCGGGGCCCCTGCATGCCTGGAGGTGGGCTTTGGGTTTGCCTTTGAATGCCAGCTCCTAGCTGGGTGGCTTTTGGCGAGTTACCCCACCTCTCTGTGTCTGAAAAATGCCCAGTACAGGGCGCCTGGGTGGCTCAGTGGGTTATGCCTCTGCCTTATACTCAGGTCATGGTCTCAGGGTCCTGGGATCAGCCCTGCATCAAGCTCTCTGCTCAGCAGGGAGCCTGCTTCCCCCTCTCTCTCTGCCTGCCTCTATGTCTACTTGTGATCTCTCTCTGTGTCAGATAAATAAATAAAATCTTTAAAAAAAAAATGCCCAGTATACTACTGCCTCCTTCCCCCACCGCCCTTCCCCCAGGAGTGGCAAAGAGTCGCGGATGAGTGGGACTCGCTCAGCACAGTGTCTGGCATCGGAAGTTCTCAAACCTGTAAATGATAATGGGTTCAAAGGACAGTAATGATGGTGGTGGTGGTGATACCCTTATGCCTCTCGGCTTCCAGGCAGGCGGACATGTTTCTACTCCAGCCGTCAGGCTGTTCCAGTAGCTTGTTCCAGAAACTAAAGTTCTTTGAAGCAAAACCATTTATTTCAGTTCCACTTTTGCCCACAGAGTCTGAAGACGCTCGTGATCAGCCTTCACATAGCCTGTTTCGTCTGTCCTGAGAAGCTGGGCGGTTCCCGGGCCAGAAGGGCTAGAGATGGGGGTGAGAACTGTGAGGATAGAAACACACACACACACACACACACACACACACACACACGCACGCACACACAGGCCTACGCATGCGCACGTGTGTCCACATGCGTGCAGTGCTGTCAGCGTTCTTGGGAGAACGGTCTGCTTAAAAGATGTCTCACTCACGGACACCTGTGTGGCTCAGTTGGTTGGGCGACTGCCTTCGGCTCAGGTCATTATCCTGGAGTCCCGGGATCGAGTCTCACATCGAGTTCTCTGCTCGGCAGGGAATCTGCTTTCCCGCTGACCTCTCTCCTCTCGTGCTTTCTCTCCCTCTAATAAGTAAATAAATAAAATCTTAAAAAAAAACCAAAAAGATGTTTCACCCAGGCTGTGAGTCAACCAATCTCCAGCTGGAAAGTATTGGAAAGATAAATACCTCTCCCTGGGCAGGGGTTGGGGAGGGTAGATAAAAATAAAAAGCATTTAAAACAAACAAAAAAAAAGATGTTTTACTTCTTAGATCAATGGTTTTTTCATTTAATATACCCCATTAGAGGGTTAGAAAGACATCAACATTGGAGTGTTTTTCTTGTCTTTGAAAAATATATCCTTATGTTTATTTTCCGTTTAAAAATTAATATGTGCTCATTGTGATGAGTTAAAACATACAGAAATGCATTATGGAGAAAAAAGCATAAGAACTTTAAAATCCCCTATCTTCTACCCACTGCCCCCAAACCACTGCAGCTGGCATTTTGTGGAATGTTCTAGAAGAGAGGTGAGACAGTCGTAGACAGAGGGTGGGTGAGGATTTAGACAAGATAAACACTGAGGGGATAGAATGTTGAGACAGAGTATTAAGTACTCTTCTGTACAATCTAAATAAAGATGGAAGAGAAAGAATATTACAGTTACACTGGAGAAAAAAGACTGAGAGCCTGATGCGGGGCTCAATCCCAGGACCCTGAGATCCCACCCCCACATCAGGGTCCCTGCTCAGCAGGGCATCTGCTTCTCCACCTCCCACTCTCCCTGCTTGTGTTCCCTCTATGTTGTCTCTCTGTTAAATGAATAAATTAAATCTTTTTTCTAAAATGTCCATCTTTAGCATAAAGGGTTCGATGATCATTTTGATAAACTTTCTATTTTGGAGTAATTTGAAAAACGCAGAAGAGTTGCCAAGTCAGGGTAGCATTCTGGTATACCGTTTGCCTGGCTTGTCCTCATAGTAGCCCCGTACATCACTGTGGGACATTTGTTGAAAGTAAGGAACGGGTATCAGTACAATTCTGGTAAGCACACCATGGGCTTGATTCAGATTCCCCCAGTTGTTCCCTTAATGCCCTTTTACTGTCCTAAAATCCAATCCAGGATAAGATAACGGTATTTATGGATTCCGTGAACATTTTGACATCTCTTGGTAGCGCTTATAGGCTCTCTGCTATACCCAGCATCTGACATATCTTCTAATTCCCATTCCACAGATAAAGGTGAGACAGGAAGGCATTGTCTTTAATGGTAAAGGACAGGAAACAGCATAATTGTTCCACAAGGGATCATTTGATTTCTAAATATGCTGTGTTACATGGTCACCTAGAACGATGCTGAGAAAGCATATTCATTGACCAGGCAAGAATTAATATATCATTGGAGAGATAACAGAAATTACAAGGCTGTATTACAGCACAATTTCACTTTTTTTTTTTTTTTTTTTTTTTTTTAAGAAACATGCATTAAGAAAAGTGGGGCAGACTCTGGAAAACAGTATGGAGTTTCTTCAAAGAGCTGAAAATAGAGTTGCCTTATGACACCGGATTATACTACTGGGTATTTACCCTGACAATACAAATGTAGTGATCTGAAGGGGCATGTGCATCCCAATGTTTATAGCAGTGATGTCCACAAGAGCCAAACTATGGAAAGAGCCCAGATGTCCAGCAACAGATGAATGGATAAAGAAGATGTGGTGTACACACACACACACACACACACACACACACACACACACACACAGGAATACTACTCAGCCATCAAAAATATAAAATCTTGCCATTTGCAACAACAAGGGTGGAACTAGAGGGTATTATGCTGAGTGAAGTAAGTCAGTCAGAGAAAGAGAATTATCATATGATTTCCCTCCCATGTGGAGTTTAAGAAACAAAACAGAGGAACATAGGGGAAAGGAGAGAAAAATAAAACAAGACAAAACCAGAGAGGGAGACAAGCCATAAGGGACTCTTTTTTTTTTTTTTTTTTTTTTTTTTTTACAGAGAGAGAGAGAGCTCACAAGTAGGCAGAGAGGCAGGCAGAGAGAGAGAGGGGGAAGCAGGCTCCCCGCTGAGCAGAGAGCCTGATTCGGGGCTCAATCCCAGGACCATGAGACCATGACCCAAGCCGAAGGCAGAGGCTTAACCCACTGAGCCACTCAGGCACCCCCATAAGAGACTCTTAATCCTAGGGAACAAACTGAAGGTTGCTGGAGGGAGGTGGGAGGAGATGGGGTAATTGGGGGCTGGGCATTAAGGAGGGCACGTGATGTAATGAGCACTGGGTGGTATATAAGACTGATGAGTCCCTGAACTCTATCTCTGAAATGAATAATACACTATATGTTAATTAATTGAATTTGAATTAAAAATATTATTTAAAAATGGGGCAGAAAACTCACCCCAAATTGACCTGTGTTGTACTTGGATCAGTGCAATGACAAGTGGTTTTATTTTTTGCTCCACTCTTTCCTATTTTTATTCTTGTGTCCATGGCATAAATACACTGTCTACTGTTTTAAAACTTGAAAGCAAGAATTGGAAATACGGGGCGCCTGGGTGGCTCAGTGGGTTGGGCCGCTGCCTTCGGCTCAGGTCATGATCCCAGGTCCTGGGTTCGAGCCCCGCATCGGGCTTTCTGCTCGGCGGGGAGCCTGCTTCCTCCTCTCTCTCTGCCTGCCTCTCTGCCTGCTTGTGATTTCTCTCTGTCAAATAAATAAATAAAATCTTTAAAAAAAAAAAAAAGAATTGGAAATGCACAGCAAGTTAGAGACAGTGCCTAAGAGCTGCGGCCCAACTCTCTCTGTAAGATCAGCTCATTGCTCTCTGAGCAGGGGATGTTTTGAGCAATAAAAAGCTTCCAGTGAAAACCATTCTTTTAAGAACCTCTGGACTAGGGGCACCTGGGTGGCTCAGTGGGTTAAAGCCTCTGCCTTTGTCTCAGGTCATGATCTCCATCCTGGGATCGAGCCCTGCATCAGGGCTCAGCAGGGAGCTTTCTCCCCCTCCATCTCTCTCTCTCTGCTTCCCTCTCTGCCTGCTTGTGATCTCTGTCTGTCAAATAAATTTTTTAAAAA
This sequence comes from Lutra lutra, assembly GCF_902655055.1. Taxonomy (NCBI): domain Eukaryota; kingdom Metazoa; phylum Chordata; class Mammalia; order Carnivora; family Mustelidae; genus Lutra; species Lutra lutra. The sequence goes on from NC_062289.1 coordinate 88,933,472, forward strand.
CTTAAAAAAAAAAAAAGAAGCAGCAGCTCTGGACTATTTGACAATGGCTTTCAAATCGCCTTTCTGGACATTCCAAGGAAGGAAAAGGGGGAAGTAAGGGATAGAGAGTGTAAGCCAGACCCAGAGGCAGAGCTGGAAGGCACGGAGGAAGGGAGCAGAGTCTAGGCAACACGTAAGGAGGGACTGGGGAGCAAAATTCCTGCCTTGGGGAGAAATATCCATCTCCCCCCACCCCCAGTGCTCCATTTAAACCATAATTCATGCCCCAACAGGCAACGATTCCAAGAAATGTGTGGGAAGGTGTAACAAAGTGCATATTAATGAACTTGGCTTTCGAGACACCTTCCCCTTTCCCTGTGTATCATCTGTCTGAGCGTTTGCACAATTCCGGGCTGAACTGTCTGTGCACAGAGCCTTCTTAGACGCTAAGGACAGTAACTTCGCAGGACCCCTGGCACATCCATGCTCCTGGGGCTTTCTTTTCATTATTTATAATTTGCTCAGTAATTCTCTCAAGTCATTAACCCCAAACCCTGGCCTTTGTCTATGGAAAGAAAATGTCTATTTTCCTATCTGAAATTAAAAGCAGCCTTTTTTTCCCACCTGGCTAGGGAGGCAAGACACAGAGGGCATCTCTGTCTCTAATGAGTCAGCTTTGCTTTAAGGAACAGGACATGGAGACTTGAGAGAAAAGAAAACCAGGCAATAGAAATAAAAAAAGAAGGAAAATCAAAGTCACCCTTACAGATAACCAAGGACGGTTTTCCTCATATGTCTGAAGCAGGCAGACCTCCCGAGCTCTTCCTCAGGAATAAATTCTCTCTCCTTCTCGCTCTCTTTTCTCTCCAGAGATCGGATAAAATTATGACTGTAAGAATCAGGGGTTGGGGCGCCTGGGTGGCTCAGTGGGTTAAAGCCTCTGCCTTCGGCTCAGGTCATGATCTCAGGGTCCTGGGATCGAGCCCTGCATTGGGCTCTCTGCTCCGCAGGGAGCCTGCTTCCCCCTCTCTCCCTGCCTGCCTCTCTGCCTACTTGTGATCTCTGTCTGTCAAATAAATAAATAAAATTTAAAAAAAAAAAGAATCAGGGGTTTGCTTCATCATGAAATGAGAGCAACCGTATGAATTATGAATTTCAATATACAGATTATACTTATCTATGTTTCAACCTTGGTCTTCGAACATTCCAGCTTCATTCTCACCATTGTGAATGGTTGTCAAAAGAGTCTCTCGAAGCCGAGGAAACCTTGGCTTAAATGAAATTTCTCAAATGAGACCAGCATATGCAGTAGTCAAAGCAAGAGCTTCTGGAATGCCACTCAGGGATAAGGAACAAATCCTCACTCTACAGAACCCGGAGAGAGCACAACGGAACTCTGTGGAGTGAAAAAAGCCCGCCTCAGAAGGTTCTGGATTGCATGAGTCCATTGACATCATGTTCCTGAAATGACAAAATCATAGAGTTGGAGAAGAGATCGGTGTTGCTAGGGTTAGGGTACTGTCATTCTGCAAGATAGGGCCACTGGGGGAAACTGAGTAGAGGGATACTGTGTTCTTTCTTGCAACGGTAGGTGAATATAAAATCATCTTTAAACCTTTTGGAAAATGGAGCTGTTTTAGGGTCTGGAGAGAGATGACTTCTTCCCTGCTCCTGTCCCTTCTGGAGCGAGCACTGCAGAGCCCAGTGGGGACCCCGCAGTCATGCCCAGAGATGGCCGCCAAGGATGAACTCAAGCCCAGAGACCGTAATGACTCACTCAGGGTGAACAGTGAGTGGGTAGCAGCCTCATCTCACACCTCCAGATGGTTGGCCTGAGCCCTTTCCCCCTAAATCCCAATGATTTGGTTCTTGCTGAGCATTTGCGTAAAGACCGACTTTGCTAACTGCAGGGGAGGAATTTAAAATAATTCATGCTGTTGGCTAATAGTGTCTCGTAAAACCCACCAAGGAAGATAATCCTTTCTTGATATTTCACAGGTGAAGAAACTAGAACATAGAGGGTTGAAGTAATCTGCTCACGGGGATACTTAGCCAATGGTGCCACAGAGCCTGGAACCCACATGGACTGGCCCACGAGGACCCCTCATGCGGGACTGAGCCCACAGTGCTCACACAGGCTCCGTGGGTCTGTGCGTGCAAGTGTGGGCACGTGTGTGTCTTACAGAAGAGAAGCCGGCTTGTTTGCTCAGGTCTCAGTAGAAACAAGATTTGGATTTAAAACTCAGCAGCTCTGCCAGCACCGTGCGCCTCTCCTCTCCCCTCCCCTGGAGGCATTCAGTGTGCTCAGGAATCTCACCTTTTACCACTGGGGAACCCCAAAGTGACAGCACCTTGGCAGCCCTGCCTGAGGTCTCCAGTGATTGTAGCCCAGCTGGGCTTGACACGAAGGGAGGGGAAGTCCCAAAGTCGGGTAACTCAGCCTTCCAGGGCTGGCCTCAGGCCAATGACACAAGGACCATGTTCGCAGTCCCTTCCTCATCTCCCACCCCGGCTTCCGCCTTCAAGAGATGCTTCATTAGCTTCCTGTCTCAGCCTTTTTTAAAAATTATCCATCAAAATTGCTGTATTTGCATTGCCTCTTCCTGCCCTTGGAATCTGTACTTAGCTGTCTCCTCTGAATAGACCCAGGTTTCCCCATCAAAATCAACGATTTCTCAGTGATGTCATCTGTGTGTACTGAAGGACTCCCTCCCGCTTTTGAGCATGGTGACTTTCTGAGGACTCTAAGAAGACCCTGCACTTGTGCTTGTCTCCGGAAAGTCTTCCTTGAGTTAGCAGCACTGAGGTTGGGAGAAATAGAGCAGGCAACCTGCTTATCCACACTTGCTATTTTTTCCCTTTTTTTACAAAAATTGTAGTATATATTTTGCAGCCCGGTTGTTTCGCTGAATGAATTGTGGACATTTTTTTTTTTTTTAGCATCGTTTGGATGGCTACCGTACTGATTTGAAGAGGGTCTTCCAAAAATTCATGTCCAACCCCGAACCTGAAGGTGCCCTTCATTGGAAATAGGATCTCCGCAGCTGGAAGCAAGTTACTTTGGGGTTAGATTAGAATTAGCATGGAGCCTAAGTCCAATGACTGGGGTTCTTCTAAGAAGGAACTTTGGACACAGAGGCTCAGAGACATTGAGGGGAGAAGGTCATGCAAAGACAAAGGAAGATCTGAGTAACATGCCTGGATGGCTTTCCTGGAGAGAGATTACTAAGAGTGTATGTGTGACTTTAGTTAAGTGAAGGTGTTAATCTACTACGGTTGCATATCAGATTAAATACACACTGTTCCTCTGCCAGATTTCTTCATAATTCTTCTAGGTTGCAGAGCAGCCCAGAGGAAAAGATTAAGAGTGCCTTCACGCAAGAATAGAAGTGGGGATTGCCACATCGAGTCATGTCATCAGACACGTGATTGAAGGCTGGACTCGTATGGTCACAGTTGCCTTGCAAATGTCTGAACAAATTCAGGCAAATGTCAAAACCTGCCACAGCGCCCAGTGCACGTGGGAGAAGGGGGTCAACATCGCCGGCCATCAGGGAAATGCAAAAGGAGATATCATCCCACACCTGTTGGAATGACTATTACCAAAAAGACAAGAGACAGCGAGTGTTGGGGAGGGCGACACCTGTGACAGGTGAAGGCGAGGGACGGTATCGGGCAGGGAAAGTTTCAGTGGTGATGCAGAGCAGGCAGCTGTGAAAAGAAAGGTAGGAGGAAGCAGAGGCAGGGGGGAAGCCTCAGGCCCCAGCAATGCAGATCCAAAGGGGCCTTGCCCAACCCAGTGGGGAGCTCCCGAGCAAAGAACTCTGGCTGGAGAGTCCCTCTCTGGGAGGCAGGGACTGTGCCCTAGCATGCCGGCCACGCTCCTTTGCTAGCTGGGGGCTCTCTGGGACAAGTGTGTCCTCAGCCCAGAAGCTCCCACAGATCCCACAGGTGTTGCAGGTGGAGGCTGCCAGCTGATTGCTCTTCTCACAGCCGAGCAGCTAGCTCTTTCCTGAAGGGTCACAAACCCTGTGGTTGCCCCATGTTACTTGAGTGTTTAGCCTGGAGCAGGCACTGCTCAGGGCACTTTGGATCTTGGATCTCTGCCAGCTCGTCTAATTCTCATGACAATCCTACAAAGCAGTTAGGAAACAGAGGCACAGTGACACGGATTTGTCAACTGTCTTGCTCAAGTGGGGAGCACCCGTAAGAGGTCCCAAAGGAGATCCGATGGCCCCATCTGAGCTCTCCTCTCCGCACGACACTGTTTCGTGGTCTGTGGATGGTTAGACATGGAGACGGTCTGAAGACTGACCCATCCAGCCCTGACGGTGGCGTATCTCAGGGTAGAGGGGAGGGGACATGCCATGTGACAGATTTTGACCTAATCATTCTGTTGTGTAACAAGTCTTATTAATTTTGTAATAACAAAATAAATGATAGGGGCATCTGGCTGGCCCTATTGGTGGAGCATTGTGACTCTTGATCTTGGGGTTGTGAGTTTGAGCCCCACGTTGGGTGTAGAGATTACTTTAAAAAAGTAATAAAATAAAATAAAGGATAAAGTGATTTTTGAGAAGATTTAAAAGTCACCAGCTTGGAAATCTGCCTGTGTGGGCTCTAGGTTCTGTTGGGTGAAATGCACAGAGGGAAAAGGAGTGCTTGTCATTCATTGGGAGTGCTGTGGGTTACTGGGGACCAAGACTGGTGGAAGGTGAGCTTGTAAGACTGTTATTCATTCTCTTTCTGCCACTAGGGGCCTTGAGCACGCCTGGTGCTATGGGCTGGATGGTGTCTCCCAGAATTCACAAGTTCAAGTCCTAACCCCCAGGACCTCAGCAGGTGACTGGATTTGGAGATAATATCCCTAAAGTGGGAACTAAGTGAAAATGAGGTCACTAGGGCAGGCCCTCATCTGATATGATTTGTGTCCTTATAAGAAAAACAGATTAGGACACACACACACACACACACACACACACGTAAGAGACTGTTTTCCTTGACTTGCACACCATGACCACGCTCACAGCACAGCTGACACCAGATATGGGGGTGTTCCCCAACCTAGGCATATCTTGGTGTCCTACAATTCAATATGGACACAAAGGAAACTAACCCACTGGTTAAGAGCTCAGTCCCATGAGACTGTATTCCCTCCCCCTGCTCCAAAACAGCTTGAGATGCCAATTTTAACTAATAGACCCCCAGGTCACCAGCAACTTCTGTCCGAGTCTCCAGGTCACCAGCACCTTCTGTCCAACTTGGTTACACGTTGAAGGTTCCTATGAACCCCCTCCTGGATTCCACATTCGCTAGCACAACTCATAGACCTCTGGAAAACATTGACTTAGGCATACCAGTTTAGTATCTCATTAAAGATGTGATAAAAGACTGACTAATAGTCAGTTGAAGAAATACGTGGGATGAGATCTGGAAGGATTCTAAGCTCTGTCCCCAGGGAGATGGAATTTGCCACTTTCTCTGAACCTGAGCAGAACCAAAAGACTCTTTTGAATGAGAATCTATGAGAATAAATGGTTGCTGTTTTGCGTAGCATAAATATGCAATCAACCGGAAGAGAAATATGAGTGGCTCTTAATATACACTGAAGATTAGCATCAAGAATAATAAAAGAGGGGCACCTGGGTGGCTCAGTGGGTTAAAGCCTCTGCCTTCAGCTCGGGTCATGATCCCAGGGTCCTGGGATCATGCCCCCATCAGGCTCTCTGCTCAGCAGGGAGTCTGCTTCCTCCTCTCTCTCTGCCTGCCTCTCTGCCTGCTTGTGATCTCTCTCTGTCAAATAAATAAATAAAATCTTTAAAAACAAAATTAAAAAAAATTTCATTGCTATCCTAATCAAAACTTCTTTGATTATGCTTTTTTTTTCTTTTTAAATGATTTTATTTATTTATTTGACAGAGAGAGAGAGATCACCAGTAGGCAGAGAGTCAGGCAGAGAGAGAGGAGGAAGCAGGCTCCCCGCTGAGCAGAGAGCCCGATGCGGGGCTCGATCCCAGGACTCCTCTCTCTCTGCCTGACTCTCTGCCTACTGGTGATCTCTCTCTCTCTCTGTCAAATAAATAAATAAAATCTTTTAAAAAGAAAAAAAAAGCATAATCAAAGAAGTTTTGATTAGGATAGCAATGAAATTTTCCCCAAGGATAAAGGTGATGATACTCACTGTTTGCAAGGATATGAGGAAACAGCCATTCCTACAAAACTGATAACATGATACTTGCGTTCCTGAGTCTGGGGATAGCTCATTGTGCATGATTGTAGCGATAGCTAACCAATACAACACCTGTTACAGGAAATGCCGGTCATGGTGCCATCATCTTCTAGTCCTTCAGAGATGGACACTAAATTAGAGCCCTCTCCTGGGCTTTTTTCAGCTAAGAACCAGAGAGAGCGACCATCAGCCTCTCTCCTGTGATGAGGTTACAAGGGGTGAGCACAGAAGCAGCTGGTAGACAAGTTATATGTTGAAATCTGGCTAAATATAAAAACCAATGGGCAGAGAGGGATGGTAGTAATCAACTTCATGATTTTGATGGTCCCTGAAACATACCTGCTTCCGGTCACACCTCCTGCTCAGGACCTGAGTAAAGGCGTCTTCTCCTCTGTTGTCTAATTGACTTCAGTAAGTCCTGATTGCCATCCCTTGTCCATCTGCCATGCAAATCGACTTCTTCCCAGGTCAGTCCCAACCATTTTCCAGACAACTGCCAGCTATGAACTTCAAGAGAGGACTCACCCACTGCCTATAGGGTAATAATAGGACTGTAGTGATAATCTAGTCTATATCTTTCATTATAGAGATGAGGAAACTAAGACCCTAAAAGGTAAAGACTTCTTTGAGGTGACACAAAATAAAACAGTCACAAAAGCTGGCTCTCCTGAATCTAAAGCATATCAAGAGGATGTTTGAAATGAATAGAGCACATACATTCCATTTGACCACCTACAAAGTCTTGAGCAAACTCATAAGTCAGAAACTCGGGTTCCCAAAGGAGAACAACAAGGAGATTTAATATGTTGCCTTTGCAAAAGGCAAAGGTTGAAATATTTTTTTTCACAGCCTAATGATGTTAAAAGTATAAAGAAATGGGCACATTCAAACATCATTGTGAGTGTACACATTGAGACAAATCTCTGTTAGAAGACAATGGCAAGCCAACAATTTACCTGTAAATTCACCCAAGGAGATGATTTGCAAGTTAAGGACAATGTTACAGGCAAAAATGTTCATTATTGCATTTTTTTTCTTGTCACAGAGAAACATTCGAAACAATTTAAAAATTCAACAGAGAGAACCAAAGAAATTACTGATGGCCTACCTTCTCTTCAATGAAATACTACATGATCATTAAAATCTGCAACTATAGGGAAAAGAGAGGACAGAGACAGAGGCAGGGGGAGGGAGGAAGGAGAGAACAGAATGTTGGAATAATATAACCCTAAATGTCAATAGAGATCCTCTCTTTGGGATAAACTTTCTGTTGTTAGAATTTTTTTTTAAAAGATTTTATTTATTTATTTGACAGAGAGAGATCACAAGTAGGCAGAGAGGCAGGCAGAGAGAGACAGAGAAGCAGGTTCCCTCCTGAGCAGAGAGCCCGATGCGGGGCTTAATCCCAGGACCCTGAGATCATGACCTGAGCCGAAGGCAGAGGCTTAACCCACTGAGCCACCCAGGTGCCCCTGTTGTTAGAATTATTGTTAACCTCTTTGGTTTGCTTTTCTCTTTCAGAGTTTTCTTTATGGTTTGAATTTGTTTACCTCTGCCCCAAATCTGGGCTACAAATGATTATTCCAATATAAGCAAACACCCGGTCCTCCCTCTGTTTGCCAAAGATCATAATCTCAGCAGAGAGATCATAAATACCTAATAAAGAAGTCAGGATATATGGTAGTACCCAGCCAACTTGGCTTTCCTAAGGACCTTGGCTCTGAGAACATCAAAGCCCTTCCCACACATAAGTTCACTCATTCTTATGCCTTTTGGCTGAAACCTGGCTTGGAGTTTCAGAAGCAGCCAGGGTCACACTGCTTCTTGGGAAATGCTTCCCATTTTTCTACTCTGCTTCTGTTTTCTCAATGTGTCCCTTTATGATCCAGTATAAACTCCAATTCTCTGGCTAAGGCAAAGTCAACATTTTTTTTTAGTTGTCCAGGTAACAGCATCTCTAGACCACACCAAGGTGTGGGGCTCTGATGTCAGATCATATGTAGGTCTGGTCTGTTTGTCCCAGTTGGCTGATGACTCTTGGGCTTGGAGTGCTAGGAACTCAGCAGGCAAAGAAACTCAGTTTCTGACAAAACAGAAAGACTGGTCACTTCTTTGGTGAACCGTCCCACCCACCTAAGTGTCAGCTATCCCAGGCTTGGAAAGGATATACCTTCCTTGGAGCCTGGAAGATAGGGCAGGACATCAACAGACCTGAACTCTTCTGTCCCAAGATCTTCAGTCTCATTGAAAAGCAGACCTTAGGGGCACCTGGGTGGCTTAGTGGGTTGAGCCTCTGCCTTTGGCTCCAGTCATGATCTCAGGGTCCTGGGATCGAGCCCCACATCGGGCTCTCTGCTCAGCAGGGAACCTGCTTCACCCTCTCTCTCTCTGCCTGCCTCTCTGCATTCTTGTGATTGCTGTCTGTCAAATAAATAAATAAAAATCTTTAAAAAAAGAAAAGAAGGGACGCCTGGGTGGCTCAGTTGGTTAAGCCGCTGCCTTTGGCTCAGGTCATGATCCCAGCGTCCTGGGATCGAGTCCCACATCGGGCTCCTTGTTCTGTGGGGAGCCTGCTTCTCCCTCTGCCTCTGCCTGCCACTCTGTCTGCCTGTGCTCGCTCTCTCTCTCTCTCTCTCTCTGACAAATAAATAAATAAAATCTTTAAAAAAAAAAAAAAAAAAGAAAACCTTAAACTAATGACTACATACTCAGGATATTGGTAAGGTTGGAACTGGGATCGAGGTGGGCAGAGAGGTCTAGAGAAGGGTAATTCAGCCACCACTTGAAGGACAGCACTCATAGCTTAACATTTCCTGGGGGTTCACCATGTGCTGATACCACGTAAAGCATTTTATGTGCCTTACTTAACTCAAATATCACATTAGCCTTTTCAGAGATATCCTTATTGATCCCCATTTTATAGATTTGGAAACCGAGGGTAAGGGAGGACATTTCTTTCTCAAGATCCCAGAGCTACAAAGTGACAGATTGAGATTGGAAAGTAAGAAACCTACTCCAGAGCCTGTATATTGTTTTTTTTTTATTTTAGGAGAGTAACAGCTGCAAGGTAAAAAAAAGCTAGAAGCAGGGGCGCCTGGGTGGGTCAGTGGCTTAAGCTGCTGCCTTCGGCTCAGGTCATGATCTCGGAGTCCTGGGATCGAGCCCCGCATCGGGCTCTCTGCTCAGCGGGGAGCCTGCTTCCTCCTCTCTCTCTGCCTGCCTCTCTGCCTGCTTGTGATCTCTCTGTCAAATAAATAAATAAAATCTTAAAAAAAAAAAAAGCTAGAAGCAAAGTCACAAACATCACGATGGGAGAGAGAAGAGGCAGCCCACTCCCCTGACCTACCCATCTACCTTCTTGTTTCCCTGGATAGCAATCTCCAAAATTCTCTCTCTCTCTCGTTTGTTTTTTTAAGATTTTATTTATTTATTTGTCAGAGAGAGAGAGAGAGAGGGTGAGAGTGTGAGCATAAACAGGAGGAGCGGCAGGCAGAGGGAGAGGGAGAAGCAGGCTCCCCACTGAGCAAAGAGCCTGATGCAGGACTCAATCCCAGGACCCTGCTATCATGACCCAAGCCCAAGGGAGATGCTTAATGACTGAGCCACCCAGGCATCCCCAGGCTCCAAAATTCTGTGTCATCAGATTTTCTAAGTGGTTGGGGAGCATTATCCTGGGCTAAATAGGAAATTACTCAGCATAAATTAAGCGAGTCACAACGATGAGTTTGAGATTTGCCCAAATGTGGGTGGCTTTGACTATTGGGTCCCTGAGGGTAAGGCTCTTTGCCTTTTTGCTTCCTACTATATTTTCAGTGCTTATGTGCCTGGCACATAGCAGGACTCATTAAGTATTTAATGTACGAATTTGTGAAATAAATGGGCCCAAAGTATGCGTCTTTAAAACAATCGTCTGGGGTGCCTGGGTGGTTCATTGAGTTAAGCCTCTGCCTTTGGCTCAGGTCATGATCTCAGGGTCCTGGGATCGAGCCCTGCATTGGGCTCTCTGCTCAGCTGGGAGCCTTCTTCTCCGCCCCCCTCTGCCTGTCTCTCTGCCTACTTGTGATCTCTCTCTGTCAAATAGATTAAAAAAAAAATCATCTGACATGAAAAAAAATATCTTCTTACATAAATATCCAATCATTTCTCAAACATTTGTGCATAAGGGTGCCTTGGTGGCTCAGTGGGTTAAGCCTCTGCCCTTGGCTCAGGTCATGATCTCAGGGTCCTGGGATCGAGTCCCCGCATCGGGCTCTCTGCTCAGCAAGGGAGCCTACTTTCCCCCCTCTCTCTCTGCCTGCCTCTCTACCTACTTGTGATCTCTGTCTGTCAAATAAATAAATAAATCTTTTAAAAATTGTGTATAAACACAGGCTGCACACCAAACACTATAAATAACAGAATATAGAAAATGTTAAGAATATATGAAAACTGAGAGTCTGTATTGGCTCACTGTTCTGTTTTATATGGGGTTCTTGTTTAGCTTAATATAAATTATTCCTATCGGCCCCTTCCAACAACTCCTCCAGGGGGAATGCCTAACCCTAGCCTCTTTTTCCTTCTGGTGAGAAAAAGCCACTCTGGGAGACAACCTCTCCACAGAAAGTGACGGGTCTCAGCCATGTCTGTTGGTGGCGGACAAGCAATGAAGATAACTTACAGCGTTATTCAAATACCTGAGACTGTTGTATGAAGACCATCAGTCACCATTGTTCTCTTCCCCATACTTACCCCTTCCCAATCCACCCTCAGTACAACCTCATGGGATTAGCAGGAAGGCACCAGTGGGACCTCTACCACAGTGTTTGTTGCTCCATGGAAATTCAGAAATAAATAACACAGAGCCTATCTTCTTGGGAAACTTCCAGACCAGCAGTGGACATGACAAGTCCCGCACCGAATTTGCCAGATGCCATGCAGCCAGGATCGACGTTGGCGGGGACGGGGGTGGAGAGTGAAGGGAGGGGTACTTGGTATTTATGAGCAGTGTTTCTGGGCTCAGACAGCTTTGAGATCTTGGGTGGGAAACTCAACCTCTCTGCACCTCAGAAAAATGGGGTTATTAATAACACATGATCCCTATGGGTCATCAGTCTGCTTATGTGACCCATTACATGGGCAGATGCAAGGGACATGCTCTTTATCATTGGTGTTAGAAGTAGTTTTTGACAGGTGAATGGATAAAAAAGATGTGGTATATATATACAATGGAATACTATGCAGCCATCAAAAGAAATGAAATCTTGCCATTTGCGATGACGTGGATGGAACTAGAGGGTATTATGCTGAGCGAAACAAGTCAATCAGAGAAAGACAATTATCATATGATCTCCCTGATAGGAGGAAGTTGAGAGGCAATGTGGGGGATTGGGGGGGGTAAGAAAGGAATAAATGAAATAAGATGGGATCAGGAAGGAGACAAATCGTAAGACACTCTTAATCTCACAAAACAAACTGAGGGTTGCCGGGGGGAGGGGGGTAGAGAGAGGGTGGTTGGGTTATGGACATTGGGGAAGGTATGTGCTATGGTGAGTACTGTGATGTGTATAAACCTGGCGATTCACAGACCTTTACCCCTCGGGCTAATAATACATTATATGTTATTAAAAAAATTAAAAAATTATAAAAAAAAGAAGTCATTTTTGAGGTTAAAGTTAAAAGGGAGGGAGACAAACCATAAGTGACTCTTAATCTCACAAAACAAACTGAGGGTTGATGGGGGGAGGGGGGTTGGGAGGGGTGGGGTTATGGACATTGGGGAGGGTATGTGCTATGGTGAGTGCTGTGAAGTGTGTAAACCTGGCGATTCACAGACCTGTACCCCTGGGGATAAAAATATATTATATGTTTATAAAAAATAAAATTAAAAAAAAAAAGTTAAAAGTCAAAAAGTTAAAAAAAGAACTACCCTAGGACCCAGCAATTGCACTACTGGGTATTTATCCAAAGGATATAAAAATAGTGATCAGAAGGGGAACCTACACCCCAGTGTTTATAGCAGCAATGTCCACAACAGCCAAGTTATGCAAAGAGCCCACATGTCCATGGACAGATGAATGGATTAAGAAGACGCATTATGTATACACAATGACTATTACTCAGCCATTAAAAATAATGAAATCTTGCCATTTGCAAGACATGGATAGAGCTAGAGTGTGTCATGTTAAGCGAAATAAGCCCATCCAAGAAAGACAAATACCACATGATCTCACTCCTTTGTGGAATTTAAGAAACCATATAGATGAACATAGGGAAAGGGAAGGAAAAACAAAATAAGATAAAAACAGAGACGGAGGCAAACCATAGCGACTCTTGACTGTAGAGAATAAACTGGTGGTTGCTGGAAAGGAGGAGGATGGGGGGTGGGCTGGTTGGGGAATGGACATTGGGATGACATGTTGTGACGGGCAGTGAGTGTTGTGCCTAGGTGACAAATCACTGAATTCTACTCCTGAAACCGATGCTGCACTATATGTTAACTAACTTGAACTTAAGTTTAAGAAAATAAACAGGACACCTGGGTGGCTCAGTCGGTTGAGCAGCTGCCTTTGGCTCAGGTCATGATCCCGAAGTCCCGGGATCAAGTCCCACTCCCAGCTCTACGGGGAGTCTGCTTCTCCCTCTGACCTTCTCCCTTCTCATGCTCTCTCTCACTCTCTATCTCAAATAAATAAACAAAATCTTTTAAAAAATAAATAATAATAATAAATAAAAAGGAAGTCGTTTTAGAAAAGAACCCTGGGGCGCCTGGGTGGCTCAGTGTGTTAAAGCCTCTGCCTTCAGCTCGGGTCATAATCCCAGAGTCCTGGGATCGAGCCCCGCATCGGGCTCTCTGCTCAGTGGGGAGCCTGCTTCCCCCCACCCCCTCTCTGCCTGCCTCTCTGTCTATGAATGATCTCTGTCTGTCAAATAAATAAATAAAAATCTTAAAAAAAAAAAAAGAAAAAAAAAGAAGCCCTCTTCTTTTCCTCCAGCAAACCTACCGTGTAAATATTATTTAGACTACGTTACATAAACTATACATAAACTTGCTGGGTTTGTAGGTTAAAAACAGTCAAACGTCCAAGTGATGTTGTGAAGCAATAGTATGTATCTGGTTTTCTCCCTGGTTCCTGGCACAGAGTTCCAAAATTCCCTGCAATGTCCTAGTGAGAAGGAGATGAGGAGCCTCTTCTGTTATTCAGCCTGAACTGAATTTATGCTCATGAGAAGACTGGTGTCTGAAGGCCCCTGATGACTTCTGGTTGGGGTTTGGTTGCCCCAGGAAGTGTGTGATTAGAGGATTGGAACTCTCAGCCCCACCCCTGACCTCCAGGGACAGGAGAAGGGTTGGGGATCCTGTTCATCACCAGGGGCCATGATTTAATCAATCGTGCCTAAGGTTTCTTCTCCAAGACAACACCAAATGGCCAATGATGTGGGTGCTACGTCAGGGCCCAGAGGACCCGGGGGCTTCCGTGAGGTTTTGACTGTGGCATCTGAGGCCACGGCCACCGTCATGGAGCTCACTGAGGCAAGGCCGAGGACAAGGAGTGGATCCCCGTCACCAAGCCAGTCCACTTGTTCAATAGGATGAAGATCAAGTCCCTGGAGGAGATCTACCTCTTCTCCCTGCCCATCAAGGAATCTGAGATTACTGACATCTTCCTGGGGGCATCCCTCAAGGACGAGGTTTTGAAGACCGTGCCTGTGAAAAAGCAGACCTGTGTGGGCCAGCGGACCAGGTTCAAGGCATTTGTAGCCATCAGAGATTCCAATGGAAACATCAAGTGCTCCTAGGAGGTAGCCACTGCTGTCTGTCTCGCCAAGCTTTCCAGCATCCTCGTGCAGCAAGGCTGCTGGGGGAACAAGGTTGGCAAGCCTCATACTGTCCCATGCAAGGTGACCAGCCACTGCAGCCCTGTGCTGTGTCTCATCCCCACCCCCAGAGGCACTGCTGTCGTCTCAGCCCCTGTGCCCAAGAAGCTACTGAGGATGGCTGGTATCAGACTGCTACACCTCAGCCAAAGGCTGCACTGCCACCCGGGGAACTTTGCCAAGGATACTTTTGATGCCATCTCCAGGACCTATGGCAATCTCACCCCGGACCTGTGCAAGGGGACGGTGTTCACCAAGTCTCCTGATCAGGAACTCACTGACCATCTTGTGAAGACCCACATCAGAGTCTCTGTGCAGAGGACCCAGGCTCCAGCTGCGGCCACCACGTAGTTTTATACAAGAAAATAAAGTGAACCAAACTTGTTTTAAAAAAAAAATGTGTCTATGTAATGGAACCTCCATAAAAGTCCTACAGCAGGGCTCAGATGACTTTGGGCAGGTGAATACATCCCAGTGCTGGGAAGGTGGTACATTCCCACTCCATGGGGACAGAAGCTCCTGCGATGGGTTCTTTCTGGACCTCACCCCACATCCTACCTCATCTGGCTGTTTACCTGCATCCATTCTAATACCCTTTACAATCGAATACCCTTTACAATCAACAGGTGATATTAAGTGGAGTGTTTCCTTGAGTTCTATGAGCCTTTATAGTAAATGCTCCAACCTCAGGAAGGGGGTCTGGGAACCCTCAATTTGCAGCCAAGTTAAACAGAAGTGTGGGTAAACTGGGGACCCCCTACTTGGGATTGGTGTCTGAAGTAGGGACCAGGCTCTTGCGACCAAGTCCTTAACCTGTGTAGGCCACGCTAACTCCAGGTAGAGCCAGGTTGAATGAATCCACAGGATATCCAGCCAGGGTCCTCAGAGATTCCGAGAATGGCTTGGTGTGGGAAAGCCATGTGTTCCGTGTCGGAAGTGTTGTGAGGGGGAAATCCGGTTTTCCCTGAACTCTGCAATTTCATCCAGTTCAACCTAATCAGATTGTGTAAAAAACTGGGAGGAATATGGTAGAAGAGTCGATACACAAAAGGAGAAGGTCTCGAAACCCAGGCAAAACCAGGTGTCTGAATGCGCCATGATTATTTTGCTAGACGTCCCCCATGCCGGCCATTCCCTCCCTCTGAAGCCTCGCTCTCGCCTCCATAAAACGTCAAGAAAAGAAACACCAGTAGTTGTAAGTGTCACAATTCAGTTTTACGTGGCTGTTAACTAACCCCTGGCCGATCGTGGAGTTTGGCTGTCAGTATACTCCACACCTTGTTAAAAAAAAAAAAATCATATAGAAACTTCTGTGTGAATTCATTGTGAGCACTTGTAACTCCTGAGGGACACTGAGTGATGGAACAGGGAGGCTGGGTTTCTTAAAATTTCACTAAGGAACTGGTTTCTAACTTGACCAACAGCTATCCCAGCTGAGGACAGAGGATGGCCACTGGGTACGGGGTACCAGCAGTGAAGACCTAGATAGGAGGTAGGACACTCCTCGCTAAAAATATTCAGATCCATAAAGATCGACAGACTCATCCCAGCAGCAAGCCTATGAAGGTATTTTTTAAAATTTATTTTTATTTGCTTTTATTTTTGTTTATTTTATTTATTTGTTAAGGTTTTATTCATTTATTTGAAAGAGAGACTCTGCGTGTGGGGGTAGGGGCAGAGGGAGAGAATCTTCAAGCAGACTCCCTGCTGAGCGCCGAGCCCTATGTGGCTCAATCCCATGACCCTGGGATCATGACCTGAGCCAAAACCAAGAGTCAGACATTCAGCCCAATGAGCCACACAGGCACGCCGAAGAAAATGTATTTAGATCCATCCTCATGAGGAAACTGCATTCAGAAAGGTTAAGTCACCTGTCCGAAATTACACAGGGGGGAAGAGCCACAGGCACAATCAGAACTGTAAAGGAGGGTTTGGATGCTTTGGAGAGCAAATATCAATTGCCATTCATTTAACTATCACTTTAAATCTCAGCGCCAGTTCAGCAACACTTGGCAAATATTTCTCATGCCCGAACTCCTTGCCAGATACGAAGCTAGGTGAGCGCAACCATATCTCGTGTCCAGCTATTAGATTGCTTGATTTGTGACTCACATTTTAAAAGAAGAAAGAGAAAATCAGCATCTAATGAGTAGGAGTAGGAAGGATGCCCCAGTTTATTTCCAGAGCCTGAGCTGCATGCAAAGCCTTCCAGAATGTTCTGGGAAGGGAGAGTGTGGTGTTTCCTGCCACCCACCTGCTCTCTACGGACAGACGAGAACAACTCTCTAGGCTAGTAGCGAGACTTATAACTCTTGTTAGTGCACTTTTATAGAATGTGTTTCAGAGGAGTTTCTCAACCCAAGTAGGGCTGCTCCCCATGAGGGTGTGCAGACCCAGACCAGTGAGTTGTCATTAAGGGAGGCAGCATTGCCCAACTCAGGCGCTAAACCAGGTGGAGACACAGAGGCTAATTCTCCTGCCCCAGCCCCACCCCGACCCCCTTTTCTCACACCTGCAAAATTATGACCCAGGAACAACTAGGTCTTTACTTGGGGGGAACACCCACAGACTGAAACAGCTTCTCATGCCTAGGGCTGGCCACGTCCCCCACCCTCAGCCTCCATGCAGGGAAAAATACCAGCTGACTCTGAACTTCCTCTTAGCTGTCTGATTCCCCTTGTAGCATGAGGAAGAAAGACTGTGTCTCTCACCACCCAAAGCTATCAATCAATGGCATAAGTGCCACTTGCAGTATTTGAGGGGTTTTTCAATGCATATTTTTAGAGATTCATGGTTGTTGTTAATTTGATTTCTTCCCAAGATTGGACACTCTGATTTTTGCAAAGATGACAGCTTCATTTCTGATTATTAGAGCTTTGCATTCATTATATTCACTAATTAGCATAAAATATAATTGAATGATAAGATACTCTTTGGGGCTCTATGATACTAACAACAAAGACATTATTTGTATTACAGGGCCGGGCATTATTCTAAGTGCTTGACACCAAAAATTTAAAAAAAAAAAAAATGACTGACTTTATCTGTACACTCTATGACTCGGGTTCTCTTCTTATCCCAACTTCACTGATGAGAAAACTGAGCCCAAGGTGATACATCTGATAAATGACAGAGCTGGGATTTGAACCTGGGGAATCGGTCTCCAGACAGATTGTGCTCGGTATGCTCTGTGAAATATATCAGATGCCGGAAAAGATAGAGGCGTGTGATCTCACTTAGATATCATTGAAGCAGAGAGTAGGACAGTGACAGTGACAATAGTTAACAACACTGGAATTGTATACCTTAAATTTGCTAAGAGGGTAGATCTTAATGTAAACGTTCTTATTTTTTTTTGTTGTTTTTTTTTTAAAGGCTCCCTGCTGAGCAGAGAGCCCGATATGGGGCTTGATCCCAGGACCCTGGGACCATGACCCGAGCCGAAGGCAGAGGCTCTAACCCACTGAGCCACCCAGGCGCCCCTGTAAACGTTCTTATTACATGCACACAATAATACTAATAATAAAGGGGGTGGGAGGAAACTGTGAGAGGTGATTAAGATGTCTTTGACCTTGTTCATAGTGATGATCTCATGGGTGGATACGTACCCCCAAACTTGCTGAGTCATACACATTAAATATGTACAGTTTTTTGCACGTCCATCATACGTCATAAAGTCACTTTAAAAATAAATACATGCATGGTATTCGAAAAGAGGAGAAGAAAGAAAAATATTACTGGTGGAAAGAGACTTAATTGACATGTCAATGACATGCCACATGGGATCATTTCATGCATTCTGGTTCAGATAATGAATTATGAAGAAACTTAGAAAAAAATATTGGAACGTGGTTTGGGTATTAACTGAGAGAAATCTGCAGAGAGTGACTGGAACTCTCGGAAGTACATGGCCGTACATGGCCGGGGGGACACAAAATGGCTTGCCACTTTGGAGAACAGTTTGGCAGTTTCTTATAAAGTTAAAATACACCCACCGTGGGACGCCTGGATGGCTCAGTGGGTTGACCCTCTGCCTTCGGCTCAAGTCATGATCCCAGGGTCCCGGGATCAAGCCCCACATCAGGCTCTCTGCTCAGCAGGGAGCCTGCTTCCTCCTCTCTCTCTGCCTGCCTCTCTGCCTCCTTGTGATCTCTGTCCATCAAATAAATAAATAAAATCCTTAAAAAAAAATACATCCACCATATAAACCAGCAACTCTCCTCCTTGGCACTTACCCAAGAGAAATGAACATTATTGTCCACTCCAAAACCTGTGCGTGAGTGTTTATAGTGGCTTGATTCGTAATTGTTGAAACGGAAACTAACCAGATGTCTCTCGACAGAGAAATGGAGACATGACCCGTCCTGCATTCACGCAATGGAAAAACACCCAACAATAAAAAGGAAAAAGTTACTGACATACATGACAAAAAGGATAAATCACAAAAGCAGAATGCCAAGCAAAAGGGGACACATTCAAAAGGCTACCTGCTTTATGACTCCAGCTCTGTAAGTCCTAGGAAAGACAGGAAGAGATCACTGGTTCCCAGGACTGGGGGGTGGGGGGGTGCTGACTACCAAAGGTTATGAGGGAACTTTAGGGGATGATGGAAACACACCAGATCTCACTGTCGTGGTGGCCAAATGACTATATGCTTTTGTGCAAACGTGCAGAACTGTACACTGAAAAGGGTGAGTTTACTGAAGAAAATCATACTTCACTGGAAAAAAAGGCATTAGGGAAGTATGGTTCATTTTGTTAGGATGTGAGTACTTCTGTGGTTAGGGATATCTACAGAACTGTTTATGGATGAAATGATACCTGGATTTATCTCCTTTTTTTTTTAAAGATTTTTAAAATTTATTTATTGAATAGAGAGAGAGAGAGATCACAAGTAGGCAGAGAGGCAGGAAGAGAGAGAAGGGGAAGCAGGCTCCCTGCTGAGCGGAGACCCCCCCCCCAATGCGGGGCTCAATCCCAAGACCCTGAGATCATGACCTGAGCCGAAGGCAGAGGCTTTACCCTCTGAGCCACCCAGGTGCCCCTACCTGGATTTATCTTTAAAATAATCCAAAGAACAGGGGCACCTGGCTGGCTCAGTTGGTGGAGTGTGGGACTCTTGATCTCAGGATTGTGAGTTTGAGCCCTGTATGTGGCGTAAAGTTTACTCAACCAAACAATCAAAAAAAAAAAAAAACAAAAACCCTCCGAAGAACAAAGAGGGAGAACTAGACCAAATAAGACTGACGATTGTAGTGATTGCGGAAGCTGAGGGTTCCTGATGTTCTTTTTTTCCACTCTTGCATATGCTTAACCATGGTCATAATAAAAAGGGAAAAATAAATTTAAAAGAAAGAAAAAGTCACCCTGTCTGGCTTTACCACTTCCTGTTGAACTTGGACACAGAACTCCCCTCAGTTTCAATCTTCTCGAGACTAAGATGGAAGCAATCTTGGTGTGTATCTCACAAGATTTCACGATGACCAGATGAATTAGCCCTTGTGTTTGGACAGTGACCGAGACACTGTAAACTTCCAATAAATGAAAGTAATCATTATTTTTTTAATTTCATTTTAATTTTTAAGATTTTATTTATTTATTTGAGAAAGAGAGAGTGCAAGAGAGACAGAACATGAGCATGAGTAGGGGGTAGGGGCAGAGGGACAGGGAGAAGCAGACTCCCCGCTGAGCAGGGAGCCCGAAGAGGGGGTCGATCCCAGGATCCCGAGATAAGGACCTGAGCAGAAGGAAGAGGCTTTAACCCACTGAGCCACCCAGGTGCCCCCATTATTATTATTATTATTTAATTGGGCTCAGGTGCATACAGACATAGCCCATAGACCTGGAGTCAGGGAGGGAAGCAAGAGAATTCAGATTTCCATGGTGCCAGAGAAATTTCTTTGCCAACATAAAGGGGGCTCACCCACTCACTGATCCGGCATCCCCCTCCCTCTCAGCCACTGTGTCCCTAGAAGGAGAGAGCAGTGGAAAAAAATAGAAGAGAGATGTCACTAGTGGCCCAAGTGCCTCTGCTAGGTGGTAAATAACGAAATAATTATGTAACTAGGGTCAATAATTAGCTATCTCTATTGCGGAATGCCATCTAAGAGAAGACGAGAAAAGGAGGCCATTTCCTCAAGTCTCTACTTGTCAGGACTGCTGGTAATAGGAAAGGGAAGGAAACCCTTGCAAATGAGCTTGGGCAAATGTGGGACTGAGAACCTTGTGTGGCCAGAACGGCTGAAGCAAGAGCTAATTTCCGACCGTGGGTCCAGGGATTCAGCTGCTGGCATGAGGATCTCTGTCCTTCTCTTTCAGTTTGCTTCTCTCTGGTGGGGGGGGGGGCTCATCCCCAACTTATTCAGGTGGCAGCTCCAAATTGTCCACTACAAGGACAACCAGGTCAAGGGAGGGCTCCTATCGCTTGACGTCTGGATAAAATCCCAAGGAATAGCTCTGATTGGCCCTGTTGGGTCACGTGTCCATCCCTTGAGCCAATCACTGCCATCAGTGAATGGGTTGCTATGATCGTAGTAGCCCGGAGCTACTCTAAAACATTACCATGCATCAGGGATAGAGCTACGAGGGCCAAGTGGCAGGTGTGACATCAGGACAACCATGGATGCTCACTCCAGCAGTGAGGAGCGCCAGGCAGGTCACAGAGGAATTCGGGGGATATTGAAGTAGGGAGGACATCTGTGGACCATTGTTCAGAGGGACGCTGAGAGCAGAATCCTGAATGAAGGGATCTCACAGTCCATGGACCAGTCTGATTATTTGCGTACTTCTAGCATATCCAGAAAGTGGCCCTTAGTGTGTGCTGTGGGTGCTACTGCTGGCCTTCTGCCCCCCTAGCCACTTCCTGATACTGCTTGGCGCCAACACCCATCACTCTCCATGGGAAAATTCTTTTTAGTATGAATGCTGAAGTCCTCAGCTTTTGCAGAAAGACAGGACAGCCAGTGGACTGATGCTTCTGGAAGTAGCCCTTAACCAGTGATGGTAGAGAGTTGGGGGATATGTCCTCACTTCCTCTGTCCTCACTTGGGGTAACTCAGTGTTCCATGCTGTCTCCCCAGGGTCCACAGTGGGATGGAGCCCCAGTCACCCGCAGGTAACTGACATGATTGTGCCTCATCTAATGACTTCCTTCCCTGTCTGACTTGCGTCCCACCCGCCCCCCCCTTCCCACGGGCATTTCCTAGGATCCCCTCCCACATAAACTTTGACAAGTGAATCCTTGTATCGGAGTCTGCCTCTGACGGAGTAGAAATGAGGAGGGTTCCCAAACCAGTGGGACTGAGAGATTTGGAAGACATATCTGAGCAGTCCTCAGGGAAGTTTTGAGAGTCAAGCAGATTGGGTTAAGAATCCCAGGAGCAGGGGGTGCCTGGGTGCCTCAGTGGGTTAAAGCCTCTGCCTTCAGCTCGGGTCAAGATCCCAGGGTCCTCTGCTCAGCAGGGAGCCTGCTTCCTCCTCTCTCTTTGCCTGCCTCTCTGCCTACTTGTGATCTCTCTCTGTCAAATAAATAAATAAAATCTTAAAAAAAAAAAAAAATCCCAGGAGCAGGGAAGGAAAGAGGAAAGGAGGGAAGAAGGAAAAATAAGACCAGATAAATAAATAATGAGCCTATCACCTAGAAATAAAGATCACTGTATATGTATATTGAATAAGTGAATGAATTAACAACTAAATGAATGAAAAAGTGAAGATTTCCTCCATTTTAGCTTGGGGAGGGATAAAACCCTCTTCTTCTCTGAACATTTCATTTACTTGTTTGTTTACTTAGTTATTTATAAAGATTTTATTTATTTATTTGACAAAGTGAGAGACAGAGAGAGGGGGAACACAAGCAAGGGGAGTGGTAGAGGGGAAAGCAGGCTTCCCACTGAGCAGGGACCCCAAAGCAGGGCTCGATCCCAGGACCCTGGGATCATGACCTGAGCTGAAGGCAGACGCTTAAGGGCTGAACCACCCAGGCGCCCCTTTCCGAACACTTCAATACCAACAAACAGTTCACAAGCGGAACTAAACAACGTGATGCTAATTTCTTAACATAAAAACACCTCTTGGGGACACGTGAGTGGCTCAGTTGGTTAAGCCACTGCCTTCCTCTCGGGTCATGATACCAGGGTCCTGGGATGGAGTCCCAAGTTGGGTTCCTTGCTTGGTGGGGAGACTGCTTCTCTCTCTGCCTCTGCCTGCTTGTGCTCTCTCTCTCTCTCTGACAAATAAAAAAATAAAATCTTTGGGGGAAAAAAAAAAACACCTCTTGGAATTCCATTTTTCTCCTCTGCAAAATGGTGGCCAGTAACAAGGAGAATGGCCGCCACCTTCCTCGAAGGCACATAGAAGGATAACATGCAATGAAATATTGTGTAAGAGAAAGAACTTTCTGGATAGGAATTTTTGTTGGTGATGTATCTTAGGACAGAGCCATGATGACTCCAACAAGGTGGGAGCAACTTTCTGAGTGGTAACAATGAGACTGTGCCCACCCAGCACCTGCCACATAGTAACGGCTCAGTTCACGACAGACCAAGCAGTGAATGACATCCCCAGGTGGTTCTTACTGCCTTCATATTCTTAATTGTCAATTACTCTTACCTCCTCCACGCAAGGGATCACCAGACTGCCTGTCCTATTAAAGGTGTTGATACGCACCCAACTTCCTCTTAATTTTCCCCTGTCAGGTTGGAAATGTGGCTCCATTTTAGGATTCATGAAGACAGCCCCCTGCTTTTGCACAAGTCTATTATTATGTATTTCATGTGCATACATTTTGTTTTCCTTTGGTGGCTAATTGGGGCATGAGATTGAAGACTGGTGGGTGCTGAGGGTCACAGAGGAAAATATAAGGTTGCAGGCTTTGGATGGAAGCTTTGGGCATAATAATGGGCGAGCCTCATTCCCGGGCAGTGAATGCAGGCAAGTAGATGGCGTAAATGTTTATTTTAAGGGGGGAGTCATTTATTTTTCAGGCAGAAAGTTTATACAGCTTGAGAGAATTATTTGGGAGGAAATGAAGCCCATGGCTTATGATGCCACAGGACCTCACCCGCCTCCCCTCTCTCTTTCTCCAGCTCTGCAAGTGAGAAAGCTGACCCTCCTCTCCTGGTCCCCCTACACACCCGCGCGCCCAGGTCTCACCACCGTGGGCTTGGACAACAGACATTTACACAAAAGAAGTTGTTATTGGAAAGGCCTTTGTAGCCTCAGTGGTCCCCACTGAAGGATAATCAAGTTTGGAGGCTATCATGAAGCCGGTCCCCAAAGGACAGAATCAGGAGATGGACCTGAGAACAGAAGCATCAGGCTTCAGAGACAGACACTAGCCTGCACTGTGCCACTCATCTGTGATATGACCCTGAGCCTCAGTTTCTCCACTTATAAAGTAGCTGGGGGACTAGACGCTGCCAAGGTTCTTCTTAGCTCTAATATGACATTTTAGGCAATGTCATACTGCCTGTGTTTACTCGCGGCTCTGCCTAGCTCAAGTCTGTCCCTGTGACTTGTATTCTTCCCTCTGTCCCCTTTCCCTTCTAGTTCCTTTTCCCATCCATCATCCCTTTATCCTTTCATTCCAAAGATCCCCACTGATGCACATACATGGGCCAGGAATCTGAAATGAAGTCAGATCGGATCACTGTTCGTGCTAATCTAGAGGCACAGAGGCATAGTGGTGCTGGGATAAACTGGGGATTTGGGAAAGTGAGGAAATGTTCTGTGCCTCAGTTTTCTCATCTGTAAGATGGGGCTGATAGCAGTATCTGGCTCATTGCACTGTTGAGATAATGAAATAAATGGGCCTAGAAAACTCTTGGAGCAGAGCCTAAATAAACCTTAGCTGTTTTAGGTATCACCATCATCATTGTTATGGATTTGCCCCCAGTTTTCTCAATTCTCTGTTTTCTCTCTTGAATTTTCCTGGGCCTTTGGAGTCAAGCAGGTCCAGTTTCAAATTCCATCACCTCCGAGTTGTGTGACCTTAAATAAGTCATTTCATTTCCCTGACCCTTAGTTCCCTTATTTAGACAAAAGAGGTGACCATAATAATTATCCTAATGATAATTCCTTCCTCTGCAAAAGGATATTGTAAAGATTAAATAATAACATGTAGAAAGTTCTGGCACACAGTAGGTCCCAATAAACATGTGTTTTTCTTCTTCTCTTTCTCACATATTTCTGCTCATAAAGTTTCTTTTAATTTTGATGACTCCAATTAAAATTTTTTTTTAAAGATTTTTATTTATTTGACAGAGAGGTCACAAGCAGGCAGAGAGGCAGGCAGAGAGAGAGGAGGAAGCAGGCTCCCCGCCGAGCAGAGAGCCCGATGCAGGGCTCGATCCCAAGACTCCGAGACCATGACCTGAGCCGAAGGCAGCGGCTCAACCCACTGAGCCACCCAGGCGCCCCCAATTAAAATTTTTTTTAAGTAACAGTTATGCTTCGATGTGGGGCTGGAACTCACTACCTCGGGATCATGAGTCCCACACCCCACTAACTGAGCCAACCAGAGGCTCCCTGCATTTAAAAAAATTTTTTGAGGGATGCCTGGGGGCTCAGTGGGTTAAGCGTCTGCCTTTGGCTCAGGTCATGATCCCAGGATCCTGGAATTGAGCCCCACATCGGGCTCCCAGCTCAGCGGGAAGCCTGCTTCTCCCTCTCCCTCTGCTTGTGTTCCTGCTCTCGCTGTCCCTCTCTCTCTCTCTCTCTCAAATAAATAAATAAAATCTTTAAAAATAAATAAATAAACAAATAAAAAAAATTTTTTTAAAGATTTTATTTATTTATTTGAGAGAGAGACAGTGAGAGAGAGCATGAGCGAGGAGAAGGTCAGAGGGAGAAGCAGACTCCCCATGGAGCTGGGAGCCTGATGTGGGACTCGATCCCGGGACCCCGGGATCATGACCTGAGCCGAAGGCAGTCGTCCAACCAACTGAGCCACCCAGGCGTCCCAACAAATAAAAAATTTTGATGATATTTTGTAATGTCATTGATCTCCCTGCCCTGCCCCCCCCTCCCCGTGTGTTTTATGCGCTGACAAATATTATTCTGAAGTAGAATTCGGGCTTCCTTAGACTGCCAAAGAGACTGGAAATGTCTCAGGTTTGGCCAGTCCAGAACTTTCTGAAGACAGCTTATTGCTTGTAACATCTGCTTGAAATCTCTCCAGCCTTCAAAGTCCTTCACTGAAAAAAAGAAAATCCTTCATTCAAATCGGTGAGAAAAATGTCTTCTTTTTTTTTTAAGATCTTAGTTATTCATTTGGCAGAGAGAGAAGCAATGAGAGAGGGAACACAAGCAGGGCAGAGGCAGAGAGAGAAGGAGAAGCGTCTCTCTGTAAATCTACAGGATTTTTCTGTGGTTTCCAGGCATCCGCTGGGAGTAAGGGAGACCACTGTACATACAATCTTCTATAATAATATTAAATTTGCCAGCTCTTAACCAACTTCAACACTTAAAGTCTCACAGCTGTCTTCCCAGGCCCGTAACACAGGTCTACAACATTATTTGTAGTGCAACTATAATCTCCCTATAAATACTTCAATTCATCCCCTCCTGCTGGATATTTAGGTGTTTTTTTGTTTTTTTTTTTTTCCCATCCTGCACATGTTAAGTGAATGGAATCAATCCTTTACTCCATGGTTTGTGTCTTCCTGCTGTTCCCCAGGGATTCCGGAAGGTCAGGCAGAGCAGCGGGGACCCTGTAGGTTTGCAAAGGTTGAATGAATCGAGACTTCGCACGGTGGTCCCCTGTGGGGCTCCCCACCACGGGTTTGGAAAGGTCTCCCTCACTCTCTGGGCTCATGGCCACCGTGAAAACTGGAAGTCATAAGGAGGTCAAGAGAAGGCATGGGATGATAAGACTGGCTGGGACCTGTTGACTTCTAGAGAATAGAGAAGGGATCATTATTTACTGATAACCTACCATTTCATGGCAGTTAGCAGCATGCCGTGGGACAGCTCCGGGTCAGTGTCCCCTGATATTAAGTATAATGAAGAGTCTCACGGCCCCCTGAGGTTGCATCACACAGGAAGAACAAACATGCACAAACAGGCAGATTTTCTCTTTCTCCCTGAATCACTCTGCCATGTTCCTCTTGCTGTCCACTACTCACCCCCTCCCACCCCACCAGAAAATTTCCCACCTGCCCAGCCGGCCAATAAAATCTTTTTTTTTTAAGATTTTATTTATTTATTTGACAGACAGAGATCACAAGTAGGCAGAGAGGCAGGCAGAGAGAGAGGAGGAAGCAGGCTCCCTGCTGAGCAGAGAGCCCAATGCAGGGCTCAATCCCAGGTCCCCAGGATCATGACCTGAGCCGAAGGCAGAGGCTTAACCCACTGAGCCACCCAGGCGCCCCTCTTCTAGACTTTCTAAAGAGACTGTTAACCTGTCCCATCAAGCCACACATGTCTACCATGTGTCACATTAAAAAAGACCAACAACTGGGCACCTGGGTGGCTCAGTCTGTTAAGCATCCCACTCTTGATTTCAGATCAGGTCATGATCTCAGGGTCATGGGATCGAGCCCCACATCGGACTGCATGTAGAGTCTATTTGATATTCTCTCTCGCCCTCTCCCTCTCCCCCTCCCCTGCTCACGCTCAAAAAAATAAATAAATAAAAGCTTTTTTAAAAAAGGCCAATTACATTATCACAGATATACATAAATAATATATATATGCATACAATATACATATATGTAAACTGTACTTAGTTCCTCCCCAATTCTTCATATATATATATATATATATATATATATATATATATATATACGTGAACGTGCATGTGTGTATTCTTTTCGTATATATACATATATGTTCATATATATATTCTTAATCTATAGCTATACAAACTCACATATACATATGTATATATGTACATGAAGAACGTACATGTGTGTAGTTTGTGTCCACATAGATGTATGCATGAAGAATCAGGTAAAAAACTAAATATGTCATATTCATATATTTATGAAATCAGGTCAGAAATTAAACACAGTTCATATCCTCCCTCTGAAGGAGCTCGGGGACATATTCCTAACACTCCAATGAAAACTGTTGGAAATTCCAACCATTCCATATCTCAAATTCTCCAGTTGGTTGTGATGTTTTTTTCTCAAAATAATACCGCTCTCATCAAAACAACAACAGCAACATACGTCATAAAAAGAATGTGATGTGCCTGATGGAGTCCAATGCTCGTGGTCGCTGTCCAGTGAGATGGGAAGGAGCCAGAGGTTAGGGCCATGGAAGGACGGACTGCCCTGAAATGTTTCCGGAATGCCTACCACCGAAAGCAGAATTACAAGATACTGGGAGATATTCCTTGCTTGTGGAAATGCACGTCGACCAGTGTTCAGGTGACCTTGGCTAGATCAAGACCACGGGCAGAGGTCCCTCTTGTCTAGTACACGTGCAGACATACTGCTTGTCACCCTAGGCACTTTGGTTCACAGTGTCGGTCGGACCTTGACATTCCTGCCAGATCACTGGTGCTTTGCAGGCAGCCCAGTGCCGTACTGGACCACAAGACAACCAGACTTTCCAGAGAAATACAGGAACTTCAGGCTACCACGGGGATTTCTGTGCATGGGGAGAGGCCTGGGCTTTGTTCTATGTAGCCTCCAAAGCCAGGACTAATGCCGAGAGGTGGGAGCCATGGGGAGGCGGATGGCAAGTGGGATGCCCCTTTTCTCTTCTGCAGCCTTGGCGATGAAGTAAATCTTTCTATTCTCTCCTCACCTCCTTTCGACTCCCTTCTCATGGTTGTCAAAACCTAGAGCCCGACAGTGGGGAGAAGAAAGTCTGAACCAAAAACCTCCTTGGAGGTGGGAAGGTGGCACATTTGTCATTTTCCTTGATCGTACCTAGTGCCTGTTGGTTTTAATTTTCATGCCATGGGCCTCCCCCTACCCCAGACCCCTGCTAGAATAGGTAAGATTTAAAAGATGGATGGGGGATGCCTGGTTGGTTCCGTGGATTAAGGGTCTGCCTTCGGCTCTGGGTGTGATCTCGGGGTCCTGGGATCAAGCCCCATACCATGTGCAGTGTGTAGTCTGTTTCTCCCCTTCTCTCTGCTGCTCCCTACTGCTCTCATGCACTCTCTCCCTCTCTAATAAATAAATAAAATCTTTTTAAAAAGCAGTATGCAGGAGTGCCTGGGTGGCTTAGTGGGTTAAAGCCTCTGCCTTCGGCTCGGGTCATGATCCCAGGCTCCTGGGATCGAGCACCGCATTGGGCTCTCTGCTAGGCAGGGAGCCTGCTTCCTCCTCTCTCTCTGCCTACTTGTGATCTCTGTCTGTCAAATAAATAAATAAAATCTTAAAAAAAAAAAAGCAGTAGGCACTACAAACTGGTAAGGTTGTTAAAAAAAAAAACAAACTTAAGACTCTCCCCCATTGCTTTGGGAATGTAAATGGATGCTATCACTTTATAAAACTGCTTGGAAGTGTCTAATAAAGTTGGATCTATGCATGCACCGCCCACCCCCAAACTTCCACCCCTCAAAGTAGGCTTTCCCCCCCAAATCACTGCTTCTGTACAACAAAAGACATGCACGAGAATATTTACAGATTTATTTGCCATAAGCCCAAAAGGTAAATACATCAAAGGTCCAGGAGGAACAGAATGGATAAACAGAGTATGGTACACTTATCTGGTGGAATACTATACAGTCACGAAAAAGAAGCCACGCTCTCTAACTGCAGCCATAGGGCTGAATTCACGGATGTGATAGGACTGAACGAAAGCAGACACAAGAGAGAACATACCGTATGGCTCTACTTACACAAAATTCAAAAATAGGCAACAGCATTGATGGTGATGGCAGAATAGGGGTTGCCTTTATGGGGAGAAAAGCGACTGGGAGGGCGTTTATGGGAGCCAGCAATGGTGCAGGAGCTGAGCCCAGTTGTGCTTACACAGGCGTCTACTTGCAGGAAGTCCCAAGGCTACACGTGTAATATTTGAGCCCTTTATTGTATATAAGTTCGACTTCAAAACAACGAAAAAGGAAACGACAAATGCATGTATCCTATGTGATGGGGACACGTGTGTTAATGAGTAAAGCACTTACCAAGAGACAATTAGGAAGAGAACATTTTCCAGCTGGACCCAGCATCCTGACTATCACTCGAGCTCTCATTCCCTCTCATTAAGGTCAGTGATACCCGCCATGTTCCAGTTCTGATGAGGCCAGTGGGAAATAGTGACCCCTCCATGGCCCCTGCCCGCCCCCGACCGCTTTGTCTCAGAGCAGACATTCTGGGCAGTTCTGCTGGAACTCGACGAGTGTCCCCTCCTGGCACGGGACACTCGGCCAGAGAGCCCTTCCTGGTTACTCTGGGCGAGGTTAATTGCTGGTCCCCCTGGCAATAATTACACCCACGGTCGGAACCTGATGCAAAGCAACACATTTCAACATCGCGGGCTGGAGAGGACAGGGGAGTCACAGAATCTTCCCAACAGAAGTTCCCGGTCCTCGTAGCTGAGGCCAAGCCTCTGCGCCAGTCTGTAGGAAGCACTGAGTCCTCGGGTGAGGGAAGAGGCGTCAGACAGCAAAGACCAGAAGGCCAGGCTCTTCTGCTCAGTTGCCACGAGATTTGTCTACCGGATGCGAACTTCTCAGCTCCAGCATGCCTCCCCGTCACTGGTCATTTCAGGGCTGGCGGGCTGAGAGGAGATCTAGCTTCTCCCCTTCTCCACCAGCTGCTGGGGAGGACCAGAGAACATGTCCACGATTATTGGTAGCTGTAGCAGTAGTTAGTATCTGCTCAGATTTGCTTCCGAATCTTCTGGATGGGCTTCCTTTTGGTGGATGGGCCAGGAATGGATCACATATGCCGCGTGGGAATGTGGAGTCTCAGGAAGGCCCTTCTCTCTACTTCTTTGTTGGAAAAGTTCTATATTAACAAGGTTTTAAAAACCCTATCGGTCCCCTAGACAGCCAACATGTAATAAAGAACTTACTGAGCTGGAGGAATAAAAAGCAAAAGCACGAATTAACAGAAGGTATTTAAAAGGCATTTCGGGCATCAGAGGGAGCAGAGGAAAATAACAAATTCATAAAGGACAAAACACAAGCTTGCCTTGGGAAAGCTTTCTTTTTCTTTTTCTTTCTTTCTTTCTTTTTTTTTAAGATTTTATTTCTTTATTTTTTCACAAGAGAGAGCATTTTATTTCTTTATTTTTTCACAAGAGAGAGCGGGGGAGGGGGGGCCGGCAGGCAAAGGGAGAAGCAGGTTCCCTGATGAGCAGGGAGCCTGACACGGGACTCAATCCCAGGACCCTGGGATCATGACCTGACCCAAAGGCAGACACTTAACTGACTGAGCCACCCAGGCGCCCTTGGGAAAGCTTTCTAAGTGTTGGTGGGCAGGAGTGGGCCCCGGCAGGAGCAAGGGTGTGCTCCCTGCTTCACCCTCCCTGGGGCAGAGAGATGGGGGAGACGCCAATGCATGTTCTGGCGAGCCAGGAGCCACGGTCTGGAGACTGCCCTGGTCAGGCTCCTTGCCTGTGGGTACAGGGCCCCACCAGAGGTATGGGGTCTCTTGACCTGCAGTGAGAAATGCCCTCATCACTTTCACCATCATGGAAGACCGCGAAGGGATTTAGAATCAGACCCACTCGGCTTCCCATCCCTACTCTGCCTTTAGGTGCTGTGTGACCTTGGGCTCTCTGTGAGGCTCTCTGAGTCTGTTTTCTCATCTGTCAAAGGAACGTAAGGACAGACAGACTTGAACCCGGAGGACTGCTGTGAGGGTTGAGTAAGTTTTTTTCACCGTGTCTTGTGTAACATTCCATTTCTACAGTACTTCCAACGCACTCTGTTTTGGGGGTACCTGATGAGCCCCACGTTGTTTATAAGCCTGTTGGAACCAGAGATAAAACTGTATCAGTGCGAGAAAGGGGAGAGGAAGAAAAGTGTCTTTAGGGAGAAGGTCCCTAAATTCTCAAGGTGTCGGTGACCCTTGAAAGGTCAAAAATCACGGCTCTCTATCAGTGCTGTGCAGTGATCAAACTTCCCACCAAGATGGAAATGTTCTAGAGCTGAGATGCCCCATACTCCAGCCACTGGCCACATATGTCTACTGAGACTGGGGGGAACTGAATTTTTCCTGATACTTAATGTCAAATATATTTGATTCAATATACTTAATGTCAAATAAAACAATCTTATTTTCACTCCCTACTGCCCTCTGTGAGAGGGTACGAAAATTGAGGCTCAGAGGATATGAGCAAATGCTCCCAGATCAGTCAGCTGATGGGAAAGGAGTAAGAATTGGAGTCCAGAGCTGTAGACATAGTCCTACATCCTCTTTGCTATGTTCTCTATTTCTTAAACATTCAAAAAAAATTTTTAAGTAGGGTCCTCGACCAAAATGGGGCTCGAACTCACAACTGTGAGATTAAGACTCTGGTGTTCTGACACGGCCAGTCAGGCAGCTCCCTCTGCTACCTTCTAGAGGTCGCGACACTCACCTTTGTGGACAAGCCACCAATGTGGGCATCTGCACTTTGGCACCGGAGATGAGTCAGGATGAAGCAGCGGGACACAGGGCAGGACACGCATCCTTCTTCCCTGTGCGCTGGGTAGGGGAAGAGGGTTAACTACCCAGGAAGAGCTTTGTCGTGGGTTGGGCTTTCCCAGAAGTAGGCTGTGAAGGCAAGTGGTTTATTCGGGAAGTGATCCCAAGAAGCATTTGTAGGGAATAGGAAGGTAAAGGAGGGAATGGAAGGAACCCAGTTCTTCTGGTGTGTTAAGGAGCAGATGTTTCCTTTGGGTGTTGGAGGCTGAATCCTGGCAGGACCATAAGAGATGGGGTAGAGGATATATCAGAGTTGGCCACCTGCTGGGGGAGGAAGCTGGGGTATTGATGCTCCAACTCTTGTCTTCCATGGACTGGGGCTGCTCTCCAAGAAGTCCATCTCTCCAGCACTTAAGAAGTGTAGGCTGAGCACATCAGAGGAAGCCGTCAGATGGAAAGTCCTTACAGGGGGACGTCCCCAGCAAGCACAGATCAGGGAGTGCCAAGGTGACGTGATGAGACACCAGGAACTTTTGCTACTCACAGCAGAATCCAAGCGCAATTAATGGGAGACTCCAGATGCCCCAATAAGGCCAAGAACTTATAGGGAAAGGATCGGTTATCTGTGACAACACTGACTTATTTGAAATCACAATCCCCGTTATTCCAAATAATCTATTCTTCGGATATACTTGCACAGGCATGCGATGGTGTAGGGAGAGGCACTGTTTCTGACCAATGAGAGATGGAAGCCACCTCAATGCCCACCAACAGGGGGTTTCTGAAATAAAACTGTGGCATGGCCACATTAGGAGACGTCCAACAAGTGTTTTGGCGTGCTGCGATAGAAAGGTTTCTGGGATGCCCTGCTCAATGAAGAAAACACAAGTTGCAAGAAAATAAGGTTAGTATTATCTAATTTCTATTTTTTAAAGATTTTATTTATTTATTTGACAGACAAAGATCACAAGTAATCAGAGAGGCAGGCAGAGAGAGGAGGAAGCAGGCTCCCCACTGAGCAGAGAGCCCAATGTGGAGCTTGATCCCAGGACCCTGGGATCATGACCTGAGCCAAAGGCAGAGGCTTTAACCCACTGAGCCACCCAGGAGCCCCTGTTTTCTATTTTTTTTTAAAGACTTTACTTATTTATTTGACAGACAGAGATCACAAGTAGGCAGAAAGGCAGGCAGAGAGAGAGGGGGAGAAGCAGGATCCCCGCTGAGTAGAGAGTCCGACGCGGGGCTGGACCCCAGGACCCTGAGATCATGACCTGAGCCGAAGGCAGAGGCTTAACCCACTGAGCCACCCAGGCGCCCCTCCCCCATTTTCTATTTAAAAAAAAAAAATACTTAAAAGAAGCAGGCTGCTGAGAGCATCAGGTAGGGTTTAGAGAATATGTCTTCCACATATGCCTTTTTGCCTCTGCACTTTTACTATAAGCCTGTATTATTCTATGTAATAAAACCAAGACAAAATTATATATGTAATAAAAGCTCAACTTCCTGGCAGGACAAGGCGATAGCTGCAGGGATACAAGGAAGGATTGGCTTCAAGGGCTATTAGGGTTTGGCCAAGAAGTAACCGGGGCTTCCTGGTGTCTATCCTTGCAGCCAATGACAAGGAGCCACAGGGACATCCCGCTAAAGGTGGGGTGACTTCTGCCTCCAAGCAGGTGGGACACATTCTTGTATTGCCAGGCCACTGAAGCTTGAAAGCTCCCAGGGGTGACCAGCTGCTTGCTTGTCCCTGATCTTCAGCTGTCTCTGTCTTTTCTCTTTATTTGGCAAGTTTTTCCTGAGGCTCTGCTATACGCCAGACCCTGATTTAGAAGCTATGGTTTGAGGGGAACAAGGCAAGCATGCTTGCCCTCGGGGAGCTTTCTCCTAAGCCAAGAAGAGGACACCAAGTGCATATTTGCACAAATATTTATCTCACTGATGTGTTCTGTGCTATGAAGAAGTGCAGGGAGCTACAAGGAAGCATGCGTGGTAAGGCCTCCTATTCTGTGAAACCTGGAGAAAAGAAACCCTCGCCACAGGAGTTTTTTAGTTGTTCTTTTGAGAACAGAGTGAACTTTGTAAACATAATAAGCTGTAGGGGCACCTGGGTGGCTTAGCAGGTTAAGCCTCTGCCCTCGGCTCAGGTCATGATCTCAGAGTCCTGGGATTGAGCCCCACATCAGGCTCTCTCTTCAGCAGGGAGCCTGCTTCTTCCTCTCTCTCTCTCCCTCTGCCTGCCTCTCCCCCTACTTGAGATCTCTGTCCGTCAAATAAATAAATAAAATCTTAAAAAAAATAATAAGCTGCAGAGGTCTACAGGAAATATATGTCAGTGAGCTCCCCTGGGCTGAGAGACATATGCCAGCATGCTATCCAAAGTAGGAGAACCCTGGCTCTATTTCCAACCTTTTTCACCATGAGTCAGCCAGAATATCCTGGACCAGACAGGTGGGCTGCTCCCTCTCCTCTGAGATTTTCATCTGAATCTACTAAGCATTTGGAGTTCTTCTTTGGGAGAAAAAAAAAAAAAAAACTTAGAAGACCAGCCTTAAAAGGCACCTGTCTTCCAATGAAGGCTTCACCTCAACAAAATAATGTAATAATGCTACATTATTCACAATAAGTACTTGGATGCCTCCAGCGACGGGGAGCTCATTATCTATCCCTGAAGTCCATTTTCAGTTCTCGAGCAGCTACTCGTTTGAAAGCTCTTTCTTCTTCTGTTTGCTTATTTCCACCTGGTGCTACCCTCTGCGCTCCCATGGGAAAGCCTCCACTGCTTTGAAGCTAGTTATTGTTTCTCATCGGTTCTCCATTTTTAGGGCTTTATGGTGTGTGAATCTGCAGGGGGTGTAGGCAATAGGTCAGGGTGTCACTTGTGGGCCCTACCAATCATACCTTGGGAAGCACAAAAAATTAAACCTCAGTCTTCACCTCCCTGGCACCAGGTGACCATCAGATCTTGTCCTTTTCTCACCTTGTCAACATTGGCTTCTGTCCCCCACCTCTGCGGAATTCGTGTTTAACAGCGGATCACACTGTACCCTTGGTGCGGAGAGGATCACGACTGTCACCAGGACATGCTGTGGGATAATATTTAAAAGCATTCATGCTTGAGCCCCTCTGCCTGGGTGTGAATCCTGGAAGCCCCACTAACGAGCTGTGTGACACTTAGGCCAGTCGCTTACCCTCTCTGAGCATGGTTGCTTCATCTTTAAAATAGGCATAATAACACAACCTGCATTACAGAGCTGTCGCGAGGATGAAATGGAACAAAGCACAAGGAAGTGCTCGGGAGGCCATGCCTGTTACCTGGCAATGGCTCAAGAAATAAGAGTTGTGGGCTCCTGGGTGGCTCAGCTGGTGAAGCGTCTGCCTTTGGCTCAGGTCATGATCTCAGGGTCCTGGGATCGAGCCCCACGTCGGGCTCCTTGCTCAGTGGAGAGCCTGCTTCTCTCTCTCCCTCTGCTGCTCCCCATGCTTGTTCTCTTTCTCTCAAATAAATAAATAAAATATTTTTAAAAAAATATGAGTTGTAATTACAATGAGCTATCTAATAAGCACATAACACATACCAGGAACTTCTTTATATGCTTTGTAACTTTTTCAACTTCTCTACAAAATAACTATTAGTCATTCCTGTCTCTGATTAGAAAATAAGAAATTAATTTCCTGTCTCCAATTAGAAATGTAAGGCAGAGAGAAAGCGAGAAAGAGATCTTAGGATTTGCTGTTTCTTTAGCACTGACTAGGTGAGGCAATGTATTTTCCCCCAAAGGCCATGCTGATATTTCTGGTCCCACACTCCTTTCCAGAACCTTAGAACTCCCCCAACAAAAAGTAGAACTTTCCCCTCAGCTAGAAACTCAGCAAACTTTTGCGGCTGCTCGGTCAAGAAGATACAGTTTCCTCTTGGGCTTTCTCTCTTGAGACACTCACTGTGAAATCCCAGCTGCCATGTGGTAAGGAGGCCCAAGCCACACAGAGAAGTCACAGGTAGGTGTCTGGACCAATGGTCTCAGGACACCAGCCAACAGCCAACACCAGACATGTGAACGAGTGAGCCATCTGGTGATCCCAGCCCCCAGACTTCAAGCCACCGCAGCTGATTCTGAGTGGCTCAGAGACATATCCTCACTGAACCCTGCCCATAGTGCATATCTGTGAGCAAAACAGGTGTCGCTCTTTTAAGGTATTAAATCAATTTCAGGGAAATTTCCTTAAATCAATACCAGGGACGTGAGATGTCAAAGCATTTGGCAAAGAGACTATTGAATTTACTTTTCAAACAACAACTTTGGGGGAGCCTGGGTGGCTCGGTCAGTTAAGCATCTGCCTTCAGCTCAGGTCATGATCCCAGGTCTTGGGATCGAGCCCTGTGTCAGGCTCCCTGCTCAGCGGGGAGCCTGCTTCTCCCTATGCCCCCCAGCCCCCGCCGCTCGTGCTCTCTTTCTCACTCTCTCTCTGTCTGAAATAAATAAATAAAATCTTTAAACAGCAGCTATGCAAGGGAAGCATCCTTGTGTTACAGTTGTAGAGTGGGACTCGAAGAGGTAAAATGACTCGACCCAAGTCACATGGCAAGGAAGCAGAGAAGTCGGAATCTCTACCCACGTCTCTGGTTGCAGAACCCACATGCTTTTGTTAAGGAACACCTACCTGAGACGAGGGAGGGAAGAATCAAAATTACTTAGCAGCTGTCAGAGCGATGGCACTTGAAAGACTGTCCCCAAAACTGATGAAGGACCCTTGGACACTTCACTTTGTTAAGATTTATTTTCCCAAATAATGAATCCAGCGTCTCACCTCTCGCAAGGGTCCCTCCACAGTGGGACTCATTCCTGTCCTGCCTCCCACTGTTGTATTCCTCAGAGAGGCCCACGATTGTGGGAATGGGCCTTGTCAAGTGTGGGAAGAAGTTTGTTTGGAAGCCTAGGGTTTTATGGGAATTCCTTCCTCCCTGGGGATAAATGAAGGCTTATGCAGAGCTGCTGGAGATACAAGCTGATTAACCTAGGTTGAGGTTTATGATGGGAAAATTCAAACACAGTATTTCCTCCAACCAACCCCCTCCATGGAACCCTGGCCACAGCCCCAAATACTACCAAGAAACACCCTCACAAGAGAAATTCTTATTGAAGAATTTACTAACAATTATTGAGAACTTCTAGCCACCCCAGTTTAACCTAATCGTGTCAATCTTGTGTAGTCTGTTTTATTATTATGCCCATTGTACGGATGAGAACACTGAGGTTCAAGAAGGTAAGGGATTGGATGCAGGTCAAAGAGTTATAAAGTGAAAAAGATGGGATTTAGGGGCACCTGGGTGGCTCAGTGGGTTAAAGCCTCTGCCTTAGGCTCAGGTCATGATCCCAGAGTCCTGGGATTGAGCCACTCGGTGGAGAGCCTGCTTCCCTTCCTCTCTCTCTGCCTGCCTCTCTGCCTACTTGTGATCTCTGTCAAATGAATAAATAAAATCTTAAAAAAAAAAAAAAAGATGGGATTTGAACCTAGTTGTCTCTGATTTGAAAGCTGCTACTCTTCAGAACCCCAGCACTGACTTCCTGTAGATGGGAGGAGAGGACACTCTGGGCAGAAGTTGCATGAGCATAAAGTCAAGATGCACCAGACTTCCCAACTCTATAGAAGAAGAAACACGATAATAATGATGTTAGCTACATTCATTATGAAGTGACTACTTTCACCTGGAAGGAATCTAAGAAGCATTTGCAGGGAGGACAACGTCTGAGCCTTGAAGAGTCAGTCTGGGTTGCTCTAATGAAATGAACTAGACCGAGGGGCTTAAACAACAGACATTTATGTCGTGTAGTTCTGGAGGCTGATAAATCCGAGGTCAAGGTGCCAGCAGATTAAGAACTTAGTGAAGGTCCTCTTCTTGGCTTGCGATGGCTGTCTTCTTGCTGTGTCCTCACATGGTCTTTCCTGGTTATGTGTGCATGGAGAGAGAGCTCTCTGTCCTCTTATTCTTGCACAAGCACAATTCCCATCTTAAGGGTCCTACCCTCATACCCCATCTAAACCTAATTACTTCCTCACCCTCCAAGTCATCACCTTCAGTTAAACTACAAACTGTGGGTGTGGGGAAGGGACACAAACTTTCAGCTCATCACAAAGACTATGCCAGATGCCACCACATAGGAAACCACAATGGTCACTATTAGTATATTGACAGTAGAATTATATTGATAACAGATTGATGAATAAAATTAATATTATTGGGTGCCTGGGTGGCTCAGTGGGTTAAGTGGCTGCCTGCAGCTCAGGTCATGATCATGGAGTCCTGTGATCGAGTCCCACATCAGGCTCCCAGCTCCATGGGGAGTCTGCCTCTTCCTCTGACCTCCCCTCTCATGCTCTCTCACTCTGTCTCTCTCTTTCTCTCAAATAAATAAATTTTTAAAAATAAATTAAATTAATATTATTTCTATATGTGCATTGGCGAGGACGCTTTTGATTGCAGATGACAGAATCTTCACAAACTAGCTTAAGAAACATATGAGGAGTGCTTGGGTGGCTCAGTGGGTTAAAGCCTCTGCCTTCAGCTCCGGTCATGATCCCAGGGTTCTGGGATGGAGCCCACATCGGGCCCTCTCCTCGGTGGGGAGCCTGCTTCCTCCTCTCTCTCTGTCTCTGCCTGCCACTCTGCTTACTTGTGATCTCTGTCTGTCAAATAAATAAATAAATAAATAATCTTAAAAAAAAAAAAAAAAAAGAACCATGAAATCCACTGGTCCAGGTACTGGGAAAAGAAGTGGACACGGATTCAAGCAACATTAGCTTGTCTCAACTCCTTTCTACCTCTCTTCACCTCTGCATAAGCCTCATTCTCACATTCTCTCTTCACCTCTGCATAAGCCTTAGTTGTTTTCCTTGAGGGCACAGCACAGTCGCAGACAGCTTGGGCTGACATCACCCCAGCTCTCCGGAGCTAAGACAAACCCGTTTTCCTCCAGCATCTAGAGGCACAATGCCAGGGAAGAATCTGATTGGTTAGGCTTGGGTTTTATGCCCGCCCCCCCCCCCCAGCCAATCATTGAGCCTTGGGAATGGGAAGCTGTGATTGGCCAAATCTGGGTCACACGCTTCCCACCCATAACGCCCAATAAAATAGCCTCCCTCCATAGGCAGATGTGAGAGCATCGAGTGGGTTGATATTTTTGAGCATTTGGTCGGGTGCTTGGCAAATATTAAGCATGCAACAAATTAGTCTTCAGTATGATTCCTCCTAATACGCCCATAGGAGAGCTCGAGCTTCTTGGCTGCTGAGACCGGCCTCATCTATCCCATGATTAACAAAACCACACCTGGTCAGCACCCCCGAATTTGCTGCTTTGTAAGGACACCGTGAAAAGCCGTGCATTTTTTTTTTGTCCCCATCTTAGAGGGGAGGAAACTGGGAGGCTCAGCACTGGGTTCAGGGCCAAGAGCAGCGGTTGCAGATCAAGAAGCAGCTTCTGAGAGAATGTTTCCGACGGAAGAGGAAACAGTCCCAGAGAGCAGAGGGACCTGCCCACATCTTGTCATTATCAGCGCCAGGACCTGAATCCAAGACCTTGATTCTCCAGCGCCCTTCACACTATCTTGATTTGAAGCTCTAATTTATTGACTGCTTCTTGTATGCCACACACACCCCTCCCCCAGGGCTGACCACCAGGGCAAGAGGCTTCCTCAAGGCCATGTAACTAGGAAGTGGCAGAAGCAGATTAGGATATAGGGTTGTCGAACCCAGGAACCCATACCCCAAGTCTCTGTGCCATACTGCCTTGGACTTAGACTAAATTTACCAAAGGGTTTCAAGAATGTTGCATTGTGCCAGGCTGGGGGGAGGAGGGGCTATACTGGTCTCACTTTAGCACCAGCAAGAACTGGAATTGAATGTGAATTTGACACTAGCGAGCCACGGGATCTTGGGTTAACCTCTCCGAGCCCTGGTTCCTTCTCCGGGGCATGGGGATGACCAACGCGTTGCAAGGCTTGCGCTGTCAGTGCATGTGACTCGCAGTTCAGGGTCCTTGGAAATATTTAGAGAATGGCTGTTACGTTGTTAGTGTCCTTGATGCCTAAAGGTTGTGACTTCAAGGACAATTGGCCCCTGACAAGGGACTGACCGGCCGAGCAATGCAAGAGCGTTGCCACCAGGGGGCAGCAGAGCTTCAGCAGAAGCGGCAGGTCTCGGCACTCTCGGCCCAGTTCTGGCCCCTCCCCTTTGGGGGATCCTCTTTAACCCAACCAGCTTTGTCTTTGCTGGGTTTGGTCAGAAAAAGGAAATGGCAGGTGCATCGTGCTTGAAGCGGGGCCAGTTGTTTTAACGAGCCTCAGACTTCTGGAATCAGGATGGCTGTTTGTCTTTGGATAAAGTCATTAACCTTGCCAAGCTCCCTCATCTTTAAAACATAGGTAATGACAGTGACTACCCCCCAGCCCCATGGCATTATTGTAAAAATGAAATGAAATGATCTCAAAGAAACCACTTTGGGGAAAGAGTAAGGATCCAAAAATAGTAGTCATTAAGAACAAATCGGCACAAACCATAGTTAACAGTAACATATTGGAATGTTTAGAAAGGTGTTAAGAGAGTAGAGCTTAAAAGTTCTCATCACACACACACACACACACACACACACAGAGCTGTAACTGTGTGAGGCGATGGACGGCAACTAAACGTACTGTGTTTATCACGTCCCCATATATACCGATATCCAACCATTATGTTGTGTACCTGAAGCTAATACAATGTTATACGTCCATTAGTCTCAATAAAACTCGATAAAAATTTTATCAACAAAAATGAAGAATGAAGCACACAGTGAAAATTTTGATTTAAAAGTTTTTGGACTTAAAAAGTGCTTGTTTACGCTGAAGAAGTTATTGGAACATAGACGCAAAGGTCACTGCACAAGGATGTTCATGGCGGTGTTGTTTATAATAGGGCCAACACTGGAAAAATGACAAGTCCAACAGTAGGGGAAAACCAATCGAGAGGAATTGATTTAAGTACATGAGAGAGGATTCATATCAAGGATGCTAGGAAAGCTTTAAGCATGACATGGACAGCCTTGGCCTTTACGCTGACATGAGGAGAGCACAACAATATATTAATGAATAAAAAAATGTAATTTGTTTTGAGTCAGGAAGCATAGCACAATCCCATGCATACAGAATTACATGTGTACACGCATATGTATGTGAATTCTTTTTTTTTTTTTAAGATTTTATGTATTTATTTGACAGAGAGAGAGAGAGACAGCAAGAGCAGGAACACAAGCAGGGGGACTGGGAGAGGGAAAGCAGGCTTCCCGCTGAGCAGGGAGCCAGAGGCGGGG
This sequence comes from Lutra lutra, assembly GCF_902655055.1. NCBI lineage: Eukaryota > Metazoa > Chordata > Mammalia > Carnivora > Mustelidae > Lutra > Lutra lutra. The sequence continues at coordinate 88,974,415 of NC_062289.1, forward strand.
CTCGATCCCAGGATCCTGGGATCATGACCTGAGTTGAAGGCAGATGCTAACGACTGAGCCACCCAGGCACCCCTTGTATGTGAATTCTTAAGGAGTTGTGTGGGAATTTATCATATATAAACAGTGGTTACTTTTTTTTTTTAAAGATTTTATTTATTTATTTGACACAGAGAGAGATCAGAAGCAGGCAGAGAGGCAGGCAGAGAGAGGAGGAAGCAGGCTCCCTGCTGAGCAGAGAGCCCGATGCGGGGCTCGATCCCAGGACCCTGAGATCATGACCTGAGCCGAAGGCAGCGGCTTAACCCACTGAGCCACCCAGGCGCCCCACAGTGGTTACTTTTGAGTAGTGGGATTCAGAGGTCACTTTTAGCTTTTTTATTCAGAAAAAAAAAATTCAACAAAGTGAAGAGGCAACCTATAGAATTGGACAAAGTATTTGCAAACCATATATCTGAGAAGAGGTTAATATCTAAAATATATAAAAACGGGGTGCCTGGATGGCTCAGTGGGTTGGAGCTTCTGCCTTCGGCTCAGGTCATGATCCCTGGGTCCTGGGACCAAGCCCCATATAGGACTCTCTGCTCGGCGGGGAGTCTGCTTCCTCCTCTCTCTCTCTCTCTCTCTGCCTGCCTCTCTGCCTACTTGTGATCGCTGTCTGCCAAATGAATAAATAAAATCTTTAAGAATAAATAAATAAAATATATAAAACCTCATACAACTCAATACAAACAAATAAATAATGTAATTAACAATGTGCAGGGTAAGTGAACAGTTCTTCCAAAGAAGACATACCTTGGGCAACAGGTCCAGGAGAAGGTGCTCAACATCACTCATGACCTGGGAATTGCAAATCAAAGCCACAATGATGAATCATGTCATAGCTATTAGGACAGCTGCAATCAAAAAGATGAAAGAGAACAGGTGAACAGGCGTTGGCCAGGATGTGGACAAAAGAGAAACCCCATGCTATCCTGGTGGGGATGGAAATTTGTGCAGCCACTCTGGGAAACAGTATCAAGCTTGCTCAACAATTAAAAATAGAACTGCCCTCTGATGCAGCGATCCCACTGTGGGTATGTATCTGAAAGAAATTAAATCACTGTCTCCAAGAAAGAGCTGCACCCCAATGCTCACTGCAGTGTTACTCACAATAGCCAAGATATGGAAATGCCCCCACTGCCCACTAACAAATGAATGAATAGGGTACTGGGTTGGCTCAGTTGGTTAAGCGACTGCCTTCGGCTCAGGTCATGATCCCAGAGTCCTGGGATCGAGTCCCGCATCGGGCTTCCAGCTCCGTGGGGAGTCTGCTTCTCACTCTGACTTTCTCCCCTCTCATGCTCACTCTCACATTCTCTCTCTCTCTCAAATGAATAAATAAAATCTTTAAAAAAAACGAATAAATAAAGGCAATGGATTTACACACAATGGAACATTATTCAGCCATAAAAAAGAAGGAAATCCTGGGGCGCCTGGGTGGCTCAGTGGTTTAAGCCTCTGCCTTCAGCTCAGGTCATGATCTCAGGGTCCTGGGATCGAGCCCCACATCTGGCTCTCTGCTCAGCGGGGAGCCTGCTTCCCCCTCTGTCTGCCTGCTTCCTCCTCTCTGCCTGCTTCTCTGCCTACTTGTGATCTCTCTCTCTGTGAAATAAATAAATAAAATCTTTAAAAAAAAAAAAAAGAAGGAAATCCTGCCATTTGCAACTATATGGGTTCACCTAGAGGACATTACACCAAATGAAATTAAGTCAGTGGAAAAAAGATAAATACTATATGATCTCACTTATAAATGGAATCCAAAAAAAAAAAAAAAAAAGTCAGACTCCTAGGAACAAAGAGAGTTAGGGTCATGGTTAGCAGGGGCTGGGGGTGGGGGAAATGGGGAGATATTAGTCAAGGGACCCAAACTTCTAATTATAAGATGAGTAAGTTCTGGAGAGCCACGGTGCAGCATCGTGGTTATAGTTAACAATACCAGACGGCATGTTTCAAAGTTGCTAAATGACTAGACCTTAAATGTTCTCACCACAGACACACACACACATACACAATGTGATTATAGGAGGTAGTGGAGAGGTTAACGAACTCAGCTGTGGTAATCATCATGCAATATACACACTTATGACTTCGTTATATTGTACACCTTAATCTTACACAAAACTGCATGTCAATTACTTGCAATACAGCCGAAACAAATTAATTTTTTTTTTTAAAAAGCTTTTATTTATTTCACAGAAAGAGGGGAGAGAGAACACAAGCAGGGGGAGCAGTAGGCAGAGTAAGAGGGAGAATCAGGCTCTCCCCTGAGCAGAGAGCCTGATGTGGGGCTCAATCCCAGGACCCTAAGATCATGACCTGAGCTGAAGGCAGAGGCTTAACTCACTCAGCCACCCAGGCGCCCCAAGAACGGGTAAAATCTTTCAAAAAAAGAAAAGAAAAAGAAATCTTTGCTTCACCAGAAGTCATGAAGATTTTCTCTATATTCTTTTAGAAGTTTTATAGTTGTGGCTTTTATATTGGTCCACGATCCATTTTGAGTTAATTTTTTTAAAATTTTTTTATTAAATTTTATTTTTTATAAACATATAATATATTTTTATCCCCAGGGGTACAGGTCTGTGAATCGCCAGGTTTACACACTTCACAGCACTCACCATAGCACATACCCTCCCCAATGTCCATAACCCCACCCTCCCAACCCCCCTCCCCCCATCAACCCTCAGTTTGTTTTGTGAGATTAAGAGTCACTTATGGTTTGTCTCCCTCCCACGAAACAAATCAAATTTGACAGAGAAGTTGCAAGTGTTATACAACAGACTCCCGCAGTCCTTTTGGCCAGATTCAGCATTGCCAACATTTTGCTACATTTACTCTATCTAGATCTAAATTTATACTTACGGCTATCTCTGGACATCCATATACTTACTCTATACCCATATGCATGTTACAGTTGTGATTTGGGGGGAACATATGAAAGTTGTAGACATCGGGGTCCTTTACCCTTTACTTCTCCAGCATGCCGCTCCTAAGGGTAAGAACATTCTCTTGCATAATCGTGGCACAGCTCTTTCTATTACCTAATATCCCGTTCACATGCAAATTTTCCCACTAGTGCCTCCACACGTGTACACACGGCTGCTTACTCACAGACATAAATACATTTCTAAATGGTGAGAATGTTTATTTGCCTTTTTATACTTTTTAGAATTCTGATTTTTTTTTCTTTTCTTCCTGAGGTCATAAAAATCACCTTCGGGATTAGAAGGGACCATAAAGGTATTGCCTTTCGGAGAAAATTATGAAATACATCTCAGAGAGGGGAGTTTTTGTAAAAAAAAAAAAGGGGGGGGCGGGGAGAGATCGAGACCAGAGGCGGTCATCAGGCCCTGTTCCTGCCCACACCCCTGCCCAGGAGAGCTTCTGGTCTCCCTTTCTTGGGTGGGTGGCAAGGGATCTCAGCAGAGAAGTTTCTTTCTGGCTCGGTCACAGGAGGAGCCCATCTACTGTGCCAGCCTCACTGAGGCTCTCCCATTCCCGCCTGCATTCCATCTTGGTCCACCTGCTCTGCATGTCAATGGGAAGACCCTCCAGCAGCTTGAGATTACGGACTAGATAGAAGTCTTCTCATAAGGTATCTTTTTTTGACAGATTGAGATAGGATGTAGAAGAAAATTCCAGTACCTCCGATTCCCACCCAGGAGACCAAGGGCGAAGTCTCTAGAACCGCTGGAGAGGACAGGTGTGCCCTCCAACCCAACACTTCCATGCCTGGGTTGTTTCCTGGAGAAACTCAAGGGCACTTGCGTCAGGGGAGCTAGCCAAGAGTGTTGTTCTTATGTAAGGCACAAACTAGAAACAGCCCAGAGGCCCAGCCACAGTGAGATGGAGAAACGTAGTATCCATACAAAAAGAGTCTCTGCCCAAGGAAAACTGGGGTGTCCAGCCACCGGTAGACATGCCAGGGGAGCCTTACAGATAGGCTGTGGCAGGGAAGAAGCCAGACCCAAGGAACTCGTGGGGCATGGTTGCATTTACAGAAAGTTCAAAAGTAAATGAGACACCATTAGGTAGGGCTCCCTATTGCTTGGGGACACTTACAGAGGAGTTCCAACTATAAAGAAAAGTGAGAACATGATTCTCCCCAAAGCCAGAGTAGTCAGTACTTGTAGGGAGAGACAGCGGGGTCCTGAGGGACATCAGGCACGCTGTGTCCTGCGTGCTGTTAACACTGAGATCCACTTATCGGTTAAACTGTGTGTATCCTATGCAGTTGATTCCTGGAAGAAGCCCAGAAAAACAAAGCACGGAGCAAAAGCCTGAAAGCGGCCCCTGAATCCTGGCTTCCACAGCATCCCGGGAAGGACGTCTGGCAGGTGCAGTTTCCCACTCATTGCCAGCTGCAAGACACAGAATGTCAGACCTCGTTTAAGTTAATTTGATCAACCACTCTGGAGAATTCCGTGGGCCCCAGGGCTGGCGGAAAGTTGCCGAAGCCACATGAGTGAGGAAGACACGGCTTCTGTCTACAAGGAGACTCCCGTCTAGAGGGGCAAGGGAGGCACCACAGTATCACACGATGACACTTAGGATGGGGCAAGTTCAAAGGGCTGGGACACAGCCTTGAAGAAGAAACAACCCCATGAGAGTGAAAGAGCCTGCGCAGTGAATCCCAGGATAGAGAAAATGGAACCTGCTGCAGGCAGAGATAACGGAGTGCACAAAATTTCCAGGGACGGGGTGCAGGGCAGGGAAGGCAGGTCATTTGATGAGGCTGGACCACCGGCTGTGGGCTGTAGTGAAGGAGTGACATGAGAGACGGGAGGGCAGAGGGCAGGGAGGGCCCAGAATAGGAAGTGCTTAATGCGAAGGCAATGGGGAGCCATGGCAGTTGATAGAGCAAGGGGTGTCTGATGGGTTTAGGAGCAAGAAGTAGGGAATTAAACGGTGGTGGGGTGATTCAGATGAGAGATGACAATGGCTTGGTCTAAGGCCGCAGAAGGAGATGGGGAGTCTGGGAAGGAAAAGGCAAAGGAAGCCAGTTCTTTTCTTTTCTTTCTTTCTTTCTTTCTTTCTTTCTTTCTTTCTTTCTTTCTTTCTTTCTTTTTTAAGATTTCATTTATTTATATGACAGAGCGTGACATAGCAAGAAAGGGAACGCAAGTAGGGGAAGCCTGCTCGGCGGGCAGCCTGATGCGGGGCTCGATTCCAGCTCCCTGAGATCATGACCTGAGCTGAAGCAAGACACTTAACAACTGAGCTGCCCAGGTACCCCAGGAAGTCAGTTCTGAACATAATTCCTACTCAGCAGGGGAGGCAGGTTGAGAATTCCCACATTATAGACCCCGCAGGAGCCCAGGGGGAGCTCTCCTGCTGGTCCGGGGACCACACCTGGAGTCGCAGCTAGGTTCTGCACGACCTGGGCGGGCTGTGCCATGTATCCTGAAGGTGTCTCTAGCACCACTAAACTCGATTCACACCCTGGCTCTGTCTACCAGCTCACAGCCTCAGTTGTCTCACTGCCAAGTTCATCTTCTGTGTTCTCACGGGTACTAGAGGTGAAAGGCACCGGTCTCATGGGGTTGCTCCGGGGTAATGTTAAGTCAGGCCGTCAGAACTCCACCAACAGCAGCCCTGGTGTTTGTTTCATGGGCTCTAAATGTCCAATCCCAGCTGCTTTTCGGTGGCCCCAGGGTCTCCACTCGGGCTGACGGATGGCGAGCAGCAGATTCCTTATCAGACTAACAGCTAAGGAAAGAAAATATCAGCCCGTTGACCTCAACGACAAAAAAAAAAAAAAAGAATTCATTTGAGATTTTTGGCTCTTGGGGGATTCTCTGCAACGCTGGTTCTCCTCGATGAGTGCAAGTGTATTATATAAAGCTTCTGGGTTTATTAGCCTCAGCTGTGAGGCTGGAGCCATGCAGGCTTCCCTGACCACTTCTTAGGGGCCTCCCCTGGGGCACTAGGTGACCCAACTGTCCCAGCCTCGGAATGGGGGAGGGGGAAAGTGTGGTCCAATAGCTCTCCTCCAGGATATTTTAAAAGACAAATTTTATTGGCTTTGATCTTTTCTTGTTAAAAAGAAAAAGTATACATTTTTTCCTTTTTTTTTTTTTTTTTTTTTTTTTTTTTTAAGCAGGCTCCATGTGGAGCCCAACATGGGGCTTGAACTCATGACTCTGAGTTCAGGCCCTGAGCTGGGATCAAGAGTCAGATGCTTCCCTGCCTGAGCCACCCAAGGGCCCCTGAGAAAGAAGGCATTTTGATGAGATTGTTGCCATTTATGGAGCCTTTATTAACATGCTTTGTTTTCCATTTCTTACCTCTTTTAATCATTCCAAATCCTCACAATGGGGTCCCTGCATTATCATCTCATTTAGCAGATGATAGAACAAAGCTCAGAAGATGATCTTCTTTGCCTACATTCACTCATGGAGTGAGCCGCTGCGGCCCGCACTCAAGGCCGGGGTTCACCCCACCCCCACCCCCAAACGGGCAGAGACCTCCAATGAATGCATCACCTGAGGATCCCTGAGATGCATGAAAGAAAAATGAACCCTATTCAAGGACAATCCCAGGTGACATTTTGCTGTATTTTCCCCTATGTCTTTGTGTACACATTTTTTTAAAAATTAGTTTGTTAGCATACTGTGTATTCAGACTTACTGAATATTTTTGGAGTTCTTTTAATGTTATAAAAATACCTTTTTTCCCCCTTCAAGTCAAAGAATACACAAAAATATGCAAGTGAAAGAGAAAAACTCACTATTCCTTGACCCTCACCCACCCACCCCCCCTTACTGGCTACCCTTCTGTATCTTTCTTTCCATTGGCCAGACAGATATTTACCTATGTTCATTGCCAGACCCTGCCCTAGACTGGGAATCAAAGATGTGTAAGGAAGGTAAGAATCACAGGGCCCTTGCCTCTCAGGCCCAGCCAAGACGGAAGGTTCAGACAAGGCCACAACATGACCTTAACCCCAGGAACATGGATTAAGTGTAGCAAGGATAAAAATAAAAGGAAAATGAAAGGAACATGTCTTGCTGCCCTATACGTAAGAGGGAACCTATCAGTGAGTCCAGGGTATCTGGATCAGGTCCTCCCAGGGGTCAGACTCATGAACCAGTTCAAGATTCAGTGAGTGATTGGCTCACCCCGCAGATCACACATGGCTCCTTGGAAATGAGATCTTCTTCTGGAGCAGCGTCCTGGTTTTTTTGTGTGAGAGGATTCCCACCACCACCCCTGCCCCTTCCCCCCACCCCTCCCCAGCCAGGGGACATGTAGCTGTGTCTGGTCATGTTTTTGGTTCTCCCAAATGAGGGTGAAAGGGTGTTAGTGCTGGCATCTGGTGGGGGTGGGGGGCGCTGTCAGCATCCTACAATGCACAAGAATGATCTGGTCCAAAATGCTGAGAGCGTCCAGACAGAGAAACCCTGGTTAGGAGGCCAGGGTGCTCCCAAGGGCAGATGCATGGGATCCAATCTGGGATGGAACACGTTGTCCCTAAAGCATCTTGAGAAAACCTTCACTTCTTTAAATCTCAGTTTCCCACTTGGTATCATGGGACACAGTACCAGCACCCACATCCCAGGCTTGCAGGAAGGATGAACTATATGGAGAAATACTTAGTGCTTGGCACACAGTAGGCACTTGGTAAGTGTTATAGGCATTTTTTTCAAAAGTGAAAGTGATGGACGTGTGGATTACAAAGATAAAAGTGAGATTTTTTTTGTTAAGATTGTATTATTTATTTATTTGACAGAGACAGACACAGTGAAGGAAGGAACACAAGCAGGGGGAGTGGGAGAAGGAGAAGCAGGCTTCCCGCGGGGCAGGGAGCCCGATGTGGGGCTCAGTCCCAGGACCCTGGGATCACAACCTGACCCAAAGGCAGATGCTTCATGACTGAGCCACCCAGGCACCCCAAAAGTGAGATCTTCAAGTGCCCCAGAGAAGAGTCTAGACTTCTGTTTGCATGTTGAAGGTGTTTGAATGTTTGCAAAATTTTACATTCAAGAGAATTCACCTTATTTTATTTCATTTCATTTTATTTTATTGAGTGATAGTAAAGTTTATTGAGCAACAGTACAAAGTTCCCAAAGAGGGAGGGGACCCGAAAGGGTTACCCAAATCCGCCCAATTTTATTTTATTTTATTTTTAAAGATTTTATTTATTTGACAGAGAGAGACACAGCAAGAGAGGGAACACAAGCAGGGGAAGTGGGAGAGGGAGAAGCCGAGCAGGGAGCCCAATGCAGGGTTAAATCCCAGGACCCTGGATCAGGACCTGAGCCAAAGGCAGATGCTCAATGACTGAGCCACCCAGGCACCCCTGAATTCACCCAATTTTAAAAAAGATCCTCTTCACACATGCACCCCTGTTACTCCCAGGAAACTGGAATACAAGGGGTTCTAACAACAAGACACACATTGCTTTTGCAGTTACAGAATATAATTTGGAGAGCATCCAATTATGGGGGGGAAAAATCTTTAAATGGCAAAACAAAAAAAAAGTGCATTACAAATAAAATCCAGAGCCAAGATAAAATAAATAAGCCTCTAAAGACGATTTACTTATCTTTCCAAAAGTCTTTTGGCCACAGCTAAGGACATCAATCCCAAAATCGTTCAGTGACAACACACATGCATATTAACTTTAATGGCTGCTTATAACGTATTTCCAAGAAAAATACGAGACTATACTTCTGTGGTTTTTCTCTGCCTGGTACTGAATCCATGGCTCATTCATTCACGTTTTGGTCATGGCTAAATTGACTGCATTGCTGTTTAAGAAAAATATCTAGAGGCTCTTGTTGTGGGATCCATCCTTGGTGGTGTGAAGAGAGATAATATTTATTTCCTAGTTACTTCTAGGTGGTTCTCAAGTTGGGTTCGTCCAATGTAAGCCAACCACCAAAGCACAGGAACCACTAGGGACCCTATCCTACACAGCTTTTCCCATCTCTCCAGAATCTTCACATGCACGCCAATGCCAGGGAGGCTGGTGCCAGCACCACAGTCCCTGAATTCCTTGTCACCTGCAGACAGCTTGGGACCTGTTTTCTTTAGAACCAGCGAAAGGTGAAACAGCTCTTTCTTGAAAGTCCCGGTTCCCAACAGCAGATTTTAAATATAAGACAATTTGGGGACGATGGTGGGCAGCAGGATGTGTGGCGGGGGCAGTCACACAGAGGACAGAGGACCAGAAGTCGGAACCCATTGGGTAAGTGGAGAAATTCTGGGCGTGTGTCCTGGTTCCACCACTTGACCTTGGGTGTGTTTCTTAACCTCCCTGAGCCTCGGGATCTTCCCCTATCCAAAGGGTCCACGGTCCGCCCTGGCAGGCCGTTGTGAAAGTAACGAGAGACAAAGGAAGCTGGAGAGTTCTGGAAAATGCCTGCTAGGAGGTGATCACTGTCACACCTTCTCCCCACTTTGCCCTCTGGGCAGGCCGGTTAGGCTCCTCAATCCCTTATCATCCCGCATGCCGGGAACACCCAAAAGAGATCTGGTTGAGGCTGTCTTCCCCAGTGTAGCTCACCTGGCTTTTGAGGTTTGGGACAACTGGGGGATTCTCGGATTCCATCTCCTTCTGTCTTTGAAAGGGCTGGTGAGAGGCAGTGATTAGCTATCTGGAGCACTCTCTGCATATGCACATACTAGAAATCTGGAAAACAACCCACATTAGAGAGTCTGATGTCAGGGCCCTGAAAATGCCTGTCCAGGGAGAAATCAAGAAAATCCTATGAAACCCCAGAACATTTTCCAAGAGATGCCCAGTCCTGAGGGCGCAGAGCCACAGAGAGGCTGGGGGAGGGGGATCCCAGAATCCTAAGACTTAGGGAAGGAAAGGCATGGACGAACAAGGCTGGCTTTTATAGAAGCCGTGCCTCTCGGGAGGACCATCTTGTGGTTTTCTTTAGAATTTTGACTTTTGGATGGCCTGTTAATCCCCCCTACCCCCTACCTTCCCACCCACCCCCACCACTGTCTTTTCCTTTCTCATGAGAAGAGAAAATCCTTCCCCATCTAGAATGACGACACTACACTTACTTTGAGTAGCAATTGTGTGCAACACATTGAGCTTTCAATCTGTTTTGTCATTCTATCCTCATTAAAACTTCTGTCAGGGGTGCCTGGGTGGCTCAGTTAAGCATCTGCCTCCGGCTCAGATCATGATCCCCGGGTCCTGGGATCGAGGCCCAAGCGCCCGTGTCTGGAGCCCAGCGAGGAGCCTGCTTCTCCTTCTCTCTGCCTCTCCCTGATCAGGCTCATGCTGTCTCTCTCAAATAAATAAAATCTTTTTTAAAAAAAGATTTTATTTATTTATTTGACACAAAGAGAGAGAGAGATCACAAGTAGGCAGACAGGCAGGTAGAGAGAGGAGGAAGCAGGCTCCCCGCGGAGCAGAGAGCCGGATGCGGGGCTCGATCCCAGGAGCCTGGGATCATGACCAGAGCTGAAGGCAGAGGCTTTAACCCACTGAGCCACCCAGGCACCCCTCAAATAAATAAAATCTTAAAAACAACAACAACAACAACAAAAACCCACAAAAAAACAAAACTTCTGCCCCTGGGGGAGCATTACTAGCTTCAACAAAGAGATGAGGAAAAGGGGATTTACTCCTGGGGATTATATGAAGCCATTGTAGGGAGGGAATGGAGTTTCTGGGATATGAATTTGATTTTGGGGTGCTGGATGGGTGAAGGGGGAAGGGACAGGCATCCAGACCCAGGTAACTGGTGCCAGTGTAACCCCTCCGGGGAGAAAGTACCCATTTTAGAGAAGAAGAATGAGAGAGTCAAACTGAGAAAGTTAAACGCGTTGCCTTGAGGTCATAAAACCATCAGAGGGAGCGGGAGCTTGACCTTGCCGGCCAATAATCTAGCCCAACAACACAATTCAAACAGCTAATCTCTGTAATCTCCAGAGGCCTGCAGGAGTCAGGTTCTACATAAATAAATCCAAGTATCCCCTTCTGATCTCCAGGCAAACAAATGGGATTAGCACATCAAAAGCTAGGTTCTCTGTCCCGTATGGAGTCCTGCCCCAAGGTGAGACGTGGGCCAGAAGGAAGATTCAGGAATTTAGAAATTGTTTTCACTGGCCAATTTCTTGGGCCTCGCTCTTTACTCTCTGGGTGACCCAGGATGAGTTCCCGAACCCCTCTACACCTTCGTTTTCTCCTCTGTGAAATGCAATCATAACACCTACCTCCTAAAGTTGTGAGAATGAAATTAAAATGACATTCTCGAGGTGCCTAGGTGGCAGAGTGGGTTAAAGCCTCTGCCTTCGGCTCAGGTCATGATCCCAGGGAGCTGGGATGGAGCCCCACATTGGGCTCCCTGCTCATTGGGAAGCCTGCTTCTTCCTCTCTCTCTCTGCCTGCCTCTCTGCCTACATGTGATCTCCGTCTGTCAAATAAATAAATAAAATCTTTTAAAAAATTATATTCTCTAGGGGGCGGTCAGCATATGCCAGACCCCATTCCCGGCTCACTTCTCCTTCGGTCTCATAATGACCTGTGTATTAAACGAGTTATTACAGAAGGGGACGGGGGACGATGGCGTCATGATTAAAATGATGTCTTGATGGATGTGAACATCGTTTAGGGACACACACACTGAGTAAAATGACAAAAATAGTAAATTGCAAAATCCAATGTACTCGAGGTCAAGGACTTCGAATTTCTGAAGCCCAGGACAGGAGACATGGAAAGGCGGACCCCCGATTTTTTGGTAAAATTGTTTACGGTTCTCGGGTTGCTGCTAGGTGGTTGTTTTTTTTTTTACAAGAAATGAAATTAATGTGTAATATTTAGATTCACACATATCAATGAGCTGGATAAGGTTTGACAAACAATTGCACGCGCTCACACACACACACACAGCTAATTGCAGACCTATGTGTGCATGTGTATATGTATTTATTTCTGAAACCCTGTCCAATGGCTCTTACCACTTTGCAATTTGAGGAAGTTTGCCAAGGGGCAAATGCTGTAGAAAAAATGTTGCTGGAATGGCTTCATTCCCCAGTTTTGGGCGTCGCAGGCCCTTTGAAGACCCCTGGGAAGGCCTGCCATTCTCCTCGCAGGAAAATGCCCTTTCTCAGAGTCCAGAAGATAGGGGGCCTCCCATTCAGCAGAAATTCATAGATTATCACCCCCCAAAACCCATCACTGACCCCCCCACCCCTCGGGGCTCACAAGTGAGGAACTCCTTCCTGCTTGCGGTTAGAAATTCTTTTTTTTTTCCCTTGGTAAATGTTTATTGAGCACATAGTAGGCTCCGGACAGCAAGTGGGTCAGGTGCCGGGGTCCCCATCAGAGGGTCACCTGCTAGCATTCGGTATTCTTTTCTCCCATTTACTCCCCTGCTCACCTACTTCTGGCCGCCTTTGTGAACGCAGCAACAAAGATCAAAGAATAAGTAACATCTCGGGGAGACATCGCGACTACAAGCAGACTCCTGGCAACTTACTTGACCTGTGGCAAGCCTGTGGGCCATTGCGTCCATAGGTCTTACTTTTATCTTTGCTTAAACAAAAAGAACACAAAAACTCAGAGACAGGAAGGTGAATGACAGGTTTATCTGCAAGGAGAGGAGACAAAATTCTGAACCCAGGGGCTGGGTTTTTGACGCCGGAGATCACATGAGAGCTTATCGGTGAGGGGATAAGACCAGAGTTTGGATTCAACTCCAGCAGATGCTGTGTCATCTTGGCGGGCTAGTCTAATGCTCTGAGCCCGTATTTCCTTATGAAAACGTGACATAATAGTGACGCAGGCTCATTAATAAAAACAACGAACACAATGGGAAGAGTAATAATATCCCCTAGCAGCAGGGGTTGGTGGGATTGTCATCTGTTTATAAAATGGTGACGCCAGGACTTCAGCGTAACCCATGGCACCGAGCGCTCAAAATAGGATAGCAAAAATAAAGGTGGTGGGCGCCTGGGTGGCTCAGTGGTTAAACCCTCTGCCTTCGGCTTGGGTCATGATCTCAGGGTTCTGGGATCAAGCCCTGCATCGGGCTCTCTGTCTCCTCAGGGAGCCTGCTTCCCTTCCTCTCTCTCTGCCTGCCTCTCTGCCTACTTGTGATCTCTGTCTGTCAAATAAATAAAATCTTTAAAAAAATAAAAGAACAAAGGTGGTGAAAATCTCCCTTCTTTGATATTTTTTTTCCATCGGTCCTAGAAGTCTGGGTTGAATCTTTGACAATTCCTCCTCTAGGCCCCCTGGCCCTAAAGCCCCATTATCATAAGACGTTTTAAATTAGTAAAATCTCTCTTTTTGTTGATCTGGATGTCGTATTGTGTGTCTGAAATGGGGCCCATCTCACCTCTGGACACAGGGTGGGTCCTTTTCCAAATGGAAATGAATGCTCGGGTATGGGGAAGATGGGATTTTAGGTCGACTCGCCAAAACTCAACTCCATTAGCCACAGAAAACTGTATTTATTATGTAACTTGTGCATTTTAAGGTGTAGCGTGAGGGTCCCACCAAAGCCAGAATGCTAAAAAGGTCTTCGTCCAAAGTTAGGATGACTGTCGGATCTGGTTGCTAGGCACTGGGGAATTCATTCTATTGGGTATGTTTCAGACTTTCCAAAACGTATTTTAAAAGACCCTTGTCCCCTAAATTCCAACCCCTCCCCATTCTTCCCTCCAAATGACCTTCTGCTTAGTGGAGTTTGACGTATTTCATATTTTGGTGAGTCTCTTCCTCCGCTCCTTAAACCTAAACACGCTTTGGGTTGGAGATCGCAGGAGACAAGAATGAATAAACAAATGTGTGTTTTTTCCTCTTTTAAAATTCCGGAAGGTAGGAGGTGGCAAATGAGTAAATGAGGAGCTCTTTGGCAGGATGGGACCCAGGAGCAACCACTAGCCCCCTCGGTCTCTTCCCTTTGTTTTTCTAAGACTCTGGGGCTGTCATCCCCAGTCCCTTAGTAACAAAGCTATCCCACCCTTGTTTTCCAAGACTGGTGGTTGCATTTCAATGTCAGGGAAGGTCTCCCTCCACCCTGGGGGACCCGACCCAGTAGCAAGGCCTGTGCTCACAAAGACAAGAGATCATTAGCCCTAATTTAGTCCTCCCCAGCAGGCAGACTGATGGGGATCCTGGGATCCTAGGAAAGAACTCACTCCTTCCCTCCTTAGTAGGAAAAAGGGAATGAGGGGAGAAAGGTCTCTCTGGACATTCTCTTCTTTTGGGAGGGTGAACCTGTGAAGGTCAATTGGATGAAACGTGTCATAAACCTTAAAAACAAAACAAAACAAAAAAACCCCTAGTATCTCACCTCCTGCCCATTGATCCCTGGAGTGATCCCCTAGGTGGAACTGCCAAAAGGAAGCTGACAGGGGTTTAAAGAGGGGAAAAATGAATTCACTTGCAAAGTAAATACTATTCATATGGATATAATACTTAGATAAAAGTCCAGATCTTGCCCTGCTTTGCAAGTGTTAAAACGATGGAGAGGGAGAGGCCTTTGCAGGTGTGGACTTGGGAAAAAATGGTTTTATTATTCTAAAGAAGCGAATTCAGGGCACCTGGGTAGCTCAGTTGGTTAGGTATCTGCACACCTAACCATCTTCGACTCAGGTCATGATCCTGGGGTCCTGGGGTCAGAGCCCTGAGTTGGGCTCCTTGCTTAGCGGGCAGCCTGCTTCTCCCTCTCCCTCTGCCTGCCACTCCCCCTGCTTGCGTGCACTCTCTCTCTCTGTCAAATAAATAAATAAAATATTTAAAAGAAAAAAAGAAAAAAGGAAAGGAATTTGATTGCAAAGCAATAATATTTTTACTAAAAATAAACCATGCCAGGCTTGTAACTAGGCACTTTCTGATGAATTATTTTATTAAATCTTTTTGTTTTCAGATTTAAAAGAAAGATCCTGAATGGCATTTTAATGACAACAAAGAGGGAAGTTATCGGTAAGGTGTTGTGATTTTGATCTGAGCCCTTCCCCGGCTATCTCCTGTGGTGCGACATCGTGTCCAACGTCATCTCCTCGAGGCCCTTCTGTGGGATTTGGCCGCTCCCTGCCTCTCGTCTGCCTGTTGATGTCCTGCTTTGCACTTATCACAATCCGTGTTTATCAAGTGCATTTTTCACTTGGTATTTCGCTCTCCCTGCCCCCTCCGCAGTGTGAGCTCTGACCTTGACCATCTTGTTCATGGCAGAGAGTCCTGAGCCACCATATGTCATGTATAAAGTGATGAAGGGCGGTTTATTAACTATTGTAGGATAAGTAAGCGGGTGACAACACGAATGAGCGAGTGTGAGAGAGGGAGCGGAATTGGACGTCGGCGGGACCCTCTGCACCTCGCTCAGCAATGTGGGTCTCTCCCAGACCGGGTCGCCGTGTACGGGGATGGTCAGAATGTGAGGGATGGATGGATGTCCCAGGAGTCTGAAGCCCACCTCCCCAGGCCCCTTGACCGTCTCAGCTGACTCCAATTGAGTAATGCCGGTAGAAGCGGGTCTCTGTCCCCAGGGAAGAACCTCTCACCAGTGCTTGGCACACACCCCGTCCTTCTGCCCTTCATGATGACTCTTGGGCACCAATATTTGTTTTTAAAAGACAAAACAAGAGAAGGAACACAAGCAAGGGGAGTGGGAGAGGGAGAAGCAGGCTCCCGCCGAGCTGGGAACCTGATGTGGGGCCCCATCCCAAGACCCTGGGACCATGACCTGAGCCGAAGGCAGACACCCAATGACTGAGCCACCCACCCCTCCCCGCTTGGGGACCAATATTATCATCCTTGTTTTAACTGATGAGGAAGCAGAGACCCAAAGGGGCAAAGTGCGGTTCCCATTCATGGAACCAACACACGGGCTCCAGGCCTGGCCTGCATCTCAAGTCAGAGGGAGGAAAAGGACAGCTTTTCTAGAACGTTTGTCTCCTCTGATCTGCAAAACAGGACTTCTCACTTTCCAGCCACATTCAGGATGGAGCGGGGAGGGGAGACGAGGAGCCAAGAAAGAAAAGTCTCAGGGAGAGAGAGCTCTAGGAAGCTGACAGTCTCTGAAATGCTCAGGACGGACTGGCTTGAAGGGGAGATGAAGGGACCAAGGACGGAACAGAGGGAAGTGATCGGAAGTCTGCCCTCAGGGGTTCGGCCTAGACTCGCACCCCATCACTCCTGCTTCTCTGTGACTCTGTGATCATTGGCAAATGACTTTAATTTGCCTGAGCCTCAGTTTCTCCATCTGAAAAACGAAACCCAAAGGCTGGCCTTGAGAGTTCACGATCACAGAGCTCACGTGTTCAGCACGTGTCTGAAGACGCAGGGATTGGTCCGCAGGAGCTGTCAGGGGCCTCCCGTGTCGCTACTGGGGAGTTATTGTCATTCTGGTTCAACTAGCTCATTCGGAGCCTGTATGCAAGACACCGTTGTGCAGCGAGCTGGGGAACCCGGGACATTCTGGTTCAGATCTCATTCGCTGGACCAGATGAGTGGCTGCGGGGCCAGGGGTGGCGGGGGGTGGGGTGGGGGAAAGTGTTGCCACCTCGCTTACCAGACCTTGTCCTCATTGGTGAGGTGGGGAGAATCCCTCGCAGGAAGTGCTCAAGCTTCCACGGGGAACATTCCCGAGGTACGGAGCACGTCTATCGGAGATAGTGGCCTTACGAACTATATGCATATTTGTGCTTTATACATGAACAGTAAGATTTTTGCCTCCTCCCGGCACCCCACCTGGAATCCATCAGTCTTTGTCCCCACTGAGAACACATGCCTGGAGCTCGCTACCTTCACTCTTGTGCTAATGCTGGTTGGTGGGGAGTTGGGGGGAGAGATATTTTGGCTGCCCTGCCCCCCCAAAACATACAGACCCTCGTTAGCTACAGGTCCCGTCCCAAGAGCACATTTAGCCCTCTGTGTTCAGGAAGTGGGATTTGTCCCTAATACCAGACATTTATCATTTCTGAGTCTGGTCCTTGGCCCAAATGCCTCACGTCTTGAGATTTCAAGGGTGGGGAAGGGTGGTCATTTAAAAAAAAAAGAGTGAACAGCGTGAATGCTTCTTGATTCCAAGCAAAACCTTGCACCCGAACCCCTCAGGAGCCCTGAGGCGGGGCCTGGAGCTCTCACCCTACTTCCCACTTGCCTTTCACTCCTTTCTGAAGACTCCGGAGTCTGTCTGAAGTGGATGTCAAGAGCCTCGTTGAGGGGGGGCAGTCCCAGGGGGCCCACTCAAGCCTCCCCAGCATGGACAAAGGCACAGCATTCTTACCCCACTTCCGCCCCAGCCAGTGCTCTCTCCTGATCCTCAGAAAAGGGACTGAACACAAGCCCCTTGGGGGGCAGGGGCATGACATTGTAATGCCAGCCTCTGTGGCCTTCCCAGTGTCAGCAGGATCTGAGCCCCCACCCCCTCCCCCGCCCCACCACCCCTGCTCTCGGGCACTTCCTCCCCACTCCTATTAACTGAGGTCAGTTCAGAAAGGGTGGATTGTTCTGGGCCCCGCCTGGCGGCAGAACACACAATCCAAGCCTGGGAGAAGAGAGAAGGTAGAAAATCAGGAAGCACCCACCACCCCGAAGACGGAAAACTCATTAAACCTCCTGCCAAAGACGCCCCCATGTGCAGGCGCCGGTCCTGCCATTCAACAACAAAGCCCATCCTGGCATTCCTGATGAGGGAGGGGACCCCTCCGCACCCCCCCACCCCCACCCCCACCCCACCTCCGCCCCGCAGTCCTTGCGGGCTTGCTCGTAAAAGGAATACTGCCCCGGAAAGGAAATGGCACAGGGGTGTTTTTGAAGTCAGGAGGAAAGAGCACACGATAGTTACAGGGTTCCTTGGCTGTAAATGTGTGCCTTCCTTTTTCTGTCAGAGCTCCCATGGCGGGCAGCCAGTGAAACACAGAGCTCCGTTGGTGAGACCAGAGTTTGGGGGTAACTGCAGCAAATCTAGAAGCAGTAGCTAACTGACATGGGCAAGACACTTGGCCTGGAGTCTTGTCGCCAAGAGCTTTGGGAATCCCACTGGTCCAGTATGCCCATTTCACAGGGACAGAAATGGAGGCTCCAAGGAGAAGAAGGGCTTCCTTGAGGCTGCCTCCCAGAGCTCAACACTTGGTACATTCTGGTTTCCCAAAGCACAATGCCTGCTTCCGTCAACAGGTGTTTCCTACCCAAAGCTCTCTGTCACGTTTCATGGTCCCTGTGGACAGAACAAATTCTGTCCAATGGTTACGGTGCCACAGAGGGAAGCAAGGTGGAAACAGGGGCTCTGAGTTTGACGCTGCTTTGTAACCGTGTGGCTTTGGACAATCGATCTAGCTCTCCCAATCCCCGCCTTCTCATGTAGACAAGAGAACTAACTGCTTTCCCGCCTTCACGGGGTCACTGGGAAGGCTAAGAGTTAGAGTGTGTGACAGGTGCTCCCAACACCCAGCGTGTTCATTCACGAGGGTGGCTGTCACCAAGTCAGATGTGTCCATCAGAAATTATGAATCCACGAGGACCTTCACAGTTGCCAAGGAAAGAAATTTCTCAGGTCCCCTGTGCAAAGCATCTTCTTCTTGGAAAAAAAAAAAAAAAAAAACAACTCCTGGGGGAAGGTGGGATCCATTCAGCGAGTTGAACAGATCAAGTTGCCTGGTAATCGCACACTCAGAGCACGGAGTCAGGTGGACGAGTTGAGACGGCACCAGGATTCACATGGCTGACAGCCTGGTCATCACCTTCACCTTGGACATATCCTCTAAGTCCAAATAACGAAGCTCTTAAGAAGCACATTTCATTCTTTCTTTTTTTTTTTCTTTCTTTTTAAGTCTTTATTTGAGAGACAGAGAGAGAGAGAGAGAGAGAGAGCACAAGTAGGGAGGAAACGGGGAAGCAGACTCCCTGCTAAGCAGGGAGCCTGACGCGGGACTTGAACCCAGGACCCCGGGATCATGACCTGAGCCAAAGGCAGATGCTTAACCAGCTGAGCCACCCAGGCACCCAAGAAATGCATTTCAATATACTTAACCAAGTATGTGATTTCCTTTGAAATGCTATGTATCCCATTTTGTCCACTTAAAAGCCTCTGTCTGAGAAGGGGTTCTCCAGCTTCCCCAATGTATCCAATATGTTTATGGCTTTAAAAAGATTAATAATTTTTTTGGGGGGTAACATTCCTTCCCTTAAGCAGGAACTGAAGAGGCAATGAGCCCCGTCTGTGTAGGGTCTGGTCATCACTGAACAGGGCAAGGCACAGAGCAGAGGCTCAATAAACACTTACTGAACCAATAGATAAATGAACTTCATTCTATTCTTTTTTTCTTAAAGATTTATTTATTTTGAGAGAGAGAGCGAGCGAGAGAGTTGGGAGGGAGAGGAGAGAGAGAATTTCCAGCAGACTCCCGGCTGAGCACAGAGCCCGATTCAGGACTCAGTCTCACAACCCTGAGATCATGACCTGAGCCAAAATCATGAGTCAGATGCTTAACTGACTGAGCCACCCAAGTGCTCCCCAAGGACTTCTTGAGGAAACCTTCCCACATCCTCCCGGGATGTCCACGTTGATCTTGGACTTCTCATGCACACACGTTTGTCCCAGGTGGGACTGTGAAATCAGTCTGTTGTGTCTTTACCTGGGACCTCATACCCTTCTCTCAGAGAAACTTACAATATGATGGTCTGTAGTCATCTGTGTGTTTTATTCCTTAAGGACTGTCTTCTGTGGGCTGTAAATGCCATTGGAGTGGAGATATATCGGCTTGGGGCAACTCTGGCTGGATTCCTAACCCTTAGCATAATGCCCAGCACAGAGGAGGGGTCCGGGAGGTAGTTGCTGGAGGGCTGGAAGGATGGAGGGATACCAACCAACGATACAGCGAATACGGACGTGGACATGCTCAGTTTGGGGCAGTGGGCAGCACGGATATTGGATTCCGGTTGAATCTACTGCCATTAGAAGTATGATTGAAATGTCTAGGTAAAGAGACCGACGAGGTCCACGAGCCCGGGGCTCAGAAGAAGGGTCTGCCCAAAGAGGGACCAGTTTTGAAATGGCTGACATGCGGATGACTAGGGAGCCCTGGGAACAAGGAGGAAAGCAGAGGAGGGCTGAACGTGGAACTTTCCAGGCTGCATCATGGAACAGATGGGCGAAGAGGAAGACCCTACAGGTGCACTCAGCAGGAAGGTGGTGGAGTTGGAGGGAGAACCAGAAGGCCTTGGGGTCAAGGGAACAGAGAGGCTTCAAGGACGCTTGGGGCAGGGATGATCAAAGAAGGTAAGGCCATGGCCTTGAGCAGTTCGGGCCCTGTGCTGGGCATGTCAGCAGTGGATTCGGTAGCAGTTGACAGAGTCTGAGCCCCCTCCCCAACCTGTTCCTGGAATATACTCAGTCTGACTTCCTCTTGGTCTGACTTTGAAGCTTTTGGGGAGAAAGGCATAGCTCTCCCCTTCAGTTGAGCATTTGCTGAATGCCACGGGCCACCTTGCTAGAACAATGGACATCTATTACGCATCGTCAGCAAACTGCAAAAGGCCCCAGGGTGTCGGGGACCCACTGAAGATAGACCCCAGGGAAGAAAAATTGATAAATATTAGGGCTAGGGTTTCAGGGCTTCTCTCTTGTTCTTTTCAGTGCATCTTTTGACTTGAAAAGCAGAAAAAAAAGATTAATTTTCTGGTTTTTACTCCTAAACATGACTTACTAGACATTAAGAGTACCCTGTAGGGATGACCAATAGCTCCAAATGGTTTAGCTGTTCTTTGGGACCCTTTGGAGAGCTTTAAAAACAAAAAATACTGAGGCCAGGGCTTATCCCCCGAACCCTGATGCAGCCAACTTGGGGTGGGTCCTTGAGATGAATCTCGTGCCCAAGTGGGATATGAGTGTGGGTCCTGGATGGGAGGTTGGTGTGGCCACGAAGGGATCAGGGACAGTACACCTGTCTTGAGTTTACCGCAAAAACGTCTTTATTCACGCTCAGCCTTTTCCTGCTCCCCTTTGCTTGCTGGGTTGGCCCCGCGCTTACTGAGCGCCAAGTTCTCTGGTCCTGACATGAAGCCTTGACCCTCCCGGGCCTTCATTTTGTTATCTCTCACCGGGAAGGAGCCCTTCAACCCCCCTGTAGCCCGGACTGGCTTGAGCAGCAGCAATAAATGAGAACAGAGGCAAGAAGCTTGTGTACTCTGGGCTCCTGGTTCTACTTGATGTCATCGGACACCGGTTTGCTTTTCTCCAGAGCCCATTTCATTTGAACTGGGCTACTGCCGTCTATAAAACTTTAATGCACGGATTTCCCATTGTTCGGGTGTCCGTGGGGCACATGCCTTCCTGTTTGGTTGGTGGGCGTGCCGACCAGGAAAGAAGCCGGCTGGGAGGTCTGGAGGGTGGTTGCCTCGTTCCTGGAAATGCACGTGATTATGTTCGCGGTAGCAGATGGGACCCCAGACCCCATCAGTAATAACGGCAGGCACGTATCAAACTTAACAGTGTACCAGTCCCGGGCTCTCTGCTGGGTCTGTACTCTCTCCCAGCAACCCTATAAAGCAAGGGTCATTATCAGCCCTGTTTTAAGAGGAGGGAAGTGAAGGTCCCAGGAGTTTAAGCTTTCCTTGGGGTCACGGAGCTCATAAGGAAATTGGAAGCATGGGTCTGGGGGCGGGTGGGGGGGAGGGATGGAGGGAATCCTAAGTACCCGACTCCAAAATTCACTCTCATTTCCTAAAAAAAATTATACAAGACTTGATTTCAATGTTTAAAAAAAAAGATCTCCTTTAGTTGCTTAATTTTCTTTCTTTTTTTTTTTTTTAACACAAACACACATGCGTACACACGTGTCCTCACGTCTTTGATGTTTCCTACATTGGTAGCATGTTCGGGGAGTTGGTTAGGGATTGAGTATGCCAACTGGATGGGGTTTTTATGGAAACACAAAGGTTATTGACCTCAATCACAAATTGGCTCGGCCCTCCAGAGTTCACCAGGCTGCCCGGTTCTCCGGGAGTTTTATTCAGCCCTCTCTCCTTAGCTACCGGCCTTGTTCAACCCGGACAAAACAAACAGGGGTTGTCGTGGGGAGAATTGCCTCTTCAACCTCACAATGAGAAGGAGGAGTGGAAACAATTACTCCAATAATTCAGACACGGATGTTAAAACACTCATCACACAACCCCAACGTTTACCTAAATTATCTGGGTAATTGCCTGCATTTTCAGCTTGGATTTCGGCTCTGTAAATCCTGGGGCTTCGAATGATAAATAAGGAGGCTCTTCTGTAGGCTGAAGCAGAGAGGGCGGCAAAGCATCATTATTAGAGAAAGGACACAGAAGGGGAGGCCCCACTTTGTGACTCAGTCGTCTTGGATGCAGAACCGTGGGCCGGTCTTTCTGTTGTCTGTGCTCTCTGGAGTGATGGCCATTATCTGGACTAGGAAGGGAAGAAAGAAAGGAAGGAAGGGAGGGAGGGTGGGTGGGAGGAAGGGAGGGAGAGAGGGAAGGGAAGGAAGAGAGAGAGAGAAAGAAAAGGAAGGAAGGAAAGAAGGGAGGGAGGGCGGGAGGGAGAAAAGAAAAAAAGAAAAAAATTTTAAGAAGATAGTTGTAGCCTTTTTTGTGTTGTGAATTGCTAAAGCATTAGTAAAGAAATACCTCTGCCTTCGGCTCAGACCATGATCCCAGGGTCCTGGGATCAAGCCCCACATCGGGCTCTCTGCTCAGAGGGGAGCCTGCTCCCCCCCCCCCCCCGCCTGCCTCTCTGCCTACTTGTGATCTCTGTCTGTCGAATAAATAAATAAATAAAAATATTTGAAAGAAAGAAAGGAAGGAAGGAAGGAAGGAAGGAAGAAAGGAAGAGAGAAAGAAAGAAAGAAAGAAAGAAAGAAGGAAAGAAAGAAAGAAAGAAAGAAAGAAAGAAAGAAAGAAACACAACTTTACATTTCCTTTCAGCGAAAAGAAAAGCAACCCCCCAGAAAGTCATCCCTGAGGGCTCAGCTTGCTCTCTTCCTCGTCCTGCAGCTTTAGGCTCTCTGCTTTTACTTCCGCGGAGAATGGGGTCCCACACAAAGCTGCCTTCCCCTGGAGCGTGCGCAAACCACCCCCATTCACTGTCCTCTGACTCTGGCAATCTGTCCTTTTTAACCTTGGGCGGAGGCATTTTCAATGGAAACTGCCTCTGTCTTGCCTTTTCTTCAAGATCCTGGGCTTCTGCCCTCAGAGGCGATCTTTTGTGAATGAACAACTATTTTTTTTTTAATTTAAAAAAAAAATATTTTATGTATTTATTTGTCAGAGAGAGAGGGAACACGAGCAGGGGGAGGGACGGAGGGAGAAGCAGGTGCCCTGCCCAGTAGGGACCCCGACCTGGGATTCCCCTGGGATTCACCTGAGCGGAAGGCAGACGCTTAACCGACTGAGCCACCCAGGCGCCCCTGGACACCTATTTTACTGAGCGCTGGATGTCTTCGCGTCCTGGAGCTTCTCTGCATTTCAGAGCAACTTCTAAATGGTCATTGGCTTCATTTAATGCCTTTGGAGTCCAGCCGCCAGGAAACTGGGCCCCCGTCTCTACTTTCTGTTCCCCCTCCATAGAACAGAAACTGGGCCCCAGACTTTCTGGGGGTGGGGGGCTGTTCTCCATTCAGAGAACTGGACGCAGTAGCCATGCCTCCACGTGGGATTGGGGTGGGGAAAGGTGCTCCGCCGAAGGACGGGCAGGAAGCATGTGGATTTCTGTCACTCACTCCGGCCTCCTAGCGAGGAAGCCGTGGCTGGTATGTGTGGGAACGGGTGTAGCAGGTTCCGACAAAACTTCATTTATGAACACTAAAATTTGCTGAGCAAGTCATTTTCACATGTCATATACCTCTGATTTTTTTTCTCCTAACCGTTTAAAAATATAAAAACCTTAAATAAAGAAATATATACACACATGCCTTTAAAAGATATATATATAGATAATATATATAAATATATATTTCCTATATTATTATTCCTATATATTTCCTATGTTATTTATATGTATAATATATATAAATTATATATATATTATACATATATATATATATATATATATATATATATGCCTTTCCACGCTCACAGGCAGTATGAAAACAGGTGGTAGGCTGAACAGGGCCTGCAGGCCACAGTCTGTGGACCTTGGTGACACCAGCTTTAGACCATCAAAGCCTCGAAGCCTCGAAAAGGACATCAGAGAGAGGCTGGAGTGACAAGTGGAAAAGGTCCCAATTGCCCAGCAGGTGAAACTCTGCAAACACAAACATCGAGGCCAGCCAGCCTTTATCAGTAGCACATAATTGTACCAGAAAGCCTTTATTAATTGCCTACCATTTTCAAGGCTTCCACCGGCTGAGGAGCTCAGTGAGTAAGACCCCCCAGGTCCCCCTCTGGTTGCTTACATTCTCTTAGGGGAGAGAAGTAGGAAAATAAAATCCATCATCAACGTTGTTTTCTGCTCCATGGAAGAGGTCTTAAGGGCTCTGAGTGCCTACAATGGCAGGGGGGAGGCGGGGGGGGGGGCGGGGGCTAGTCTGGTCTGGGAGGTCAGGAAGGGCTTTATGGAAGGAGGGGCACTGATCTGAGTGTCAAAAAAAGGAACCAAGCAGACAGATGGCTAAGGCATTCAGGAGAAGGCAGCTGTGTTCGGTGAGGGGTGATTTCCTCCCTACCACCCACCCCCCAGGTCACCTAGCAACACCTGGAGACATTTTTTGCGTGGTTTGACTGTTGCAACTGGAGGACATGCTATTAGCTTCTAGTGGGTAGAGACTGGGGACGCACGCAGATAGACATCCCAGAAGGCACAGGACAGCCCCCCACCACTACAGAGAATTATCCAATTCAAAATGTCAGTAGTGAGGGGTGTCTGGGGGGCTCAGTCGGCTCAGCGTCTGCCTTTGGCTCAGGTCATGATCCCAGGGTCCTGGGATGGGGCCCCCATGTGGCTTTGGGCTCCCTGCTCAGCAGGGACTCTGCTTCTCCCTCTCCCTGTGCCCCTCCTCCCACCCCTACCCTGGCTCAGGCTCTCTCTCTCTCTCAAATAAATAAATAAAATCTTTAAAAACAAAAAAAAAACAAAATGTCAGTAGTGAACAGAGAATTCCCTATTAGGGAACAGTATATGCAAAGACCTTCAGTTGGGTAGAAGGAGTAGAGTGGCTTGGCCATTATAGCTTGATTTTCTTTTCTTTTCTTTCTTAAGATTTTATTTATTTATTTGACAGAGAGAGAGATCGCAAGTAGGCAGAGAGGCAGGCAGAGTTGTGGGGGGGGGAGCAGGCTCCCTGCTTAGCAGAGAGCCGGATGTGGGGCTCCATCCCAGGACTCTGAGATCATGACCTGAGCCGAAGGCAGAGGCTTAACCCACTGAGCCACCCAGGCACCCTGATTTTCAAGAACAGGGCAAAGTGAAGTTGGGGAGATGAGTAGGGGTCAGGCCAGACATGCCTCTTGGTGCTATGGGCCCGGCCAAGGGCGTCACTGAAGCTGAAGCTGCTGAGCGTCATTCATGGGATAAGTCCTGCGACCCTGTGGCCAGTGGATTTGAGGAGCGGCAGGCAGGAGCAGAGATAAGGATTGCCACCAGGTGAGAAAGGATGGTAACCATAGCTGAATCTGTCATAATCATTGGGGACAACTCTCCGTACCTGTGTGACCCGCAGGAGGGCCCAGAAAGAGGATGGGGGGCTGGAAGACCAGCTTCATCTCATTCCCCTTGGACTCTTTTAAACCCATACCCGAATCCCCACTCAATCAACACTTGTTGAATTCCATTGCTGGTAATTGTGTAGTAGATGTAAGGAAGCAGTATTCTGGAACAACCCAGAAGAGAGAAAAAATACATAAATAAGCCCTGCTTTTGTTGAAATTTAGTCACATGATCCCAAAAAGGGAAGAGAATGGGAATATGGATGGAGCAGGTGCTTTACAAAAATTATTGATCCTTTGCTCTGCCCAGCACACCTGTTTGCACATATCATTACTCCAGTTTTACTTGGAGGAACTGAGAAAAGTTAAGCTGCCTGGCCAAGAGACACCCAGCGAGTAAAGGGCAAATTCAGAATTCTAAGAAGTCCCATTTCTCCGCCTCTGAATTCCAGCTCTTTTCTCTGATACCTTACTCCCTCTGTATCTTACTTTCAAAGGATGGCCACGAAGCTTGCTTTACTGGAATGCAAATCTCAGGAGAACCGAGACGGTGTCTCAGCCACGACTATTTGCTGAATGAATTAGAGAGAAAGGAAGAAAGAAAGGAAGGATGGATGGAAGGAAGGAAGGAAAAAGAGAGAGAGAGAGACAGGAAGAGAGGAAGGAAGGAAGGAAGGAATAGAGAGAGAGAGAGAGAAAGAAAGAGAGAAAGAAAGAAAGAAAGAAAGAAAGAAAGAAAGAAAGAAAGAAAGAAAGAAAGAAAGAAAGAAAGAAAGAAAAAGCAGTCTCGCAAAGCGCATGCACTTCATTGAACAACCAGCAGATGGCGGCAAAGGAACGGCCAAGCAAAGGCGCGGGAGGACGTTGGGGTTTAGCTGCGTTTATGGATGGATCCTCCCTTCCCCGAGCTCTGCAAAACAGGTAGCTTGACTCCCCCCCCTCCCCGCCCCCATCCCGGGAGGAACCTAGCGTTACTGTTGGTGGACTGCAGTTCCCCCTTCCTGTTTACACTCTCTCACTTCAGATCTCTGCTCAGAGACCAGGATGGATCAAGAAATCCGGGAAATAACGCCAGAAGGGCTTTCATGTCAAATAAAACCAGCGCAGAAATGGCCCGTATATCAGCAAACAGAGAAAAAGCGCCACGTCCTCGGATCCCTGAGACAGACCCAGGTTGTGGTCAAACACGGGCCTCATCATCCTCCCGTCTTGTGATGTGCCTGCGAGAGCCCTGGGGGTCGGGGGGAGCCTGGATGAAGTAGAGGCTGGCAGAGGCTTTGCTGATTTGCCCCCCCCCCCCAGATGGTGGCAACGCAGAGAAGTAGGGAGCCTCAGCTTAAAACATCTTGTTTGAAATCAATCTTGTCTTGACGCCAGGAAGAAGTCCCTCCCTAAGTGGCCAAGGTCAACCAAAGAGGACTTATTTAGGCAGGACTAGGGGTGACAGGGGGCTTCCCCTGGGATCCTATTTTATCAGAGGAGAGGAAGGAGGGACCAGTTCCCTCTCCCCTTGAATATTTTGCGAAGTCTAGGATGTCCCTTTGAGTGCTTGTGAATTTTCCCATGCTGTGGAGGCGTCTGCCTGAGTAAAAAGTGAAAGACATCAGAGGGAAGCAGTAGAGAGGCAGGGGGCTTTCAAAAACGTACCCACTCCCACCTCTGCCTTCCAAGCTAATGGGGTCCCTGAGCACGTTTAGACTTGACCTGCATACATGATTTGGATAGCTGTCTACATTGTTCTAGGCTGAGCTGGGCAGTAAAGTTCAAAAGAATTCTCAGCATCAACCAAGGTCCCAGCCTTCACCTTGTTAATGTTTGCCCTGAGAAAAAGGTCCAGGGGACCCTCAGATTCCAGAGCCCCCCCAACAACACATACACATCTGTATTCCAAAATTCAAGCCCCCGATTCCACCAGATGTGACTTTAATGGAAAAACTAAGTAAATTCTACAAAGACGAAACCTGAGTGTAATATATATATATATATATATATATATATATATATATATATATATATATCCGTATCACTGTGGTGTCTGTGGAGGGGGCACAGAGGTCCAGGAGCCCCCAGCCTGGACCCCAGCAGTCTGTCCACAAAGGGCACCCCCCACTGCTCCCCCACCCTAGATCTCCAGGTGGGAGGGATGTAGTAAAAACTAATGGTTTTATGAAAAGTGGTTTCCTTTTATTGCCTGTGAGCCCATGGAGTGGGGGTGAACCTATCAACAGGAGATGAACACAGACTTCATTAGGGGTGATAATGATTGTTCATAATCATTTGCCTGATGAGTTAATATCATTAATTAGTCCACTAATTAGACAATGTCCGGCTGGGACCCTGGGGGTCTGGAAGCTTCAATTCAAAGTAAGCAAGGAGACAGTGTCCTTCTAGAAGGTGAGAGAAATGGAGCTAGTCCCTAAACTAAATTCAGGCTGGCCAAGACAAGGGTCTCCAGAGACCACCCCAGAACTTCCTGTCATTTCTTTTTGTCCCCAGAGCAGGGTCAGGGCCCTCATCTGGTGGGGCTCACACATCTCTGAGAGCCTGAGTGTAACTGTAGGGTCCCCCACCCCCAGGTCCCCAGATCCAAATGTATGCACAGTAACAAACTTCTGTGTGGGATTTCTGCCGATTCACTGAAGTCAGGAGGTCTGGCCTCAGTTAAGGGCACCCACCCTAGAGACTATCCAAGTAGGGGCGCCACGCTGAAGGCCTGGAGGCCGGGAGGTGACTGGGATGATGGGTCACTTTTCGGCTGGGTCCCCTAACAGGCTCACGCCTCCGCTTTCAGCCGTGGCGTTGGGAGGACTAAAGTAACAGCCCCAAGACAGCCGGCGCTCTCCCGGTGCTACCGCCAAGGTGCCCGCGCTGGGGACTGGGGCAAACAGCGCGGCAAAGGGGGCAGAAAGGAAGTCGGCGCACGCGCGTCAGTTCGGTGCCTGGGTGTCCTTGACGCTTTGGGGACCTCGCGGGGGTGGGGGGGGGGCCCACTCTCCTGGGCCCACCGCGCTGGTGGGAAGAGTGCCTAGGGGAGGGCTGGCTGGCTCGGGGCGTGAGGAAGCAATCTTCATCTCCCCATGCGACTCTCCAATCCGAAACCGAAGCCCGGGTCATTAGCGGGAAACCCGAAGTGGCTCGGGGATCGCATTTCAAACGCTCAAATAATCTGGCTGACCGGGGACGTTGGACTGGGAGGGGTTGGGAGGGGAGGAGAACCGGACAGCTCGGATGGTACCAATGTCCCCCTCGCTAAGCCCTCACCAGCCCCCGTTCCAGGGATCGCGCTCAAGCTGAGCGATCCAACACCCAAAGGCAGTTTGACTTCCTCTCAGGGGCCGGGCAGAAAGCGCGTGGGGCAGAGAAGAAGGGTCCCTACTCCTCACCAGGCAGTGGGTTGTGCCACCCCTGCCCCGCCTGCCACCTGACCCTGGCCTTGGCTCTCCAGGTGCGCGGGGCCTACAGCTGCCCAGGCCGCCGGAAACTGGGCCGCGAACCAGAAGCGGCACCCCCTTTCCTACGCAGGGCTGTGCTCTCCACACCCCTCCTTCCCGCTTCCCAGCAGAATCTGGCTCCCCACTGACCCAGCTCCCAGCTGAGACCAGACAGTTGAGAGGAAGAGGACCGGAAAAAATAAATTTGCTTAGAGTCTTGGAAGCTGGGCAAGGTGGAAGCAGGAGAGAATGAACGGTCCTTGTGCGGGCAGAGTCCCCACTACCAGCCCGGCCTTTGCTCCTGGACAGATGGAACACCGAGAGTGGAGGGACGCGGGGAAGGATCCGCGGCCGGGGGTGGGGTGGGGTGGGGTGGGAAAGGGAGCTCTCCCATCCCGCGGGAAAGGGACCCTCTGGAGTTAGCCGGGGTCGCCCTGCCCACCCTGGCAAGCGCTAGCCCTTTTGTCATTCCCGCTCCCTCCCGACTCAGATCCCGAAAGAGAACGCGGCCTCTGCCTCAGCGTCCCGCCGCTGGCATATTTTTAAATAGGGGTATTGTCCCCAGGCCACCTCTCGTTTCATCAGCCTGGGAACAAAGGCGCCAAGCCTCGGGTCCTCGCCCCGACGGGTCCTCTGGGGGAGAAAAGGCCCCAGAACGGGGATGCCAAAATAGGAGCGGCACTCCTACAGCACGACCGAGGGCCAGGAAAGTACAGTGTTCTTTTGCAGAGCGCGCGAGACACAAACAAAAACCTGGAACGCGCCCTTAGATTTCTCTACATCCGGGACATACGTACTACAGGTACGTACACCGCCGCCTGAATTAGGTATGGCGACCATCAAGTGGCTTCTTGGCGCCCATCTCGGCTGGAATTCTGGCTCCGGGTTTCCCCCGGTTGATCTCGGTTAAGCGCCTTTAGGTTTCCGTGCCTCAGTTTCCTCATCTGTCAAACAGGGATAAAAGTCCGGTGAATTGTGAGCATGAAAAGAGTTCACCTTTGTGGGGTGCTTAACCGAGTGCCTGGCACGTGCACGCGCCTCTTTCACGCCAGCTCTTTTTATTATCGTTGTTACGTGTACTTTGAACGCCGACATCTGCAACATATACATCTTGATTATACGCATCTTGATTGTAAAACAACCAAATGCATCGACATCCGGAACTGTCTGGCGCGTGCACTTCTAGGGCTAAATTGGAAGAGACGTCTGCAGACGGAGCACGCACACACGCATGTCCTTCTGACACCTGCAGGTCCTCGCCCCGGAGCGCCAGCACCCAAAGAGCTACCCCTGGGGACGCACATCTACAGCTCTGTATAGTAGAGCCCACGACGCGGCCCGGCACCCACACCCCGCGGCCTCTCTCTTGGCTGGTTGCCGCGAAGTCGAATTTGGAAACCAGCGAGGCAGAAAGCGCGCGGACGCCAAGCGTGTCAAGCCTCTTGCAGCGCCCGAAGGCGGCTGCCTGTCTGCTGGCTTAGGGGAAAGGTCAGAACAAGGGTTTTCCTTCTTGGATGGAGGATTTTTGTGGTGGTGGTTTTTGTTTTTGTTTTGTTTTGTTTTTTGAGGGCCCACGCGCGGTTACTTACCCCACAAAGAAAGAGTGGGTTCCGGGACCGCGCAGACCCAGAAGGAGGCTGTGTGTGTGCGCGCGCGCGCACAGACACACACACGCCCGCTTGCACACACCCCGCTCCTTCAGGCTTGCCCGACCGGGGAGGAGGGAGCGCACAGGGTCGTGACCCCTGCCTCTGCCGGAGCGCGCCCTTCGGCCCTTGCAATTAGCGCCGGGAGGTCAGCAGGAACCCGGACGCCTTTACCCGAGGCTCAAAGCACAGCAAAGGCGACCCCACCCCCGCCCCTCGGACGGCCTCAGACGCCAGGGCGCAGCCGGGCTTGGAGCCGATCTCCCCCAGGGGCGGGGGCCGGAGGGCTCCGGCCGGCACCCGCATTTGTCACCTTAAATCTAGAAATCACGAAGTCGCTCGGCCCTGCAGGCTGCCGCAGCTGACCCCGGCCCGGGCCCTTACGGATTGCTGCTCCCTCGAGCCGCGGCCTTTGTCCCTGTAGACGCGGCCAGGGTAAAAACCGAAACATTCCAGAGTTCTAAAGTAAGAAAGAAAGAGAGCGCATCCAGGCAAAGGGAAGTCGCATCCAAGGTAGAATGTGAATTATGTAATTTGCGGGAGGCGGGAGTCTTTCCTCCCTCCATCTGCCCACCGAGATCGCACAGGTTATCCCCTGCCCGGCTGGGTCGGGGAGGACTGGGGGGATTTCTACGCCAAGAAGCAGGGTGCTTGGCCAGAAAATGATGAGAGGGTCCCCTCCCGGAATTTCCTGACTGTTTGGAAACCCAAAGACGGGAAGGACTGTTTTTCTCATCTGGGGCCCAAAGAAGAGTGAAAGTGATACCCAGGAAAGACAGCCCGGCTTCTTCCGATGCGGGGGGGCTGGGAAGCGGGGGTCTGAGTAGGAGGGGAGCGCCGGCTGGGGTGGGGAGAATGAGAAAGGGCAAAGGTGAAAAGCCCAAGTTCCGGAACCCAGGAGGCGCTGGAATGCCGAGCCAGCGGTGGCGACCTGGGCGCATTCGTGGGCCAGACAGATAGGTGGCACTCGAAGCCCGGAAAAAAGCCGAAGGCGCCGTCCCCGAGTGGCCTCCGCGGCGGCCGCCGCCACCATAAAGCCCGCGGCGAGATTGCGACCGGCGCCAGGTGAGTAATAGGCAACGAAATCCAGAGAGATTGCGAGCGGTTCACCCCCCGTCCATCAGCGCCACAAGAGTTATTCATTAACATCACTACATACAAATAAGATACACAGGAGATTAAGGGGCGGGGGGCAAGGCTCTCCACACGTCTGAGCACTGTCCGAGAATTTGGGGGTGGGGGGAGCAGATATGGGCTGAGGGAGAAAAGCCTTCCCTCCCTCTCCCAGGCCGAGGCTCTCTGCTACCCCCCCTCGAGAGGCAGAGCGCGCTGGGCACACCCTGCCCCCGGCTACCTTCCAGGGGCGCAGGCTCCGCGCGGAACCCCGGGGCCCGAGTCCGCCCCGGTGGGCCCGCGCCCTGCCATTCTCCCGGCCCTCGGGGGAGCTAGCGTCCCAAAGGTCCCCGGTTCCTGCAAGCCCCCCCCCCAGCTCCGATCCTGGTTGGTTGCCCTCTCATCCCGGGGGGGCAGCCCTGGAGAGGGTGTGGGGCTCCCCACGTGCCTGGATGCAGAAACAAGGGGCCCGGCCCCCCCTCTCCAAAAGGTCCCGACCTCGATCCCCTTCCAAGTACAGGAATAGGGAGGGGAGGGCGATCCTCCTCGCCGGCCATTCAAGAGGCCCGAAGGTGACAGGGACTTGGGGCCGGGCTGGCGGGCTCCAGGGATGGGGGGAGGGAGGCAGCCGCCAGGCGGGCTCCGGCTGGGTCCTCACGTCACGGCCCCCAGGGCCAGAAAAGGCCGCGAGAACCTTCCCTTGCCCCCTCCCCCCTCCCCCCGCACAAATACACCTCCGCTGGGGGTGGGGACGCTAGGAGACCAAAAGACCGTCACGGCCGCTCTCTTCTTTATTGAATGTTTCAAAAATAAATTAAGCTTCAAAAGGCAACTCCCGAAACAGCCTGGAGGCTGGCTGGAGGGGAGGGCTGTAGGAGGGTGCCTCCTGGGTGACTTCTCCCTGGGGTGGGGGGGTCAACTATACTTTTCCCTTGCGGGGAAAACTTGCCTCCTCTCTCGCGTGACACAGCTACGTCTGCGCGGAGCTCACCGCACTCCGCGCGCACGCCGGGGCACCTAGGGTCAGCGGGGTCCAAGCCGCGACACCGCGGACCTCGGGGGGCGCTCGGGCCCGGCCGTTTCTCCCACAACCCGGAGGGTCCCTGCCTTGCCAAGCCGGGTCTAGCAGCGAAAAGTTTTTTGTTGTTGTTGTTGTTGTTGTTGTTGTTGTTTTTTGCACACTGGTGCGAGATAGCTTTGCCTTGCGTTTCCCATACCGACGTGCGAAGGGAGAGCGAGCCCAAAACGAAAACGTCCGGTGTCCTAGAAACTTATTCTTGGTCGGATTCGTGTGGGAACCACGGACTTAAGGGAGCAGAGCATTCTTTTTCCATTAGAACTTAAGTATCTGAAATTGCTGTTCTACCCAATTCTAATCAGCCCTCTTTCCGTCTCTCGTTTTGCTCCCTAATTTAAAGGAAAAGTAATTTCAGATTGAAGGGCTCCCTTCGCCTCAGTAAGGGACTTTTGTTTTTAGCTTTGCAACTTGAGTGACAGCTCATTTGGGTTCCGTGGGGGCGGTCTTATAATTGACTTAAAGGCGAAGGAAAGGGGGATAGAGGAAGCAAGTACCGACAGAAAGACTCCTCTAGCAGGAAAGTTTTCTCAAGAAAACACTTAACACGAGGCCCAGAGACATTTCAATAAAAATTTATTGAAATTTCAATGATGTTTTAAAGAGAGAAGAAGAAATACAGAAAACCAAAGAATTCATCCACAATTATAACACAAAATATACCTTCATGAATTTTTGTCTTTAAACCATCTCTCAGCACCTGACTTGTGAACTGTGACTCTCTATAGGCACCAATTCAAAACACCACCAATACTGAAGACAGTAGTCAATCCCACTTCGTTTTGAAGAAATCAGACTAGCAAATACAAATACAAAAGAAAAATTAGAAAGTCAAACCACAGTCTCTGCACTCCCCACCCCCCCCAACCCCACCCCCAAGCAATCTCAGAACCACACTTGGGGTGTTGTATTTTAAGGAATTTAAGGTGAGCTGGGATGTGGCATCACCTTCCCAGTTTGGGGTGACATAGGCAATGGCACCTTCCACCACTCTTGGACATTTAAAAAAAAAAAAAGGTTTTTTGTTTTTTTTGTTTTTTTTTTTTTTTTGCAGGCAACTCTTGAAAGTGTGTTGGTGTCGGTGCAGGAAAAGTGTTGTTTTCTGGTTTTAAAAGCGATCCTTTACTTTGAAATAAAATTGACGAAAGGAAAACAAGAACTCAAAACCTGACAGCTGCAACCCTATTTACATAGAGCTATGTACAACGTCAATAAATTAAAGGTTTAATTTTCCGAGCATTCATATTCTACCTATTTACAAGAGTTATCAAATAATTACATAAATACTTTGTCTAATAGTCTCGCTTCTTCTTTATTATTTTTCTTAAAACCTTGTTATTGCATATACAGGAAAGAGAATGAACTGACAGAGGAGGACATAAATCCTGCTACATAGCTTAGATAAAATAAATTCATCTTTTGTGTTTTCCCCACCCCTTCCCTTTAAATCCTCCCTCTTGGGGTTGCTGATGGGAGGGTAGAGAAGGGGGGGAGGGGAGAAAGGTGTGGGGGTCATGTTCTTTTCTCTCTAAAAGCAAGCATTTCAAAATAAAACCCACAAATACATTACTGTGGAACATGCAAGGAGAGACCTATAGCGGCTCTTTAAACATCACAAGAATATTAAAAAGACACAGATTTCCTTAATAGAGACCAAACAAGGATGGCAAGGACTTCCCTCCCCACACAATGTTGCTTAGTAATTTATTGAGAACTGATACGCAAGTCACTATAAAGTTTTTAATCTTCACAAACAGAATCATGTTTATGTATTCATTTGTCCCCAGTATATACGTATTTTTTAAATTTTCTTTTTGTTTCTACTTGACACGGTGAAGGAAAAAAATATATAAATCTGCACTGGGGGAGAAGCCTTTCAACACCTCCCCTCCTGGTGGGCCTGGCTACCTTTTGCTTCCTTCCCATAGCTCCCAGACCAGCCTGGCTGGAGGTGCTCTGGTCATAAAACGCTTTTGCTCCCACCCCAAATAGCTCCACGAAACAGACATTTCTGAGCCCCAGAATCTGAACCAGATCCCGGATATATAAACCACACCAAGACGACAGGGCCTGTTTCTAGCACATTCTCTAGAGGGAGTCCGGCACCCCTTCCCAGGCAGGACTGCGCAAAGAAGCGGCCAACCCCCTTGAACGCCCGTGGTTTATTTTACATCCAACAAAGTGCACGGCAGACTGGACTGGACTGGAATGAAGAGATTTTTCTAGGGAGGGGTTTACGGGGACCCGCTGCGGGACCTGTCCGGCTTGGCTTCCAAGCCGCTGACCAACCGCTGGATGTTCTGCAGTTCGCTGGTGGCCGCCTCCTTCTCGGGGCAGAGTTTGGGCGACAAGGACACAGAGCTGGAGGAGAGTGTGGAGGAGCGGCTGTTGAGTTCTGAGCCTGAGTCCACGGCCACCGAGGCCGGGCTGGCGGCCAGCGCGGCGGCTTTGCCGTCCAGGGGCCCCGCAGCCGCGGCCATGGACGGCAGGGCAGTGGTGAGCAGGCTGCTGCTGTCCGGGACCGGCATGGGGATGGAGTAGGGGCTGTAGCGCAGCCGCGGACGCATGGTGTTCAGGTTGAGGAAGGGGTGACGGTGCACGGAGCTGGAGGCCGCGGCCGAAGACGCAGCCGCCGCCGCGGCCATGTACGTGTAGGGGTAAGGGAACAGGCTTCCGAAGGGCGACATGGCCAGGCCCTGCGGGGAAGGGGGGGCGGGGAGGAGGCAGGAGGAGAGAAATGCAGGCAATGAGCAGAGGTTGCTGCGATGGGGAGGAGCCAACCTCCTCCGTCCATCTACCCACCCCAAACCCTCAAACCCACCACCTCCACCCTGGGACCTCTGGCAAATCCTTGATCTCTTGTGCAGTGGTGGTGGGGGGGGGCACTCAAACATCCTTCTCTAGGTCCACCCGACTCCCTAGGCCTCAGCGTTCTTGGGGAGGGGGGGATCGAGGGCAATACTAAATAGTTCATGTAGGGATTGGGACTTTGGATATTCAATGAGCTGAGGCCCGCAATGTGCTCCACGGGGCACCTGGCCAATAGAACTGCTAGAAATTCTCCCACTGGGGGGTCAGCTGTTGCACCTGTTAAATGCTGCAGTCTAGTCCAGCCACAGCTAAGGTAGCTGACTGAAAACCGCCACGGGGCATACATTATGGGACATACATTTCTTTCATTCTTCCTCCCCCACCCCCAACACAGCCATCCCACTCTAATTCCAGAAGTTTCTCAAATGAGGGAAAAAAAAATACAGAGATGATCCTTAAGCTAAAGGAAATTGGGGGTAGAGGGTGCAAAAGGCATTTGCTCTAAAGACAAAGAAATCACCCAGCCCGATACTGGTGTTTCAGATGGAGAAACGGAGGTGAGCCCCAGGGGAGCAGGAAATCCCTCCCTCAGTGGCAAAAGCAGAATTTAAAATGTAGGCACCCCAGCCTGGGCTGGGCTAGTTCTCTCTGACCCTGGCCTTGGGGTACCATTAATACTTGTGTGCCCAGGCAGCCTCTCGCCCACCTGTCCGCTGCCCACTTAGGACAAGGTGACCAGGAGGGGCTCACAGACAGGACAGCAATGGGAAAAGGCCAGAAGCCAGCCAACCCTGTTCTCAGTTTCCTCGTCAGTTCCCTCGTCCCCCCCAAGAGGGGAGGACAACACTGCTTCTTGGCTCAGAGAAGGGAGACGAATGTACTCAGACAAAACAAAGGCAAGGGCGTGCAGAAAACCCCACAGAACCTCTTCGCTGGGTTCAAAGTGTTTCCAGCGGCCCAGGACTTCTCCCCAGCTGCCCTGCACCCCAGCACAGCTGTCTGAACCACACAGACACAGCCGAAGCCTGCCCCTATCCTGACATTTCCCACTAGGCACAAACTGTTAACCCTTTGGGGGACAGGGGACAAGGTTCCCACTGGGAGGAAAGGTTGAGGACTCAACTCCCACCCAAGGAGAGTCAGCTCCCCTCCTCAGGCCATGGTCTCCCCCTTGTCTGATTCCTGGTGGCTGGTTGGCTAGGAGCCATTTAAGAGATAAGAGACATTCCCACTTTGAAGCTAGAATCAGAAATCCTGAAAAAAGCCCTGGGGTAGACTCTCTGCTCCAGCACTTACCAGCTGTGTGACTTTGGATAAGTTACCCAACATCTCTGGGCCTCCACCACCTCCTCTATAAAGTGGAGGTGACGGTAGGGCCACTGAAGTCAGAATAGACCAAGTGCGACCTCAATGCTAGGTACAGCTTCATTATCATTACTACTACCCAGCTACTCTAAACAGTCCTGAACTTAGAAAAGTATTTTTTTTTTAAGCTTTTGGGGAAAGTGTGAGGTTATGCTGAGTCCATGAGGTAACCCTTGGCTTTAACAATTAACTATAACTAGTACTACTATCATCATTATTCTTCAAAGCTCCTCACCGAGGGGCACTGGGTGAGGGTCTGGGAAACCATGGAGAGCCGGGGGTAGACCCCTCATTATTACCTGAGAGGCCAGGACATGCTGCTGGAGGTGGAAAGGCAGGGTGGCCGCCGACGCCCCGGACAGTCCCTGCGCCGCGGCGGAGGCCATGGCCGTGGAATCCAGGCCCGAGACGCCGGTGGAGGCCCCGGACACGGTGGCCAGCAGGGGCCCCATGCCCGCCGCCATGCTGGAGAAGGCGCCCCCCATGGCGAACTGGCCGGGGTGCAGGAAGAGCGGGTGCCCGTTGAAGAACTGCTGGCCGGCCAGGCCCGGGGCGAAGCCGAGGCCGGGCAGGGGGCCCTGGCCCAGGTGCGCGGCGGCCG
Source organism: Lutra lutra (assembly GCF_902655055.1). NCBI lineage: Eukaryota > Metazoa > Chordata > Mammalia > Carnivora > Mustelidae > Lutra > Lutra lutra. The sequence continues at coordinate 89,012,075 of NC_062289.1, forward strand.
CGTCCGTCTGCACCGTGAGCGGCGCGAAGGCCTCTTTGCCCGGCAGCGCGCGCGCCTCCTCGGCCTTGGACGTGGCCGCGCCCTCGCGGCCGGGGCTCCGGCGCTCCTCCGCGCCCAGGCCGCGGGTGCTGGACGAGATGGTGGCCGGGCTGTGGCGCGAGTCGGGCGACGCCTTGTCCAGCCGCCCCGCGTCCCGAGGCCGGCCGCCGGGCTCGGCGGCGAAGAGGTGCGCCTTGACCGCCGGGCTGCCCTTGTCGCGGCAAGGCTCCTCCGACGTGGTCGTGGAGATCTTGGCCGCGTCGCAGGCCTCCGGGCCGTGCTCTTCTTTGCTGTCAGCCTCGGCGTCGCTCTCACCCTCGCTGGGACACAGATCTACCAGAGGACGGGAACAAAAGCCAAGCGGAAGGGCGTGAGCTCCAATCTGGGCCAGTGGAACTCCAGCCGGCCCTTTACAAGCTGGGTGGTCCCCCGGCACACCCCTTAACCACTCTGCGCCTCAGTTTCCTCATCTGCAAAGTGGGAGCGATGATAGCTCCCAACTTTAGTGGGATGTGTCAATAAACTAGCAATGAATGAATTTAAAATATTTAGGTCGAACTGAACCGCTTCTCCCAATCGCTAGTGGATTTTAATATTTTTTACAATCATCCATTGAGCTCCTACTGTGTCAAAGCTTCCCCGCCCACCCCCGTCTTTCCCGACTCCACTGCATTTCCTTTTCTTAAAAATTAAACTCCTCCTAAAACTCACTTTGGGAACACCTAGTTACTATCCAGGGTCTTTGTTCGGTGAGTGACCAAGAATAATACCTTCCACAAATTTGTGAATTCTTTCAGAAGGATTCGTTTGAACCCTGGCATCTGAATTGGTAGTGGCAGAAATGAAAATCCTCCCCTCCCCCAACACACACACTCAGCGGAGCCTTCTGTGTGCCCCTGTCCCTGCAGACAGAGATGGGAGCAGCCTGCTCACTGCCCAGACACAATCACAGATTCTCTTTTGCTGCCACCACACCCTCTGTGGGTGTCCCACCAGGGGAAAAAAAAAAAAGAAGAAGAAGAAAGAAAGAAAGAAAGAGGATCCAATTTTATGTGTAAAGTTTAAAAGGATGGCAGTCATAATGGGCTTTTATTCTGATTAACTTAAAAACAGGTTTCCTCCCCCTGAGAGGGAGAGAATGCGTGTCCTTCCAAATAAATAGTGCTCGCTCTTTAAACACAGGAACTAACTGGGGATTTGAACCATCTTGTCCCCTCCCACTCCCCCACCCTCCCTACTCAGATCCCTAGGGCTCTTGATTGCTCTCCCAGTGCCCACTGCTGCTCTGGGGCTGGACGTTTTCTCAGCCACCTTCCTTGTTCCAGGTGGTACAGAGAATCCCTTGCCTCTCCCCCTACGTGCCCCCCAACACATCTTAATCTAGAGCTCAAAGATAGTAAAACGTCAGCAGTTGCTTGGTTGGAGACAGTGGAGGGACAGAGACCTAAGTGCTTGACTCAAGTTTCCAAGGCTGGCTCCACAGAGAAGAAACCTGCAGATACCCCATCCTCAGCCAAATCAAGATTTGGGGGAAGGGGTTCTGAGCTCTCCTGTATACAATTTCCAGAGGGGGACATTACCTGGCCACATTTTTGGAACTTTGGCTCTTGCTTAGACGCTTCTAGAAGCACCTGACATTTTTTGAAGGGCAGGTTCCCTGGTGGGCACCCTGCCCCCAACTCTCCCAGGTACCCACCCTTCACCCCAGCACCTCCCCTCACAGACCTGGAGTGGAGAAACCAGAGATGACCAGGCCTACCTTTGAGGTTCGAAGTCCCTACAGTGGAGACAGCTGGAGATGAGGACTGAGCGAAGCAGTTGAAGGCTGCCTGTTCGCTAGAGGACTCGTCTGAGGTGCCATTCTCCTTTTTGTGTCTGTCATCGAACACTCTCATGGACTGTAGGGTGAGCTGTTTTCTGTGGCAGAAGCCCACACCCGGCGTTACAGACCGAAGCTACATCTAGACCACCCCCCCCCCCGTTTGCCTCACCCTCTCCAAAGACCTGGCCTGTGCGCGCGCACACACACACGCGCGCACACACACACACACACACACCCCTCACCCTGCCCACCACCCACGGACAACACATCAAGAGTTCTCTGACACCTGCTTGCTCCAAGGCAGCCACAAAGACCCAAGCATGGTTCTTGACCCTGTAACTAGGCTGAAGAGTGTGGCACAGGATGGGGAGGGGTGGGGGTTGGAGGAAGGCGCCTTTAGGACCAGAGGCTCATTAGGGAAAAGCCATGGGCCAGAGACAGGTGAATGGCAGGCTTTACAGGAGGGGACCTGGGTGCCCAAACTGGTGAGCACCAGCAGCCTACACACTCCCAACTCGACTCCTTGCTTAGACTGGGAGGAAGTGGCTTCCTTCGTGGTGCACTTTAATTGTTTTACCAGCGCATTAATTAATCTTAACCGGGAGCAAAAAAAAAAAAAAATCCATTTAGATGTTAGAAATTCTTTTTATTATGCTCACCCCCACCCGGCAAGGGGATAGGTGAAAGATCTAGACTGATTTACTAGATTTTAGAAATTCTTTGAAAGCTGGTGGGGGAGGGGAGAGCGTCTTCCATACACTATCCAGCTGTCTGCTTCATGCAAAATGATACATATACCCATGAAGGAGGGAGCCACAGACTTTTCAAGGGGCCTCAGTTCTGTCTGATGGTATTTGCAAGACAAGACTGCAAAAATTCCAAAGCATTTTGTGAATGGTTTAGTCCTTTCCTGGGACCTGCCTGCGATGAACCTCAATTAATTAGGAATTAACAGGCATCTCTATGTAATTTGTTATCCCTGACACTTTTCTTTCCAGAGACGAAAATGGCGTGGCCTAGTTCATCTCCTTTAAGGTAACCTGTAGGAGGCAGGAAAGAGTACAGTGTCCTGAGGTCCACAGGCAGGGGGAAGGGTAGGAGTAAATCATTTCCCACTCTCTTCCCCTCCAAGTACTACAGACGTGCCTGCATCCCACTTCTAATAGGTGAGATCTGGGGCCCCAGAAAAAAAAAAATATCTGAGAAAATAATACTGAGGGTCTCCACTCACCTTTTTTCTCTCCTGCCATTTCCAGTGTCCCGGAAACCTTTTGCAAAAGGGTTGTTGTCTATTTTTAGCTGGGTTATCTAGAGAAGAAGACACAAGCAAGAAAGAGACATTGGCCTCATTTTCCAGAATGTGGTGTTGCCCCCCAACTCTGTCTACTAGAAATCCGACGGCCCAAAGAACTCACCCAGCTATGCCAGGTTAAAGACAAAGGGAGAGGACAACACAGTTTGTCAGTCAGAGGGGACCAAGAGAAAAATCAAAACAACTGTACCAATGGCTTGCATCTCCCATAGGAAGCCAAACCATGGATTCCAGACTGAAATTAGACTGTCTGGGAAATGCCTCATTCTGTTCTGTAGGCAGCCTTGAGAGCTTGCACTGAGAAATGGAAAGATTGTCAGAAGCTGTCCAAAGGACAACCTGTGGATCTTAAAATTGTGCTTTCATTTTTTTTTAAATATAGCACAATTAATCATAAAATATGTCATGGCATATCCCCCCCCCCCAAACACACACCCCACAGCACACACTCCAACCTTTTCTATGAATCTAATTAAATGATTTATGGGGTTTTCACTACCCTTGTGACAGAATGGGTTTGATTGTTTTGCTGGGTTTTGTGGGGAGTGGGGAGGATTGAGGAATTACAATATTGACAATTACAGATGTCGAAGGACTGAATGACCACTGGAAACATTTGCTTTCATTTATCTGCTCTGCCACCACCATTAGGTTGGAGAAGGCCTCTGGCTTCCCTGTCTGATCAAAAATGGTACATTTTATTATTACATTAACAACTTACATTCACAGGGTTCTGGGTTTAGAGGAAGCCATGTATTTTGTTTGCATGCTGGGGCAAAATGCCATAGTATGTAATCTTTCAAATCCCTTCCCTTTGAGGGGGAACAAAAAACACATGATATACACAGATTTCCCCAGAGGTGGGAAAAAGTCCCCTTGGATGGATTCTTGTTTCTTGGAATAAACTCCTGTATGTAAGATTGCTGGTGTCTCAGTCTCCGGATTAAGGAAACATACCTGAATATCCCCACGGGGCCAGCCAGAGGACCCACCCCCGGTGACCGTGAGTTCAAGATACAAGGTGTTGTCAGATAACCAAGAGTCACTTTCTCTGTGTGTCTCTGTGCACATGCCCATGACCTTCAAGCCACCATAACTTTATATACCAGGGCCTGCCTGCTGTTCCATTTGGGGGTACTCCTAATCTCGGGCCTGAGGCCCAAGGGAGGAAAAGCCCTCCAATGAAGTGATTTTTCACTTTGGTCATCTCATCTCAAAAGCCTCAGACAACTCGATTAGCATGACCCCTGTGATCAGAGGAGGTTTTTCCAAACACACACACACACACACACACACACCCCATAAAAAACACAGCAGCATAAAATGTAATAAAAACCAGACCAGCTACTCCGGATTTCTGGCTAGGGAAGAAAAGCTGCTCTCCAATGGGATTCTCCTTCCAAGATCCCAAATGGCTTTTACCTTCGATTTTTAGCGGGTTCCTTTAGAACCTGGAACCTGGTATTTGATCCTTCCTTCTGGAGAAGGGGCTGAGCCTCAAAACAAGAGAAGGCCCCCACTGGGGGAGCGGATGTCAGCCCAGAGGAGCAAAGTTAGTCTGACCTCTTTTCGCTCCGTGTGGGATTCCTCGCTGGTCAAGTTTTTGTTTTGCTTTGTTCTCTTTCTTTCCCACCTCTTGGGATGGCCCAGACCCCTTTCCCCAAAAGCTCCATGGAAGAGTCAAATCATGGAAGAAAAACCTCGGCACACCCATCCCTCATCTTTCCTAACTTTCTCCACCTCACCCCGGAGCGGCCTAAAGGCGGGAGGGGAAAAATACCACCCTTAAAAAGAAAAGCGCCTTTGGTTACCTTATCGTTCTGGTATGCCGTCACAGCGATGAATTCGGTTTCGGGGAACAAGTAAGTCCGAAATGTACTGTAAGGAAGTTTCAAGATGTCATTCGCTCTCACAATGTGGAATCGAGGTTGGTATTTGTGCATGGAATTCAATATTGTCTGCGGGGGGGGGGGGGAGGCAGGGACGAGGGGAGACGTATCAAAAAAAAAAAAAAGGCGATTTAGTGGGACCAACGAGACCTCAGGACCCCTGCCAGGCTGACGTCTACCCCACCAACGGCTTAGGTCAAGCCCACCTCCTTGGAGCACCTCTTTGGGCACATTCCGCTCCACAGACATCCTCTTCTGGAGAATCCAAACTGCTTTTCAATTTCCAAAGGGTCCCCCCACCCTCACCACCTAAGGTCCGTTCATACCTTGAACCCTAGCCTACCTGAGTACCAAAACTATAATTCCCCTGCCACGTTGCGTGATCACTTGGGAAGGCCAAAGTCTTAAAAGATAGAGAAAAACATGCATTTTAATTTACAAAATGATTCAGTCCTTTAAGCGCCCACTAATTGACGAGCCCAATCCACTTAAAGCCCTGAAAGGTTGAACTCTAGAGAGGGAATATTTATGCCTTAATCAAATCAAGGGCTTCAAAGGCAATCCTGGCCCGCTGAAGATACTTCCGTGCCCTTCACGTCTTCTGGGGCCTAATCTCTCTGCTGATTCCTCTCTTATCACTCAGCTTTATTGTACTGAAATGTTGGGGAAAGGTAGGGGGTTGGGGGCAAAAGGTGTTTTGTTTTGACTTTTATAAGCAATTCTGGTCTCCTAAAAGTTTCTAAGGACTCTCCCACGGAATCGATTTCTATACACTCCCAACACACACAGACACGCACAGCAATTTTTATCCTGGAGAACTCAAGCTTCATTTCTAGTAAACCTGACTTCCACCTCAGGCGCATATTCTTTTTTCACAAAAGAAAGGAATCTTTCAAAAAAACGCAGTCACCCCCTTTAACAATTGTAGCCCTTGGTTAAAACTCCTTAACCTTAAAACTCCCGCGAGAAATAATATGGCTGGGTTCAAAACAGAAGTTTTCAGAGAGTTCAGAACCAATCCCTGGAGAACACGGAACTTTAAAGTGGATTTTGTTATCTTAACAACTGGTTTTTAACTTCACTGTCAGCTGTTTACCAAGATCTGGGACTGCCACGGAACGTGAGCGGTCAGTGTTCTGGCCCTCAATTCTTCTTTTTTTTTTTTTTTTTTTTTTTTAAGAGAATGCCAGGCCTTCCATTATCCGAAGAGAAACACTCCGGAATCCTCTCTCTGGCTGTTTCGGATTGAACAACTTTGCATGCTTAGCAACAGAGAGCAAGGGAGAGGTCTGAGCAGAAACTGGTGATTTTTGCAAGGAGAGGGGGAAGCACTGCCTTTGCTGGGTGAGGAAAGAGGAAATTTTACTGACTAGCGCGGACCGCGGGACCGGTGAAACTTACAAATCCGTGTTTGTCCGAAATGTTGTTGGTGAGTTTCAGTTTGTGGAAAGTGACAACTTTGGACATCCACTGTTCCCCCGTAGCAGGGCTGTCTGGGTGAATGTACATTCTCTTTGGCATTTCAGGGTCAGCCTTACCCGCCACCATCCACCGAGAATTATGAAATTTATATCGACAGTCATCAGCAGCTATAATGTCCATCAACAAGATATATTTGGCCTTTTTATCCAACCCAGAACATCTTACTTTAAATGGAGGAAACATTCGCCTACAATTGGAGGGAAGAGAAAACAAGAGAAGAAAAAAGAAATCACTCAGACTCTGGGGTCTGATTCCTTATTTACCCTAAAATGTTTAAATCAAACTTAAAACTTTTCTATTGTGATTGACTGATGAGGCTTCCGTGTCAGAGGAGGACTACTGAGTGCAGAATCGTATCTTTCCACGGCCCACGCATTACATATGCCCAGTTTCTCTATCAGGGAATGCCTCAAGGTTCAAAAAAGTGAACATTGACCTACAATTCTCTGCAGTGTCTTAATACTTTCTCCACAATTTTTTCCTCTTGTAGGACTTCACAGATGGCCCTCTTTGCAGAGAAATTCGTGCCTGTGCTCCTCCCCTTTGAGTGTCTACTTCTAAACAGCTTGGAGTAGGATTTTAGTAAAGTGAGGTCAGTCAAGGCTAGAATTTTCCACCACTCCACTGATGAGAAAATGTTAAACTTATCAAGGAAATATACCGCCACCCTCCCCTACGGAACAGGAATCCCGCCGCTGGCGAAATGAAAGTGGCCGTCAGTGAGTCCTCAAACCGAATTTTCTAGTTCAGGCTGGACTCCTGGGCCTGATAACTAATTCGCCTAGCACGCGGGCTAACCGCGTTTCTCCCATGGCTCAGACCGGCCCCAAACGGACTTTTTACTTCCCAGGAGTGTTGGCCTTCTAGAGTCTCTACTGAAAAGGAAACACTTCGATGTGAAACTGAGGAAATGTCTCCTGGGTTTGAGAAATTTTCTGCCAAACGTTGGCCTCCTTTTTAGCTAGGAAAGACACTGAACGCTCAAGACACGAAGAAAGGAATTTTGTTTTTATTATTCTAATAAAATAGAATTCCTGGGCTTCAAGGCCATAAAAAGAGAATCAGTGATTTTAAGTGACAGGTTTTGGTCAGGCAAGGACCTTGTGAAAGTTATATGAAATATGGTTGATAAGATTCACACATAAAAAACCGGCATGTGTCTCTCCACTGGCTCCTTGAATCTGCAAACATAATCTTAATGATCCAAAATCGCCTCAACTCTCCCTCGGATTACAGACATGTGCATCGGTGTGGACACACAAACCCAAATTTCTCTGTGACCCTGCCAGAGGCACGCTCAGGTGCCCCTGCAGACCCAGAGGCTGGCTGGAGGGCAGAAAGGGCAAGTAGAGAGCTAGTGTCAGGTCTCCCACGACCGCACCAAAGAAAAGGGCGTCAAGTTGTTCTCTCTGGGAACAAAATGAGACAAACCAAACAAAACATCAACAAAGACATAGGCATGGAAAGGTTTGCCACAGTGAATTTCCTGGAGTGGGGTGGTTTTCTTTCTTCCTGTAGTAGTGTCTGTGCTCCCTTGAAAAGAGTCTATCCAGCTGGTGGGGGAAATCCAGGATGCAGAGCTAGGTAGGAGAAACGACCCCCCTGCAGACATCCAGGTAAGCCGAAATTTCCTGCCACAGAAACAGGGCCGGGGAATGTCTGCACACAGTTCCAAGGGACCTAAGTTTTTCTCTAAGCCCAAATTAACTGGCAAACCAACAGTGCTGGGAACTGATAAAAGGAAGGGGTGGGAAGGGGGGGAGCGTAATAGTTTTGGGGGGGGGGCTCTGCCACTTGCTTACCTTCCCGACTTGGTAATGACCATCTCCGTGCCCCGCTTGTGGAACTGATCCCAAAGTTCTTTGGCCTCGAGGTGCACCTTGGGGTCATCCTCCACTTCTTCTTCGGGCTCCATGGTCTTCAGAGGCCTCAGGTGCGCCTGGGGCCCCAGGGACGAGAAAGGGATGCCGGTCTCAGCCGCCCCCACCAATTGATCCATGATCGGCTTGGCCAGGGCGCCCGGCAGCGAGAGCGCCGCCGCGCCATTGGGAGGCAGCGTCAGCGCGGGGAAGAAGGGCGGCTGGTGACCCAGCACCGCGCTCATGGCGAAGTCCGGCGCCCGGTGAGGTAGGAACGGATGGTAGGCCATGCTTGTCCCAGGAATGACCGGATCTCTCATGGAGAGGCTCATCCACTCCAGGCGGGGCGCTGGGCTCCAGCCGGGGACAAGTCCGCAGCTGCTGTTTGGTTTTGTTTTTGGTTTTTAACAGCAGCACATAGTTTGAAAAAGAAAAAAAAAAGAAAAGAAAAGAAAAGAAAAAGAAAGAAAGAAAGAAAGAAAGAAAGAAAGAAAGAAAGAAAGAAAGAAGGAAGGTGGGTGGGGGAAATCACCACTCAAGCACCCTAGGGAATAGGGAGGAAAGTGTCTTTTGGGGAGGGAGGATGCCGCTTTTAAAGAGGGCAAGGCGAGAAGTCAGGAGACATAGTCGCTTGGGTGAGTGTCCTTGTGCCTTGCGTTTTTTAAAAAGCCGCTCCTGGAAGTCGGTTTCACGGGGCGAGGGGAGCGAGCAGGGTCTCACCCGCGCCCGAGCCCCGCGGCTTCGCCAAAAGAGACACCGCAGCCCCAGGTCCCGGGAATGGCTCCCCAGCCCCCAGTTCTTTGTTGCAAATGCGAACCGTTCCGCTCGGAGACTTTTTACCTTGTCTTCTCCTTCTTCTTCCCCGCCCCCCTGTCTGTCTTCCTCTCCCTCTTTTCTCGCTGGAGGCGCCCGCAGTTGTGCTACACCCGGCTTCCCCAGCGAGCGAGAGAGCGGAAAAGTCTCTCGCCTTAAAAAAAAAAAAAAAAAAAAAAAAAAAAAAAAAAAAAAGCCAACAACAACAACTCTCTGATTTAAGCTCTCTTCTACCAGCGCTATCAAAACTTGAACTGCAAACTGGCTTCCGTTCGCCCTCCTCCTCCTTCCTCTGCTCCGAGCCTCCGGAGGGTGTCTGGGTTGCAATCCGAGTCCTGCCGTGCTCTTCTCCCGCGCCTGTCTTCCTTGTCCTAAAACGTGAGCGAAATCGCTTCCTAAATCTGCGTCCAGACGCGTAGGGCAGGGAGGATTTAGTGGGGGGAATGAAAGGGGGAGAGGGGGAGAGAGAGAGGGAGAGAGAGAAAGAGAAACAGAGTGGAGAGAGAGGGACGGAGTGGGAGAGGGAGCGCGAGCAGAGGGAGGGAGCGAGAGCGAGCGAGCAAGAGCTCCGCGCCACCCTCCTCCGCCTCTAGAATTCCCCGGGCGTCTGCTCGGCGGCTCTAGAAGGTCGGGCTCTGCTGTGCGCTGCAGGGAGCCGGAGGCCTCTTGATTGGCTCTTTGACGCTTTCGGACCAATTGTGTTGCTGCATAGGCGTGGTTTTCACAGGTCGAGTGCTGGGGGATTGAGCCGAGTTATAAAAGAAGGTGTCGGAAACTGTAACGTCGCAGCGCCGCATCGGTACTACTGCCTGTCCTGTGAATATGTCAACATGATCAGAGGGAGGGCGGGGAGCCACTGGGGAGCGCGCGCAAAGTCGCCTCTAGGTGGCTTATCGAGAGATCGCTGCAGCCCCGGAGCTCGCTCGCCGGCGCTGGCTCAGCCCACGTCTGAAATGCCTCAGTCATCCAGCCCGGGATCGAGGGAGGAGGCAGGGCCCCGGGAGGAAGGGGGAGGAGGAGGGAGCGAGCGCGCGAGCGAGCGAGCGAGCGAGCCAGGCCAGGAAGGCGGAGAGCGCGCCAGGCGCCGGGCAGGGGCGCTCGCCTCTCGCGCGAGGCTCGCCTCTCCTCTCCCGGCCGCCACCGCCGTTTCTGCGTGCGGCTCACCCGCTCACGGCGGCCCCGGGAGAGCCAGGCGGGCGGCCGAGTCCCCCGCGAGCTGCCATTGCGCCGCCGGGCGCCACAAAAGGCGGCAGCGGCGGAGAGGCGAGCGCCGAGACTCCGGACTTGCGTGCTCCCAGCCCCACGTGGAGCCAAGCTCCGCCCGGCCGCCGCTGAAGAGCTCCCGAGCTCGGGTGGCTCTCGGCGCCGGGCTCCCGGCATCTGGGCTCGTGGGGTTCCGGGGCACAGGCGTCCTGGGGGGCTCGCTCTTCCCCCGGCCCCACCCGAAACTGTGGGCGGAGACCCGAACACCCCGGCACTCCTGCACGCGGACTCGCGCCAGCACCCTGGGACCCAGCCACCCGCGGGAAAACACGTACACGCAAACACGTACACAGCCTGCGCCGTGGGCCCTGGCTGCCCCCGCCCCCGGGGGGGGGAGGCGGACTCGGGGGGTTTTTTGGAATGGATTTACCAGCCCTTTTAGGTCTCTCTTCTATCAGAATCCGGGCTCCCCGGGAGTTCCACCTGAATGTGTGCGTGAGTGTAGAGCAGAGAATGGAGACCCGGACAGAAGGAGCGCAGCAAGGGTCTGGGTTCTGGGCCTGCCCCCGCGGAGCCGCTGCCCTCACCTCCCAGGCCGCGGGCTAGCTGGCAGGGGGAGGTACGTCCTCTTTGTATCTTCTGCAGGCATCCCACTTATCTCTCCGTGCACCCGGGGACTTATCTCACCAGAAGTCGGGGGTGAATTTGTAAAACAAACCGTGATACGCCCCCACCCCAGAGACGAGGTGACTGTTCCAGTTCAGGTAGGGTGGGGGCTTCAGCGAGGGTGGAGGGGAGGGAGGTCACTCACGAATCAGACCTGTCGCCGAACAGATATCTGTTACGGCAGGCAGGTCCCTGTCTGGGTCAGAGGAGTCCGCAAACCCACATTTCTCGCTTTTGGGGGGGGGGCAGTGAGTTGGGCCCGCCCTGCTTAGATGGAAGGAAATCTTGGGGAGAATGTTCTTTTACCCTTCCTGAGTGGAGAGCTTCCTCGAGTGGAAAGGAAAGGAGAGAGGGCTGGTTTCGGGGCCTAGCGGGTTAAGAAAACCAAGGCTTAGGATTTGTGTGTGTGTGTGTGTGTGTGTGTGTGTCTGTGCGTAGACAGCCAGATCCGTCCTTTCTCAGTTTGCCTTGCGGACCCCCAAACCCTCAGCCCCCAGACTCCGAAGTGGGAGCAAGTGGAAGGTGAAAATGCACTTCTTTTGTGAGCCAACCTCCTGGAGATAGGGGCGGAACTTTCGAGGCGACAAGCTTTTTCAGCCTCGCATTTTTGACGCACATGGTTAAGAGCAATTGGCGTCAGCGCTAAGAATTCCCTGAAGTCACCGGAGAGAATGGAGTGGTTCTTCGAACTCTGTCTGGCTCGCCATCTCGCCCCCTTTTTTTACCCCTTTCCGCCTTTTTTTTTTTTTTTTTTTTTTCCTGGCGTCCTCTCGGGGTCTCTCTGCCGAGAGAGAGAAAAGGAAGAGGCCGCAGGCGCCCACGGTCTTGGCTCACAACGTCCCCCCCTTCCGCGTCCCTTAGAGGCCGGATCCTGGAGGGTGCCAGAGGCCAGACCTTCCCCCTCCTTACGCGGTCCACCGAGGTCACCGCAGGGTTTCGCGAGTCTCTGGAGGCCCAAACCCAGCCCCTCCCCCGCACTGCTCGCTGCCTGAGCCGGGGGCAGCCCCGCGGCGCTTTCAGGAGCGGCCCCAAATCCCCGCGATCTGGTTTTGCCTGCGCTCGCCAGCCAGTCTCTGCCCGGCCGCTGGGAGTAGAGGGAAAGCAGATCTGGGGGCACAGTGTGACTGGACGCATCCTCTCTCGTTGCCCCAAGCGTCCAGATGCTCAAGGGAGAGACGTTTTCACCAAGTCCTCGGCTTCCAGGCCTGGCCGTGGGAAGGGAGCTTGCTAATTTTACTTGTAAATATCTCGACTCGCCTTGGGCCCCAGAGTGGACCGAGCAGGATCTCTGACCCTTACACCGCCCCCTCCCTCCATTGCCTATTTTTTGCCCGTAGTTCTAACTTAACCCCGGGGTTACCCCAGTTGCCACTCCATATCCTCACGCCCATTCTTGCTCGCAAGTGGTGGGGGGAGAGGAAAGTTTGCGGGGTTCTGATTCGAAAATGTCCACGTCTTGCTAATGGTCTGCAAACTTCCGCCAATTATGACTGACCTCCCAGACTCGGCCCCAGGAGTCTCGTATTCTGCGGGGAGGCCGCGGTAACTTGGGATCAAAAGCGGGAAGGTGCGAACTCCTCTTTGTCTCTGCAGGGCCGTCGCGCCCCCCTCCCGGTGGGTGATAAACCCACTCTGGCGCCGGCCATGCGCTGGGTGATTAATTTGCGAACAAACAAAAGCGGCCTGGTGGCCATCGCATTCGGGTGAAACATTGGCCAGCGCCTTCTGGAGACTTGTGCCGGCTAGCGGGGCCCCCGGCCCGCGGCTTTAGGCTCCAGGAGCCGGGTCTACACAGCCTTCTCTCTCGATTTGCAGACCGTAGTCTGTCTCTCCCCGCCTCGCGCTCAACAAAAGACATTCGGGAAACACTGAATGAGTCTGCCGCTGGGCAGAGTCCGAGGACCCGTGCCTTAAGGGCGGGAGAAGGGAGCATGGGGGCTAAAATTTGGATCACAGGGGACCCACGGAACTTCTGATGTCCTCCAGATAATCTGGCGCCTTTTTGCAGGCCTGATTTTTTTTTTTAATTAAAAAAAACCCTACGTCTCCCTGTCTGTAATGCCTGCAGTGTTTAAGGCCAAGCTGTGTGTGTGTGTGTGTGTGTGTGTGTGTGTGTGTGTGCGCGCGCGCGCGCGCGTACACGCAGATGGTAAAATGTGGAAGGGGCAGAGGAAATTTCGGAAGAAATTTCCTACACACACACACACACACACACACACACACACACACAAATGCGAAACCAAGCCACTGCCCAGGCCACAGATGCGACCTAGAGGCGAGCCTTGCCAGAGTCGCCGGGGAAGCCTCTGCTCCGTCCTCCTTTTCCCCCCGTGGCACTCCAACTGTAAAGGGGACCAACCGACCCTTTGGTGACCGAATGGTGTTTATCTGCAGTTTACAAAAAAGGGGGGGGGAGGAAGGGGGAAAGGAGGGTGGGTAGGCGGAGTGGTTTACTTTGGCAAGTTTGCTGTAAATATTCTCTTCAGCATGTGTGAGGTCTGGCGAAGGACTATTACACGCTTATTCCCTCTTCAACTTTCGCCCCCGTTTGCCGCCGAGCTTTTTTCAGTCCGAGGTGTCACTAAATTGGAAACTCTGTTGACATAAGGACATCCGTGTTTCTCCAGGGGTCTGAGGCCTAATTAAGAAGTTTCCTACGGTGGTCGGTCAATACATAAACTTTTCCTGGGGAGGGGCTCTCTGGTCACCTGGCGGAGTAGGGAAGTCTCCTGTTTACGCTCAATCGTGCCCCCCCCACCCCGTTTGGATCTAGGTTTTTTTTTTTTTTTTTTTTTTTAATTGACCAGCTTTGAAACTAAGTTTCTGCTTGAGGGCTCCCGTCCTCCTAGTTCTCCATTCTGCTAACTTGAGACTTGATTTTCAGACCCTGGATCTCGAGGAATCCGCGCCCCCCACCCAACCCACCCAGTCGGATGAGTGCCTCCCTTACTGTTTGTGAGTCCTGCGAAATGCTGCTAGCACATCCCTCTCACATTAGCACTACGGTGTGCCCCAAACCTTGACTCTACTATATGCAGTTCTGAACCCAGTGGAGGACCTCTAGACAGACTAGGGAAGCTAGATTTTCCTCCTGGAGCTTTACATTCACTGCATGCCCCCCCCCCCCCCGCAGCTTGCTTTAAGAGCTGGGTTCCTGGGGCGCCTGGGTGGCTCAGTGCGCTGAGCCCCTACCTTTGGCTCGGGTCATGATCTCAGGGTTCTGGGATCAAGCCCCACATTGGGCTCTCTGTTCAGCAGGGAGCCTGCTTCCCCCTCTCTCTCTGCCTGCCTCTGCCTACTTGTGATTTCTCTCTGTCAAATAAATAAATAAAATCTTTAAAAATAAATAAATAAATAAATTCAGCAGGATACAAAATAAAAAAAAAAAAAAAGAGCTGGGTTCCTCCCTGGCCAGGAGGCTGCCAGATCATTCAGTTTGATGGAATTAGCCTCCCTATCTTTCCTCCCTCTGGGGGCAGGTACAAGCCCTTCCTTGGACCAGACTGAAGACCCAATCTTTTGTTTCTTCTTCTCTTCTATTTTCCTTTAGTCCTTCCTTGGTAATGTCCCTGTCTCTCTGTTCATCTTTCAGGACTCTGGGACTATAGATCCGGATGATCTTTCTTGCCCTGTTTCCTTGAACTTTCTCTTCTCTCCCTTGCATCTGTCTTGTTCTTTCTGTTTCTGTCTCTAACCCTCTCCCAGCCTTTAACTTCTCTTGTCCCTTCTGTTTCTGATTTACTCTCTTTCCCACTTTCTCCTGCCTCTTCTTTCTCCTTTTCTAGTTTGTCTGGCTTTCTTGGCCCTCTCTGAATTCTCTGCTGCTTTTCTGTGTTTCTGGATTCCCTCTGCCCATCTTTGCCAGTAATCAAGACAGGCTGGAGCTACCTCTTCTTGGGGTTCAAGCTGACACTTCCCTTCCATGCCCTTGGCTAAGAAGAAGATAAGGTGTCCTGAGACATAGAAATGGGTTTGGGTGCCTCGTGTAGGTTGGAAGTATCACCATCTCCTTTTGGGATCCCCAAAGTCAGCCACCCCAACCCCAGGATCTCTCCCCCTTCCCTTTCAATCTCCTTTGGAAGGCAGGAGCTCAGGGTGAGAGGAGACACGTCTGCCCTAAAGCCCGGGGTTCTCGTCCCTGCCTTGCCCCAGCAGCACGGGGCTTTCCTATAAGGCACATTTCCCTGTCCTCTGACAGCCCTCTAAATTATTGATCAGGACGATTCAGGGCAAGAATCTGAAGGGTGTGTGTGTGAGAAAAGATTGTCAAAGTTGTCTAGCTTGGGGAAGCAGTATTTTTAGTATGGAGGCTCACTTTGGCGCCAGCCGGTTTATGCTGTTTCTAGAGCGTCATCTGTTATTCCCTTAATCCATGCTTATCGTACCTCCTTCTAATGTAAATATGGTTTTGGCAGAAACAAAATGGAAGGATTTCACCCTCTGCATCATTCTTATTAGCACCTACCTTTCATCAAAGCCGATCGCTCTGGAAAATGGCAAATTTGTACATGGCTAGTGATTTAGATAAGTTGGGAAGGAAACAAGGGGGTGGGGGATGAAGTGTGTGTGTGTGTGTGTGTGTGTGTGTGTGTGTGTGTGTGTGTGTGTGTAGAGTGCCTTTTATACATCTACGAAGGGTTTCTCTCCCCCCCCCCTTCTCTCAGGAAAAGGAACTAATTGTGGTTTCCTAATTTCAAACCAATCTGCATCTTCAATGTTCTCTTTGTGTGTTTTACCCAATTACTTAAAAAAAAAAAACAAAAACCGCATGGACTTTTCTTAGTCCAGCAGAAATGAATTTGTGAGGAAGAGGCTGGGGGAATTTTTCGTCTCGTCTTATCTGACTCAGAATCAGCAAGACGCAGGCCAGAGCTGACTTGGCCCTCAGGCACTTTGGACCACCCAACACCTTTGTTTATCCAACATCCTCTTTCCAGATTTTCAGTTGAGACAGGTAAGGGTGTCAGTGGTCCCTCAGCGACTCAGTCCAGGAATCTGGCTTGTGGGGGGTCTAGGGGACAGAATACTTTAAAAAGCTGGAGGAAAACCACCACAGGACACTCTCCAACCCCCAACAGCAGATGGGGGGTTTCCTCTGACCTGGAAGAGCAAACTGCCATCGTTCCCTGCTCCTTCCCGGTTTTACACACATGGGTGGTGTCACTTGGTGCCAGGGGTGCGTGGGGCAGTGGCGCGAGGGGGTGGTGGTAGGGAAAGTGGGGTCTTGCCCTCTGAGAGCAGATGGAGCCCAGGGAACAGGGAGGTGTGTCAGCAAGGGGGGGCATGACTATTGACATTGTGCTACTGCCAGGAAGGTTGACAGGACCAAAAAAGCTGGGCTCTTGCAGATCTGCTGAACTAACTGTCCACTCCTAGCCACAGACACGTTTTCTCAATTGGAACACAATATCCATTACTGTTTCCCGTACTGGATTTCAATTAGAGAGGGTGAGAGCAGAGAGGGAAGGCGGGAGATAAATGAAAAGGAACAGTGGACACAGAAGAGTGTGTGTGTGTGTGCGTGCGTGTGTGTGTGTGTGTGTGCACGCGCGCGTTGCTGCTCCTTGCCAGCCACACCTATAGCCAAAGTCATGTTTTCATGTCTCCCCAACCCTGTAGCAGATAACACACTCAAGAGAGTCTTTCCTATCCAGCAAAGCCCCCAAGAGGTAGCTGTCCCTGGGGGAGCTACGGCTTTGGGCAGGGGCCTGCCTTCCCTCTGTGGGCACAGGGTTTTGAGGACTGACGGGGTGTGAGCGTTTAAGGTTCTAAGCCTTACTGTCCCAGTGAAAGTTGCTAAAACCCCTTCTCCCTTGTACAATTCTATGGAAAACGCAACTTCTCGTGGTTCCAAGACACAGGCTGGAAGGGAGTGATTTCACCTGCTTCTCGGGCATACCTGGGGCAGGTAGGGGACTCTGAAACCTGCGGCTAAGGCTAGGGGGTGAGCCCTAGATTCAGGATCCTGACTGCAGGCCTGGTCTGTCCCTGAGCAGCTGCCCCCCACCCCGCGCAGGGAAACTCTTTGACCATACAGGCTCCTCACAATCTGGGACCAAGCCCCAGCTCCTTCACTGTTCGATCTTCTGTGATCACTGACCCTGGACCAGGGCCGCTCAGAAAACAGGTGTTTGCGGGGAGGCATCGCTGAACCCCAGTGTCAGTCTTCATTACCTGACAATCTGGGTAGCCACCGCCTCCTCCATGGGGGTAAAAGACACTTGAGGCCTCAACAATGTGTCTTGAAGTCTGAGGTGCCTTGCTCCCAAACGGATCATTCCCGCCACCCCCCCCACCCCCGGCAAAGAGTACACACAAATCTTTTAGACTGGATTATCCAGGGAGCTATGGGGGTTGGGGGGCAAGCTGGAGGGACTGTTTATCCTCTGTCTCCCAACCTGAACTCCAGGTTTGGGAGACAGGGTGACCTTGGCGACCCCAGAAGCCTTTAAAGGTCTCCAGCTTGGGATCTGACTACTTGAGGACTAGAGAAGTCTCTCTCTCTCTCTTTTCTTTTTAAAATTTGATTTATTTTTAAGAGGAAGGAGAGAGAGGCAGTCACACACACATACATAGAAAGAGGGAATGTTTGGAATTGTCAAAGTGCTTTTCCTAAGAGCTGCTTTTGCTGGCTTGCAGACTTCAGTTCATTTCATCTCCAAGCCAAATATTAAAAATCCTTCTGGCAGGCGGGCGGGAGGGCAGAGAGGAGCGGCCTTCCAGATCTAGGAACCTTTCCTGGCCATGTCCTTTCCAACTTTTCCTTGGAAAAGGAAAACTTGCGCCCCTGCCCCCGCTGCCCACCCCCATAAGGGGTGTGAGGCAGAGACAACCCAGAGCGCCCCATTAGGTCCTCTTGGCGATGGATTCCGCCCTGGGGTGCTTCCCCTACCGCCGCACCCGCCTTACCCCGGTTCCAAATACGGAAGCTGGACGTGTTCCGTGCGGCTGCAGGCCTCTCCCAGCGCGGAACCCGAGGAGAGGCTCGCTGCCTCGGATTACATCCTCACCCGGGGGTGGCGGGGTCGAGGCTCAGGTCCGGCCGGGCCCGGCCCGCGGGGAAGCAAAAAGGGTCCCCGCACAGGCTGGCCTGCCCCGGCCCTCGGTCGCGAGGAGGTGCTGCCAGGCCCGGGAGTCCCCGAACCATGCGCCCCGGCTCCCTGCGCGCGGGTTACCTGCTCTCCCTCAGCAGCTCCCGGGGCGGGGCGAGCGGGCTCCGGGTGCGGGTGCAGAAAGCGCGCCCGCCCCTCCGCAGGCCTTCGCTCTTCGAGAGCTCAAACTAGGGTTACAGGGGTTTGGTGAGAAGCACCCCCGCCCCAGTACCCAGCGTCCGAGTTGTCTTTTTACTGGGGTGATTCCCACCTCCCCGCCTCCAGTCCGCTTGCAAAGAACAAACCCGGGGTGGTTAGTAAAGACCTCCAGCGCAGGGGGTGCGGGGTTACCAAAAATAAAGGAGAAGTGTAGCCCTCTCGGGCTCTCTAACTGATGGAAAAACAATTGCAAGGAGATAGCCTCCTGGGGAGAAAAACAAGGCCACCGAGCCGAGTCCGGGGAGAATCTTCGCGTACAAAGAGAGGGTGGGGTGCGAGGGAGCGTTCTCCTCTCCCGCCGCTGGGGTGTGTTTTTACATGTTTTCTTAACAGCAAGTTCTATAAACAGGTCAGCCCTACATTGCCAGGGGAGGGAGTTTGAGGCTGTGTCTGGCTACGGGTGCAGACGCCTCTCTTTCCCGCTCGCCCCCCTACAAGCGAACGGGGGGCAAGGCCCCGGGGCGGGGGGAGCGCTACTTTCCACTTCTGACTTGGAGGGTATAGTTGCTTTTGAAATAGCTCCTCTTGTCTTCAGACGGTAAAATATGAGTTCCCCACATGTCTGACTCTGGTCTTCTAGTACCTCAAGCAGGGTTTGGGTAGTGGGGAGCGGGGGGTGGGGGGGCTGCTCTCATTACCTCTGCGCTGAGTGGGGGTGGGGCGGGGGGATTCTCTCTTTTCAGCCGGGCCCTGCTGGGGTGCCGGGGCACATTATTAAACCCAGACGCTCCGTCCAGGAATCGGGGCCATGAGGAAAAGATTTACAATTAAGCCAATTGGGGCCGAACACAGCAATCCAAGTTTGCAGGTGTAAATAATGCCCTTGCTTTTTTTTTTTTTTTTTTTTTTTTTTTACTCTTTACAAGCGGCTTCATTTCACCGCTCCCCCCTCTTCCCGCTCCCCGCACTCCAAGACTCTACTCCTTTAGAGGAAAGTGGGGAGGAGGAAGACCGGCCAGGCAGAGTCAGGACTTTTCTATTAGACAAGTTAAAATACGATGTTGCACTCACTTTTATGTCCGTGTATTAATGCCGTGAATACCCAGGACAACTCCTCTGTTTCATTTCTCCGTCTAGAATTGGAGAATTGTTGGAGTCACTGAAAGGCCTTTTGAGTGTGGGCTTGTGATTTATTTTTTATTTTTAGGGAATGAGACGGATTTCAATATCAGGGATATTGGAGTTGAGTTATTATAAACTTTTTCAGTTGGAGAGATTAGGTGAAGGAGAGGTAAGAGGCCAAAGAAATGTTGTGTAGTTGGGGTATCAGAAGATTGCCCCAAACTGAATCTGGAAGAGAGGCGGGCCCTGCTTTCCCGGCTTTCCAGGGCTTCATTTTAGATCTCCCTAATGTTTGGGAAGCTTGCTGAACCATGTATGGGCCCAACATAAAGGCCATATTCCACTGTATTATTTAAATGTAATAGAATATGCACGTGTGATTCCAAAATGTCCTATGTGGGTACAAGTGTGTACATATGGACATTCCAAGTAGCCCCAAATATGAAATTAAATATCAGATTAAAAAATGCATTGCAATCACATCCCACGGGCAGACTCCCATTTGATCAATATAGACAGAATTAAATTTGTTTTCCAGCTACGCAGCTACTCCTTTTCTCTCTGAGCAATAAAGTCTGCCTGTTACAAATTACCAGGGAATTGGAGAATATGCCCCCCCCCCACTGTTGTTCGGTATTCTTAGTCTTGCACTAACCCGCTCATAATATATGTAATATGTGTGTACACAGGCACTTTTCCAAAAAATTAGCGATAACACTCAGGGTGTATGAAGAATGGTGTTTTTCTCCCTCTGCATTTAAGATTCCGTGCGTGCTACATTGCCACTCTGGGACACTCATGGGGGGGGCGGGGGACGACGCCCATGGGGGTCGCGGGGGAGGTTTCCAGGCTGGGTTGCATGCAAGGGCAGGGAGTCAGAGCGCCTGACTCCAACCAGGATAAGGTCATAGGTGTAGAATTAGGGAGGCAGGACTTAACACGTCCGTTCTCAGCGAAGGGAGAACAAGAGTCACCAGGTCTGGGATGAAACCCCCTGAGCCGCCACAGGAAAGTTCCCAGGCAATGGCGTTGCAAACACCTTTTTAATTTTTCCTCCTTCCTTCTTTTCTTTCTGCTCGCCTTGAAACAATTCCCTGTCCAGCGCATATGTTGGGCATAAATAAAAGGGGGAGGGTGGTGTTGAACGCCGGGTGAACCCGAATCGGCCTCAAGCAGCGCGGGAAGTATGTGGGGAGGCAGAGGAGAGAGACGTGCCCCTATCTCGGAGGTGGGGGGAGGTAGTGGGTGGAGGAAGGGACTGCTTCCCACTTGGAAACCTGCGCTCCTCGCTCCTGGAGAAGCTCGCCCGGAACCTCGGCGGAAGGTGCCCCTGCCGTCTCGCCGCTGGATGGCGCTCGGGGGGAGACGCGGCGGCGGACCTCGGTCCTCGGAGGGCCCCGCAGGGCCTGAGCCGATCTCCACCAACGCGCGCGCGGTTGGGACCTCAATTTTGAACTTCCGCAGCGCCGATTCCGGATGCGCCGGGAGGTCAATGCTGTTCTTGGAGGCTGGGACGGGAGAGGTTCGCTCACAGTCTGCCGAACTTGGAAGTTGGATCCCGAGAGGCTAGGGTAGAACCGGGATGCAGGGGACGAGGGTTCTCAGGGCAAACTGGCGCCTCTTTTCTTAGGCCACCTGTACTAGCTCTTGTTTACCGGGAAAAGTGTGTGTGTGTGTGGGGGGGGGGGGTCGTATTTGTAAAGGAGGACGGCAAGATAGGTGTGGAGATGCAAAACGGGTACACCCTCTTTTGCAAAGGCTAATCTGGTGTTCCCCGGGCCCAGACATGCTCGGTTGAAGTCGGAGGGGCTGGCCTTACCGGCCTGAATTACCTGGAATTGAAAATGTTAGGGTTCGAGTTGCGCCCCGATCTAATGGAGCCCTCATTTGGAAGTGTCTCTGAAGGCACCAAAGAGAGAAGACCTCTCGCATAGCCAAAGGAGGAGTGTGGCTACAGTATTGGGAAGAATAAATTCATGCGGCGCTTGCTGAGCCCTTACTATGTTCCAGGCACGGTGTTAGACTTTATGATCTGGTCAAAGTTACTTAGAAAGGAAAGGGGAAAAAAAAATCCACTATAACCAAAGAGGTTTGCTGGCCACATGGTCCAGCCAGGAGAGTCTAACATTAGGTCTCTATTTTGTAAGCTCCTGGAAGGAGAGGAGTGACTCATCCTATCTCCAACTCCCATCACAGATTACAGTGCTTGGCAACTGAGAGGTGCTCAGTGAATATCTTTCAGTAGAGGCATAAAAGTCAATGAAGAAGGGGAGAAGGACTAAAGGGGTTTCTCCGTGCATTTGGAAACAAATGACCACTCCCAAAGTGCATTTTTAGAAAATCAGCATCAAACTGAGTAGCTACAATGCAAACAGATTCTAATATGTAAAGCGCAACAGTGTAAGGATGGTAGTGGGAAGGGAAGTTTGGGAAGTTTGGTGTCATGGACAGAAACATCCACCAGATCATCCCACAGATATTGACTAAGGGGCTTCTTGGTCCAGGTACCCTGCTAAGTGCTGGAGACCCTGGGTCCTGGCTGGTTTGATGCTCATTGTCCTGAGCCTTATTCACTGTGATGAGTGTACATGCCTATACATTTCCATTTTAAAGATGAGGAAAGTTGAGACCCAGGAAAGGTGGGGTGGGAGAGGGCTTCCGTTCAAGGTCTCTGACAGGAAGGCCAAATTCTGTCCAGCCTCAGCTTTTCTGCCTGCTGGGGTAGGTAGGGCCAGTGGTTTTCTGTTCCCTAGAAGAGGAAGCTGCGATCTTGGGCTCCCATCAATTTTCAGGAGTAAGGAGCCTACACCCACTCCAGGCTTCACAAAGGACTTCCCCACATCTGCTCGCAGCCGCTCCGAGCGCCGGGCTGTGCTGAAGGATCTAACTAACTTCTAGACTCCCTTATCCGTTTCTACCACGCAGTGCCCACACCTTGTCTAGGGCTAGATGGTGTTGTTGCTCTTCATGGGCAGAGAACTGTGGGACAGATAGCTAGGGAGTCTTGCCCAAGGTCGCATTTGCTAAAAAGTGACAGCAGAAAAGCGTTTACAGCCCCTTCCTAGCTAGGATTTTATGCTTCTGGGCAGACCCCCTCCCTCATTAGTACCCCAGTGACCAGTGAGTGTGGCATAGTCGGTGAGTTTATCAAGTGTTTGTTGATTGAATAAACTAATCCTTCTTTGTTTTTTTTTGTTTTTAGTATAACACAGAACTAAAAAAAATGAAACAATGATCGAATAAAGGGGAGTGAGGTGAGAAGCTCAGTTTCCCGACCCGGTGACTGAGGGTGGGGCCGGCTTGGGTCCCCCCCGCCGCGAGCTCTGGCACAGCAAGGCCACTTCCCACTAGCTTTACAAAGACGGCTGTGATTTCCTTGCATCTATATTTTAGTCCTAGACTTCGTTCGGTTGATCGATGAAGGAGACAAGCTGACCCACCGTGAGGTCAGTACAATCGATGAGGCCCCCACAACCGCTGGGAAATCACCGCTGGGGCCGCGCTCTGGGTTCCAACCGGAAGGTTTCGGGATTTGGAGTTTCTGGATCCTTGCAGTCGGTATTGAACTGAAGGGAGGATGGGGGGAGGGCAGGGAAGGGGTAATGCTCCAGCCCCCTCCAAGTAAGCCTCTGGGTCCATCAGACCGGGAGAGCACTCCCCACTCGCACCCAGCCCGCAGAGTGCTGGAGAAGCCCCCTGGTAGATTTCGTTCTAAAGTGTCTTGGCCTTGGAATCAAACACCAGGATCGTTACGCAGCAGGTCTGCGCTCCGTAGCGCCGGCTTCCTCATCAACAAAATGTTTTTTTTTTTTTTTTCCTGAAATGCTATTTATTGAAAATGTGAAATGTGAAACGTTCCGGTGGATGATAATGTTCTAAGACTTTCCCCACCCATCAGCTCATCAAATACAGCAATCCGAGGAGGCAAGAGCCTTTTCAGTGAGCTCCATTCTCTAGATGAGGAAACTGAGTCATGCAGAGAGATAGTTCCACAGGGAGTTAGTCTCTTCTGGAGCTGGGATTCCCCCTGGGGATTGTCAATGTTATCGTCTGGATTTTAACTGTGAGGCAGAAGTTGCCTGGCGCACACACAGAGTAGGCACACAGTGGCCACCTGTCTCCTTTACTTCTTTGCCCTCCTCGGGGAGAAATTCCATTTAACCCTTTCTGAGGCTTATCTGGAAACTGCCTTGGCTGGTGGGTCCCTTCCTTCTGGAAGCTAATGCAATCGGTTCAGTGGGAGGAGGGGTTGTGAGTCTGACAGTCCTTAAACTCCGGCAATCCAGTGCTTTCAAGACTTTTTTTTGGTACGAAGGAAGGAGTGTGTGAGTGTGTGTGTGTGTGTGTGTGTGTGTGTGTGTGTGTGTGTGTGGAATCAATATGGTCCAGACAACCCTTTACAAAGGGGCTCCAGGCGGGCGCCTCAGCCTCAAGGCCCCCCGCCCAACCGCCCGCGGCGAATTAATTGGGCCCTGAAAGAAGGGGCGACGTAGCTTCCAGTTAATTAGTTAAGAAACGACTCAAGCCCCAGCGGCCTGGCAAAGGCCCCTGGGGCGCGGGTTTTGTGCAAGGCAAATTGGTCGGCGGGGCGCTCCCCTTGGGCTCGGTAGGGCGCGGTGGGGAGCAGAGCTGGGGCGCCTCTGGCCGTCCAGCGCCAGGCGCCTTGCTCCCGAGCGCGTTCGCACACTCCCTCAGGCTCTCGCTTCCGTTGTTTGCTTCCCCGGTTCTGTGTCTCCTCTCTCACTGCTTCCCCCTACACACCCCGCCTTTTTGACTGGGCCAGAGCCTTCTCCGGTTCTCCCCTGCTCCCTGAATTTTACTCGGGTTCCCTACGCGGGCTCTCGCTTCCTCTTCTTCGGTCGTGCTGCTCCCCAGGTTCTCCGTCGGACACCTGTCCTCTCTCTAAAGTCCCGGTTTTGGGGCATTTGGGTGGCTCAGTCTGTTAAGGGTGTGCCTTCAGCTCAGGTCATGATCCTGGGGTTCTGGGTGGAGCCCCATGTAAGGCTCCCTGCTCAGCAGGGAGCTTGCTTCTCCCTCTTCCCTGCTTCTCCTGCTCTCACTCTCTCATAAATAAATAAAATCTTAAAAAAAAAAAAAAAATTCCCAGCCTCAGCCTAGCAGGATCTGGAGCTGGGTGGTTTGGGGACAGCGCTGGGGATGTTGAGAATCCTTGACTTAGGGAGACCCGGTGGAAATGAGCCCCTGTTTTGGATCCCTGAGGCCTGCTGTGAGTTCCTGGGGACACAACTCTTCATCCTTGCGTCACCTTGGATCCGGGCTCTTACTGGTGGAGAGCCCTCTAGGTGGTTTTGAAAGGGCATGGTAACCGGTCATCTTTGTCCCCATATGATAGTGGATTAAGGCAGACCTGCAATACCTGAGCAATAATTGAACGCCTGCTGTGTAAGTTCCTCGTCCAGCATCTCCAATCATTCCCTGTCAACCACCGGGCAGGGAAGACCAGGGTGTTTTCATCAAAAGCAGTTCTGCTGGAGGGAAGGAAAGGGAGGCGCAAATCTTAAACCCAGTTATTTCAAGGTCTTTTTGCGCCGCGTGCCAACTTCCTTGCACTAAAGGTGTGGAGGTATGGTACTCAGGGCTCGGAGTCGCGAGTGGCTTTCCTGGAGGCACTCTGCCAAGGGGAGACGAGGCTGAGGGTTCCACCTTCTAGGGAGGCATTGGCGGGCGTCCGAATGTTTATGGACAGTCCGAGGGTCGCCAGAATCATCACGCCTCCTCCGCTTGGCTCCAAGGCCCGGAACCTCTCGGTCTCTGTATTTCTCTCCCGTCTTTTTGTCTTTCTTGCTCTGTCTCTGCTTTAGTCTTTCACTCCCCGAGTTGCACATGGAATCGGACTCCGAAGCGGAGGTCAGAACGTCCACCTGCCGCCTCCCGCCAGGATCTGAGCGGCTCAACAAGCCCCCGTGGACCCCGCGCCCTCCCTGCCTCGCCCACCGCCCAGCCCCTTCCCAAGCCGCCTCCGGGAGGTCCTAGACTCGCGCGGAGGATTTCGGCGAACGCATGCGTTCCCAGCGGCGGCCCGGACTCGCGTTTTTTCTACCTTCTTTTGCCTACTTGGCCGACTTTGGCTTCACGAGAGGCGCCGAGGCGCCTGCGCCGTGCTTGGCTCGGCTCCCGTCTCTCGCAGGAGGCCCGGCACTGTGGTTTCCGCTCGCCACATCCCTGCCTGGCGCGGGCACAGCAGCTTGGCGAGCTTTCCGCTTGCGCTCCGCGCCAGCCGCTCTGGGCCTCAGTTTCCCCGCTGCTTTCGGGTTGGAGAAGTGACGGCCACACGGCTGGAGGAGGAGGAGAAGGAACAGGGGATGGATTGGTTGGTGGTGGGAGCACAGTTGCTGTGTATGAAGGGAGGGGTGCAGAGGAACCCTGCTTCCTTTTGCGTGCGCTCCCTTTCACCGCGGACTTTTACCCACTTGCATGCACAGAAGAGGAGAGGAAATGCTGGTGCTCTCTCGCTTGCCACCCTAGGAATGGAGCCCGCCAACGCCAGGACCCCAGTCTTCTGAAAGGGCCACCCACAGCCTGTGTGTCTGTGTGGGTGTGCCGGGCTGTAGGCGAGGACAAGCCTGTCTTTTAGCCAGCAGGTGCACGCTCGGGGTGGGGGGGGTGCGCGGAGCAGGTTCCTGTGTGCCTGCCTGCTCCGCTGGGACTGCTGCTGCTCCTGGCTTTGGGACATTTGCAGACCCAGCGCTGGTTCACGGGGTTGTGTTGACACACCTCCCACTGAGATTTGAGAAGTGCCCTGTCAGAGCCTTAGAATTTCCCATGAGTCCATTAGCCCTTCCGAGCCTCGGTTACCTCCTCTGAAAACCAGGAAAACAGGTCCTGCCACAGAGGACATGACACCGGGTAAATGTCATCCGGTGTGTACAATGCTCAGCCACAGCTTGGCACCTAGTACGTTCTCATTAAACATGAGCTGTTTGGACGCCTAAGCTCTCTCTGCTCGGTCTATTTATCTCATCTACTCTTGGTATATACTTAGTATCAACCATATACACATACTCAAAGCATATACTATATATATTTAGAGTACTTAGAAGTATTTCTTTGTATATTCTTAGACGACTACATGGCGTATATTAAGCCCCGTCTCTATTAGTATCACTCGTACCCAGTTCTGTTCCCAGATCTGCCTGTAGGTCCATTTCTTGGTCTCCTCCCAAGAAGATGCTGCGGAGAAATGCTTTCTCAAGCTTCCCATTCAAAACTTAATGCCCCTGTGGGCCCCTTTCCCAAATCCTGGGATCTCAAAACTGTAAGCGATCCCAAAGGTAGAGTGCCCCCTTCCTCCTCTTGCCTGGAAGTTGGGATCCCAGGTGTCCTGAATTCAAATCCAGGCCTTCTCCACCTGACCCCACCCCCACCCCAGGTGAGAGAAGTTTTCTCAGATCTATTGAGCAGAAAGAGTTTGTGGAGGGTGAAGGAATAACATTATGGGAGGCTTTGCCCCCCATCAGTGAGGCAGGGCTGCATGTGAAGGCATTTCAGGCTCCAGGTGAGGCCCCCAAGGCCTCTGGGCTGTCAGTGTGGTGGTGTGACTGAGGTCCCCACTCCCAGGCCCAGGCTTAGGATCAGCAGCGGGAGCCCACCATCCCCTTCCGCAGTGCTCTGGGGCCCTGCAAACCATGACAGGGGCAGCAAACCTGCCTGAGAACTGGGGGTGGATGGGTGGGGAGGGGGAGGAGAGAGAAGAGAAAGAAAGATGGAGAGATGGAGGAATGGAGGACAATGAGAGGGAGAAGTGGGGGAGAGAAGGAGAGAGGGGACGGTTGGGGAGAAGAGGAGGGAAGGAGAGAACTGAAAGAGAAGGCAATGCAGGTGGGAGGACAGGAGACAGGGAGACGGGGCGGGGTGGGGGGTGTGTGCACACAGAGTTGGAGTGGGGGCGAGAGGACAGAGAAGGAGCAGAGAGAGAAAGGACCCAGTGCAGAGATGGAGGGAAGTGCAAAGATACACAGATGACAGGGACACAGAAGCCAGGAGAGGCAGAAAAGAGAGACAGTTGGTGGGGGGCGGCCAGGGGGGATGTGGGAGCCAAGGAAGGCATGGCCACAGGGAGACAGAAGCCGCTGGGGAGCGCACAGCCCACCCCGCCCAGGCCGCCCTCCTGCTGTATTACTTAACATTCGGAGATCATCTAGCACCGTATAAATGCCTCCATTAAATCGTGATTGAGCTGCTCCAACTGACCAGTTCCCGAAGTAGCCTCCAGCCCTCAGGGAATATGGTTTTCAAAACCATATGAAGCATCAGATACCAGCAACATAGCAGATAAGTTATCATTCATTAGGGGGTTTCCAGGGGCCCCCTACAAGGACTTGGCGGTGGAGGGTGGGAAGCTGGTGGCCAAGAGCCTGCTGGGGCTGCGTTTCCCTCTTTTGCTCGATAGCTTGGCCTCCAAGCCCCTCTCCTCCCCAGCTGCTCAAACCCACAAAGAGGGTTGGGTTGGTGGGGTCTAGCTGGCCAAGCAGAGGAAGCGTTCCTCCGGAGGCCTCCAGATTCCCAGAGCGCATTTGTGGAGATGGAGAAGGGCAGCACCATTTCCTAGAGGCTCCCTGTGGAGAGGGATGGGGTGGGGATGGGAGCGAGGGGCCCCCACGAATCCTGGGAAGGCAGCTCCTTGCTCATGGGATGGGGTCCCGGGGAGAGAGGAGGAGGAGGGTTCATTAGCCAGGAGGCCGGTTCAGGTGAAGTGCCCTCTCCGGGACTCATCACTCCATGGTTTGCCCATACAGCACAGCTTTTTCTCCCTGTAACCACGCCTCCTCCCTAACTGGCCTCCCAGTCTGCCCAGAAAGGTATATTAAAAGAACATTTTCATGGTAGCAAATAAAAAAATTTCTTTTCCTTTCCCCCCAACTTTTCTTTTTTCTTTTTCTTTTCTTTCTTTCCTTTTTTTTTTTTTTTTTGTTGTTGTTGTTGCAAAGGCTTGTGTTTGCTTTGCTTTAACAAACAGCTGATAGAGTTTGCTTTAAGGGAGCTAAAAAAAAAAATGTACCCCCAGGGCAGGCCGAGCATTAACTGTGAACACATACAATAGTGTGTGTGTGTGTGTGTGTGTGTGTGTCTGTGTAGGCCTCTTGAGTAGGCTTGCAGTAATAAATGGGACCTGCTTCAGGTGCAGAAAGATGGGAGGGGTATTGGGAAGGAATGCATGGACAGATTTACACCTGTCCCTACAGCTGCCATCAACAACACTTACAGCCTCCAGAAGTGACCCTTGGTGCCGACTTGTCTGGAAGCCATCAGGATTAGTTTTGAAGCAGGAATCTTCAAGTGGACCAGAGGGTGAGCCTTGCCCCCCCCACCCCCTTGCTGTCCTCAAGTGCTGTCCAGTGGAGTAGTCTGGCTGCCTCTCTCATCCCTCTCTGCCCACCAGCCCCTCCCTCCCATTTCCTCTGTCAGACAAATACATCATTGACTTTCAGCTGCCTTTGGTCCTGCCGCCTAATGAGAGCTGGGTAGCGTGCAGGATTTGCAGCCCTAGTGCATCATGGCTGTCCTCCTCCCTCCTCCCTCCTCCCTGGGAGTCGGGTCTGGCCCCAGGAATCTGTGTGGGATTTCTGACTCCACCCTCCAGCCAGTTTCTGCCCTCTGCCACCAGCCCCACCCCACCCCACTGGCCAGACAGTTGAGTGACTGATACTGTCCAGATGCCTCTGGAATCTTGCTCCCAGTCTTTCCAGCACTCTGCCTGGTCTGCCCAAGTGGGGAGCAGTGGGCAGCAGACGTCCTGCCCTGAAACTCGTTGCCACCTCTCAGAGGCTGATGAAAGCCCCACTCAGCTGGGCCCTTCAGGACGGGGGACCCTGGAGCCAGGACACTCAGAAGGCATGTTTGACACCCGTGCTGGGAACTTCGAGTCCCTGGCTCTCTAGCCCTGGCCCCGCAGAGGTCTAGGAGGCTGAGAAGGGGTGGATGGCAGGCCACCAGCTGATAGAGAACACCACAGGGAAAGGCCCTGCGCTTTGCTGGGGGAATTAACAGGCACTGGGCAAGCCTCTGGCCTTAGTTCCCTTGCTGGTAAAACTGGGGGTGGGAGGGGGGCATTGTGACATAGCACACTCATATTTTACAGACCTGGTACCATCTTCATAACAATTTCCTTAATTTGTATTTTTATAATTGACTCACTTTTTCTTTTTCTTTTTAAAAAGATCTTATTTATTTATTTGTGAGAGAGAGTGCAGAGAGGGAGAGAAAAAGGGAGAAGCAGGCTCCCCACTGAGCAAGCAGCTCTGTGCCAGGACCTGGGATCATGACCTGAGCCCAAGGGAGAAGCTTCACCGACTGAACCACCCAGGCTCCCCGGTGGCTCACTTTTTCAAAATACCCAATTTGTTGAAAATGAAATCTTTAGGTAGTGTAAATAAAGTCCTCCTGCCTCATTTCCCAGAAGTAGAAGGGAACCGGACCATGATAAGCAGTGAGAAGAAAGCAGTGTTCCCGGGGCTCCGCTGCTGGAGGCTCCCTGTCTCCTCCATGATGAAGCAGGGCTCCCGTCGGAAGGGCGTTCAAGCCGGGTTAGCACCCATCTAAGACTGGGCTTAATGGAGGGTCTGGGAAGAGACGGAGAGGGGACTTGTTTTCTTCCCCTATGATTCAGAGCCAAACAAAACCACGTTCTGCTCCTACACGTGGACCCCCATGGACATTTTGGGGAACACCTCTCAGTGGGCTTTCCTAGAGCTTTCTTTTTTTTTTTAAGATTTTATTCATTTATTTGACACACAGAGAGAGAGATCATAAGCAGGCAGAGCAGCAGGCAGAGAGAGACTGGGGAAACAGACTCCCTGGGCTGGATCCCAGCACCCTGAGATCATGACGTGAGCCGAAGGCAGAGGCTTAACCCACTGACCCACCCAGGTGCCCCTCCTAGAGCTTTTTAATAACACAGAAGCATTAATGGTCATTTTGTGTTTCTGGGCTCTGCTACTATCTTCCTCGCCATCACAGTCAAGCCTTTGCTTCATTTATCCCCTCGCTAAGAAGGCTTTCCCCACCTTGTGGGGCCACGGATGCCTGGAGCTATCTGGTGAAGCCTGTAGATGCCTCTTCAGCCCGAGATTTTTAGAAGATGTAGAATTACAATTTTCAAATAGAAGCAGTATTAAGCATCAAAGTATAGTAACACATAGGCTCCTTATTGGAGCATTCAGGAACGCCATCGGGCAGTGCCCCTGGGATGGTACTGTTGAAGTCGGGATGAGCAAGCCGGCATTTCTCATCACACCTCTAATGTCACATGAAAAGAAGTACTTGTGGCTTCACTGGTGACCAAGTCGCCGTCACTGCAAAGCCTTCTGGGTGTGGTCACCTGTGTTTATCATGGAAGAAAATCCTCATTTCATTTTGAGTTGAGGAACCATGAAAATGGAGTGAAATCCCAAGTTCACAGACCCCTGAATTTTCGACCCATGGGCTCCCGCGCTCCTGTAAGAGTCTGTTGGAGGACACCAGGGCAAGAAACCCCGAGACGTAGAGGGAATGAATTGGGCTCTCAGTCTTTTGTGGGGACAGAGGAAGGTTCCCATGAGAAACAAGCTTTGAAAGCTGGCAGGACTTGCCGGTACTCGGAGCAGGGAGGAGAGGAAAGCCACGATCAACATTTTCAGGGCTATTTCTCAATGGGCCCAGGAAGGAGAGAGGTCTGGCCTGGGGCAGCTTTGGCTTAGAAAGCTGTGCCTGGGTGGGGAGGCTTCCCGGAAAGTGTCCATCAGTACCCCTGTCCCAACACATCCACACTCCTCCTCTGGAGGTATGTTGTGAGCAACTCTGGCCCTTCTAGAACCTTTGCCTGGCCCCCTGGATAAAGGATCCTGGGCTGCTTCCTTTTCTCTGATCATACCAGACACATTTGCGGCTCTGTTGCTCCAAAGAATCTGTGGACAAGACCCACCTCAGCATTGGGTAATCCCTTCATAAAGATTAAGGTTGCTGAGCCACTTATCTGCCTTGAAACAAAGCTCTTAGTCAAGCATCTATACTCAGGCAAGGGAAGTTGCAAATGGCCTCAGGATAGTGGTGCTCACTGTCCTTGGTGAAATACAGCTTCTAGACCTCTGAGCTACTGGGACAGGTACCGGGAGGATGATTTAAGGGAGAGCCAGAATTAAGAAACCTGGAAGCTGTTAGAACTCCCTCAGGTGAATTGGGTGTTGCTTAAAAGTAAAAATAAAAGTGAACAGAGTAACCTCAGCGGAATCTAAGTTCCCAACAAAGCAAGTACAGAAGCATTTACTGACCAGCTACTTTGTGGAAGACCTATGCCCTGTACTTTGCTTGCGTCCCAGGGTACCAGATCCCATACTCATGCATTCATGAACTCATTCATTCATTATTCAAGAGATGTTTACCAGGGGCCCACGGCGTGTCTCAGGCTAAGGAGATACCAATGAGATACCAAACACAAAAATGATTGTCTGCAAAGACCTTTGAGTAGGGGACAGAATGATCACCAACAGGTAAAATAAATGTTTGACAGTGATGAGTCATCGGGAAAACAATCAGGGAGTAATGAATGGGGGCTGGGGGGGGTTAATTTTGGGGGGAGGTCGGAGAAGGCCTCGCTGAGAAGGTTAGAAGGTGACCTTTCAGCCATGACCTAAGGGAGAGAGGAACAAGCCTTGGGAATGACTGGGGAAGTGTTAAGAGAGGAGGCAGGTACAAGAGACCCATCCTTACTGGAAACACCTGCCCCAACTGGACTCTGAGCTGGGCATTCTCTGTCTGCTGTCTTGATCATTCCAGGGTGCCCAGAGAGAGATACTGTTTTCTTCCCTAATTTATGGTTGGGGAAGATGAGGCTCAGAGAGGTTAAGTGACTTGCTCAAGGTCATTCTAATAGCAGACAGCAGAACAATAATTGGAACCGAGGGCCCAGTTTCCCTTTCTTCCATACCAGGCTGTGACACATTCCTGGGACGACAGAAAAAAATGAAAAGGGGATGGAAGTATGGCAGAAAAAAACCTAAGAGTAAAATTTGCTTTTGTGAATCATTAGCCCAGCCTTATAGCTAGGTAAAAGGAGACCTAAGGGGACAAGTACTTTTTCAAGGTCACAAAGAAAAACTCAATAGCTAGATGTCCTAGCTCATCAGTGGCTCTTTTTCTTGTCTTGGCACCGTAGGGCAAGTCACTTTGGTTCCCTGAGCCTCAGTTTCCTTATCTATAAAATGGTCATATAGTGGTCAAACCAATTGTATTAATCTTCCACAATTGTTGAACAAGAAAGACAAGATTAGGGCACCTGGGTGGCTTGGTGGGTTAAGCCTCTGCCTTCCGCTCAGGTCATGATCTCAGGGTCCTGGGATCGAGCCCCGCATTGGGCTCTCTGCTCAGCGGGGAGCCTGCTTCCTCCTCTCTCTCTCTCTGCCTGCCTCTCTGCCTCCTTGGGATCTCTGTCAAATAAATAAATAAATAAATAAATAAATAAATAAATAAAATCTTTAAAAAATAAGGGAAAAAAAGAAAGACAAGATAATTCATGAAAGAGAGTTTATCCTAATGCTTGGCACAGAGCACCATCGAAATAGATTTCTTCATTTCTCCTCGCTACTTGGCAGTATTTGCTTTACAGTTGAGGTGAAGTGTCTGCTGGTTTTCATGGTCTATGTTAATGGTCTCCAAGTCATTTTTTTTTAAAGACTTTATTTATGTACTTGGCAGAGAGAAGGAGAGAGAGGAGGAGGAGCAGAGGGAGAGGGACCAGCAGACTCTGGTCTGAGCACAGAGCCGGACGCGAGGCTCGATTTCATGCCCCGGAGATAATGACCTGAGCTGAAATCAAGAGTAGGAATCTCAACCAACTGAGCTACCACCTACCACCTAGCCTCAATCATGATCAACTCATGGCCAATCCTGTTGCACTTCTCCCTACAGTGGATTATTTTGCGTGTCATCCTTGCGCAGAGGCAATGCTAATCTTCTCTGGATTGTTCCAATTTTAGTATATGTGCTGCCAAAGCGAGCACTACAGTGGATTATTTTAATGCAGATCCAGATGCCTTATCATTTCATTCGTGAAGACTTCAGTATATCTCCATAAGATCATAATGAGTTAAAAACCCCACAACTGGGGCGCCTGGGTGACTCAGTGGGTTAAACCTCTGCCTTCCGTTCAGGTCATGATCTCAGGGTCCTGGGATCAAGCCCCGTATCAGGCTCTCTGCTCAGCGGGGAGCCTGCTTCCCCCCCCCCCCGCCTGCCTCTCTGCCTACTTGTGATCTCTCTCTCTGTCAAATAAATAAGTAAAATCTTTAAAAAAATAAGAAAAGGAAAAACCCCACTAACCACAATACTGTTACCACACACACTCCAAAAGACGATGATTGCACAGTGTTACGAAATACTCAGTTGGTTCTCAGTGTTCTCTGATTGTTTCTACTCTTCTTACGATTTCATTACAGCTGGCTTGTTCTAGTCACAATGAGGACAAGGTGTCTCCACTGTGTTTGAGGATGAATCTCTTACACCCTCCTTCCACTTATTATTTTCCCTTCAAAAAGTTTTAAATTGAAATCATGGATCCTTCTGGCTCTTACCATTTGCATCTCTGTGGTGTCTGTCCATTGGTTGTGTTTCTCTATTCCATGTATTTCCTGCAACCTCTGTTTAGACAGAGAAGTTTGAGGGCTCAGACTTGATTCTTTTGGCAAGCTCTCTTTAGAGATGGCGGTGTATATGTCTATTAGGAGGGGTATAATGTTACTTCTCGTTCTTCTTGATTTATGAGTAGCTTCTGATGACCATTTTCTGGATGGATCCAACGTGTCGTTAGGGGTTTGCAAGATGGTGAGATTTTCTTCTTTCATTTCTTCTCTGTTTATTGATGGACTACTCCCAAATCTCTTTGGAGGATACCACATCATTAAAAACCAAGATTGAAGGGGCACTTGGGTGGCTCAGTCGGTTAAGCGTCGGACTCTTGATCTCAGCTCAGGTCTTGATTTCAGGGTCGTGAGTTTGGGTCCTATGTTAGGCTCTGTGCTATTGAAAAGAAACCCAACGAAGAGAAACGCTAATATTTTAGTAGAACGTCTGATATCTATATATTCTCACATTTCTAAATTCACGTAGCTCTTCTGCTGACTTGACTATGTACTATATATTGTTGAACTGCTCCGAAACGGAAATCAAAGAGGATAGCTTAAAAAAAAAAAAAAAAAAAAAAAAAAAAAGATGCGTATGGACATTCTTCCCAGGTTCGGTGGTTGTGGTTTATTTGCACAATCCTGGGGCGTGTACAGCTTTACTTTTTTTTTTTCCCCCTTAAATCAGTCAGTATGTCTCTTGCAAACCAAATGAGAAAGGAGCCTGTGGAAACTGTCACTGCACATCCTTCCGCTCTCCCCACTGTTCCCTGATGCCGGTTGGGAGAATGAAAGGAAGATTCTGCCAAACCTGGGTCCATTTGGGGGGTCCTCTGCAATTGGGCTTTACAAACTAGAAAGTGCATTAGAGGAAGGGGTGTGTGTGTGTGTGTGTTTAATTTTTAATTTTAAAACCTTCACTACCTCTGAGCAAATGGGAGGCAGGTCAATAGCCCAGGAGAGAGACTTTAAACAAACCACATTGCCAGCAGGTCCGCTTTGTAAAGGAGGGGATTTACTCTTCACCCCTCTGTCTGAGGAGTGTTAGGAGTGTTAACAGTGGAATTAAGGCTGGGGAATCTGGCAGGCTCCCTTGCTTCAGGGGATGTGGGTTTGTGCCTCTTTTGGAGGCATTAATCACTTGTTTATAGAGGGGGAAGGGGGGAAGAAAACACAACAGGAGGAGGACAGTGTGGGCTTCTCCGTCTGAGGTCCCCTTCTCAGGTACCTCCCCATTCCTTCCCCACCCACACCCACCCCCTGGGACCAGGTCAACTTGCCTTTCTTTTTCCTGGGTTCCAGAGCAACGTGGGGTGGGGGGTGCAAAGCCTGGAGAGGTGGGGAGTGCAGAGGGTGCGAGAGGCGTGCCCCGGGTGATCCCCACAGAGCTGGGCAGGGGGCTGTGGGTGATGATGGTGGCGGGGCTGTCCCCACCCCCCGTCTGGGCTCCCTTGAGTATTTAAAATATATATTAAAGTATAATGTGCCCATTCTCTTTACTTCCTCCCCACCTCACATGCACACCCTTTTTCCTCTGTTTAATCACTGTATTTCCCAAGATCACACTCTGGACCCATGCTATGGGGAAAAAGACAAATAAACACCCCAAACTGTTATTTTCACATAAATATTTATCTGGAGATCCTGGTTTCCAGTGGTGAGCTGAACTTGGAAACCTGGTCTGGAGGTGAACCTCCTTTCCACTATAAACAATTTGGAATTGCACAACATACGTGTGCATTTGCCATCGATAAAGAAGCAAATAAGCATGCATTTTTTTTTCTGATTAAAAAAGTCAACAACAACAAAAAAGTCAACAAAAGCAAAAACAAAAACAAAAAAAAATAAATAAATTGAAAAAGTCAATAGACTCACAGCGTAAATGTGAAATGTACAGAAAACCTTAGTCATAATTCTAATAATAATCACTTCCCTTCTTCCTCCCCCACAAGGCATATAGTTAAACAAAAAAACCTTTTCCTCTTCAGTAGGTTATAATGTGTACAAGGTATCAAATCTAAGAGGTACTAAACGATAAATGAAAAGTAATTCTCCCTCATTTCTTTCCCACCTCCATTCCTTGTAAGCAATCACTGATCTCAATGTGTTTCTTTATAGTTATGTTAACATATACATTAATATATACATATCCTCTGGTTATATTAATATATAGTATATAACATACATACTATCTGTTTATATTATATATAATGTATACAAAATATTTATAGATACATGTGTGTGTGTGTGTGTATGTATATGTATATTTCTACACATACATATACAGTTTCACTGATACATTACTTTCTTTTATTTTCTGGAATATATTATTCATGCCAGAATGTATTACGTTTTATATGAAGGATGACTTTTTATTGTGAATTGATATACAGGGAAGATATTTTTAATAATTCATAATTGAATTTGACATTTAAGGAATCATCCCTCTAGAAAAAGAGAGACCAGGTCAGACAAACTGGGTACTCTGTCGAGAGATGGTAGCACATGGCATCTAGGGGTAAATAGCGAATATCCACTACATAAACAGTAAGTCTGTCGGGCCAGGTGTTACCCAGACACAAAAGCCATTTTTCCTTGGCCTTTATCAATAATAAATGCACTACCCCATCAACTGGACCTCAAGACTTTTGCCTACACTGCAGGCAGATCTTGCTAAATGGACAGAAAATGCCAGGCTGAGCAAGCGTGCCGAAAACATTTACGTCTTGAAACCCTCAGCAACCTGGCCATGTGTTTTAAGAGCATTGGCCTTCGAAGGTTCCAGCTGAATCTTTTGTGCTCTTTTCTGGCAAGGAGCACCTCTTTATGGTGCCCGTGCTGCTGGATGGGTCTTAAAATGAGCCTGCCACGGTCCCTCCGTGGTCAGTTCAGCCCACTACTCTGCTGTCTCAAATCCATTTGCAATGGCTCTAAAAAGGCTGTCAGGCGAGGCTGGCGGTAAATCTTTCCCTCCCGTCCTGAAAGGCTGACAGGAGAGAAGCTGCTTGAATTTTCACCCCAGCTTTGCAAACTTGCAGCCCTGCTGTGTTGGCCTCGTTTCTTGTGTTGCACTAAAGCGACTAAGCATGTTTCTTTATCTCCCCCCACCTTGATGGCCTGGTGCAGAACTGAGACGTAGAGCTGATCTGTGGTTTCACGGCTGGGGAAGAAAGAAGGTCAGTCTCTAGTCCTCGCTCCTCCGGCTGATGGCTTTTCTCATCACATGGCCCCTCTCTTTCTGTGTCTTTGTGAAAACTAGTGAAATTTTGCTGGCAAACAGTCTTTTCTGTCTGACTACCCTTAAGACAGATGTTTCTCTTGACTGGGGGAAGCCAGGGACTTTCAGGAATGTTTTTAGGGGGAGGAGGTCCAAAGGTGTTTGCAGGAGTTCTGGGATGCGTTTCCGAACATACCTCCCAGGTAGTCACTGTCCCCACTGGTCAAACAATTTTAGAAAATGGAGCATCACCTGGATTTACCGATGGACTCAGAGTTTCAGGACAGACAAGCTCGTGGAAAAGCCAGCTTGGGTTTTGAGGGCAGACGATGGGTTTTAGACTCATTGATTCCCGACATCACGAACAAAGCCAGTCGGACAACTTCTTGATCCCTTAGTACCCTATCCAGGGGCTAAAGCTTCTTGTTCCATCTCCTGGGGCCCCATGGATAAAATCCTCAGTGAATTTGAAAGTACAGAATGGTTGGAAGTTGGATTGTTATGCTGGACGTCACGGCAATAAGGGAAGCAGCTCCTGGGAGTGAAGTCCACTGACATCTGTCAAGCACGCGGAAATCTTCCTGTGCTCCATGTTGGAAGAGTGTGAAGTTCTGGGAGTTCCACAGATGGAGCAATAGAAGGGTTGGTTATGCAGATAAGCTGCTCTTCAGATGTGTGGAAAGATAAATCCTAGGGAGCCACATGCTCCAAGGGAGGACTGGGTGTACAGATGTGCGAGCATAAACACACACACACACATGCAATGAAAATCCGTGCAGAACTGGAGCTGTAGGGCATGTGGGATTTTCAATATTATTTTTATGATTTCTTACTTAGTATTTCAGGGTGCTCCCCTACAAGCACCCAGAGGAGGATTTTAGAACCCAGGTCGAATCATCATTCGCCACCTCGCTATGCACCTTCGGTAGCTTCCCATTGCTCTTCAGGGAAGGACCACATTTTAATTGGAGTTTCGAAGTTTTGCGGAGTCCAGTTTTGCTCTCTGATTCAATCTGCCTCAAGCTCGTAGACGTTTTTCTCTACTCTCACCTTGTGGCAGACGGAATGGCGGAACTCACACCTTCACTCCGGTGTGTCTGCTTGGCCTTGGGCCTTGGAAGTTCCTCTCACTTGAGACCGAGGTCACTTCCCTGACCTGTGGCTTTGGGCTAGGTCAGATGACCTGCTTTGGCTGAACGAAAGTGGGCAGAAATGAAAAAGCGGCCAGTTCCAACCCCAGGGCTCCAGAGACATCCCCATTTTCTCCTGGTTCTCTCGTGCCTCTGCTGCTACCCACTGAGGAGGTTTCCCTGAAGAGCCGTTGCCCCCGAAGGCTGGGTCCCACCTGGAAGGAGGGCACAGGGAGCAGGCTGGATTCCGATTCGCCTCTGGGAGCTAAGCCCCGACAGACCCACAGCTTGCAGCACAAAAGCCTAGCCGAGCCCAGCCAAGGTCAACCAACCTGGGAACATGTAAGACAACAAACGCTTCTTCTTATAGCCCCTGAGGCGAGATACTTGCTTGTTTTGCAGTGGTAGCTGACTGATATAAGACACCCTGGTTTTGGGGGGGAGGGGTATTCATTCTTGCCATGCTTCCTCTAACAGGACCCAGGATGCTGCCTCCTCGTCACTCGTGTGACTCCTGTTGATGCTTCAGAGCTCAGCTCAAAGCTTACTTCCCTTGAGAAGCCTTTCCTGGCCCTTCAGAGTAGGCATGAACCCCCGTTACACACCCGCTACAGCACCTTGTCTCTCTTTCATGGCCCTTATCAGAGTTGTACCTTTAGGTGGTGGGTCAATTGTTAATCTGTCTTCCTCCCTAGACTCTTGTGAGGTCAGGAACCTTCTGGGTGGTTCAAATTTGTATCCCCAGTGCCTAGAACACTACCTCTCCAGGCACGTAGTAGACATTCGAGGTAGTTTGTGGAATGGATCAACAAATGAAGGGGTCGACAGCAATTTCTTGGGGTCAAAGATATTTTGAGTCTAAGATGAATAGCTCTTAGGGTCTGAAAGACCAGTATGGAATAAAAACATGAAACAGGTGGGGAAACATGGGTACATAGCAGCAGGTCCACAAAGGTGACCGGATTCAGGTTGAGAGCAAAGTAAGTCTGGGCTGGCTGCCGTTATCACTGATCCATTCATGTACACGCCAGCCCTTAGAGTCTCCACACAATGCCAGGAGAGACTTCTAGAGTGGGTAATCCTTGGGCTGAATCATTTTCTTAAAGTTTTATTTATTTATTTTAGAGAGAGAGGGAGAAGGGAGGGAGGGTGCAGAGGGAGAGGGAGAGGAAATCCCAAGCAGACTCTGCCCTGAGTCTGGAGCCCCCCCACGGGCTTGACCCCACAGCCTCCACGATCCCAAGATCGCTGCCCAACTCACTGCACCACCCAGGTGCTCCTCTTGGGCTGAGTCTTAAGGGCATGGAAAGGGGTGTAGCCTGTTAGAGCTGCATAGCTTTGAAGGGGAATCAATGGCTAGCTGCAGGGCATGGAGGGAGGCTTCATGGAGGAGGGGACGTTGGAACTGGACCATAGAGAGGAGTCAAATCTCCCAAGTGGTATGTGGTGGGGAGGGGAGATATTCAGGACAGAGCAGATGGCACAAAGAGACACCCAGAGATGTGGACAGAAGCATGAAAGTATTTAGGGGATGGCAAATTGGTTGATGTGCAAGCCAGGGAGGGTCAAGGCCTAAGCGCCTGGCTAGCTGGCAAATAACGAGGGTTAATATTTATCTAGCACTTACCCTGTGTTGTGTTAAACACTTGACACATATTATGAGTCTAATCCTGGCCTCACGACACATATTATGAGTCTAATCCTGGCCTCACCCACCCCTACCACGAAGGAAGTTGGTGCTGTTGTCTCCCTAGTTTACAGATCAGGAAAGCAAAGCACAGAGAAGTTGAATAACTTACCCAAAGTCACAAGGAGGTGAAGAAGTGCTAGGGTCAGGATTTGAACTCAGCCCGCCTGGCTGCAGACTCTTGTGTCTGAGACGTCAGTCAGCTCCGCTCGCAGCCGGTGGACGGCCGGGCTCAGCCGTTGGGATGTTGTCCTTCAGGGAAGGCAGATGGAGAAAGACCTTGGGGGGCAGTGTGGCTGCTGGCTGTTGGAGCCAGGTCAGGGGGGGAACTGACTAAAACAGAAACAAAAGAAAGGGGTTCCTGGCAGAGCGGGGTTGATGAGTCAACCAAGTTAGAGGTCAATTTAACAAGCAACCACAGCTCTATCGAAAGAGAAGTTCTCCGAAGCAGGAGAGGGGAGACCGGCAGCTGCCAGAGAAAATGAGAGAAGCAGAGAGATGCTCAGGAAGAGATAAGGAAGATCTAAGTAAATATTTTGATGCAGGGGTGGCGGAGGTGGTTGGGGAGCCCGGTGACTTTTTATGCCCAGACCTCAATGCAGAAGCTAATGGAAAGATATGTAACCTGGGGTTATGGAATATGGGCGAGGAAAAGTCAGATGGAAAAGATAGACGGATCAGAAGGGAAAGCTAATGGAACCACACAGGAGACATTAAAAGGCAATAAATCTGGCAGCCTGGATGGTATTCGCCCAGGAATTCTGTGGAGGATGGTTAACTCTTAGAAACCGCTCACCTGGGGCTGGGGCTGAATGTGGCCGGGGTAGGGGGTGGGGGTCCCCTGCGGCCTGGAAACCAGGGCTTTGGATCCATCCTGAGAAGAACAAGATCCCAGAGATGTGTTTCCAGGCTGGGAGCAGCCCAGGAAGTCTCTGGAGACAAGAAGGGAGTCCCGGATTGTGGGAGGCTGGACCAGCCAAGGGTCTCCAACACCTCAGTCGCTGGGGAACATTTTCTGGGAGAGTT
The DNA here is from genome assembly GCF_902655055.1 of Lutra lutra. Taxonomy (NCBI): domain Eukaryota; kingdom Metazoa; phylum Chordata; class Mammalia; order Carnivora; family Mustelidae; genus Lutra; species Lutra lutra. The sequence continues at coordinate 89,053,204 of NC_062289.1, forward strand.
AAGGAGCCCGTGGGGAAGGGAGAACCACAGGACATAATTTATTTACCTACTCCCTGACAAAATCCTTCCCAGAAGGCTGTGGATGGTAATTCTCTGTAATTATATCTCATTCGAGGTTCTGCAGGCTCTTAGACACATTAACTCATTAGTGCTCACAGCATCCCCGGGGGAGGGGAGAGGATCGTGAGGAAGGGAAAGTGGGGCAACTCTGGTGGGAGGCACAGGGTCAGAACTGTGACTTTCTGGATAGTGGACGTCTAAAGGGAGGAGAGGAAGAGATCAAGCATGGGGCCTGGGTTCAGTCTCTTCTTCCTGGGCTCTCCTGTGTGATCCGAGGAAAGTCACTCAGTCTCTCTAGACCATGGTTTCCTGATCTACAGATTAAGAGAGCTGGGTACAGTGGACTCGCTGGTTCCTGACTCAAGAACATGTGTGAAGGTTCACGTCCCACAAACTTATGGAGAGATACCAAGTTTGTTGTATGACGATGAGTGGATTTGGGTTAGCCTGTGAGTTGAACCTCATCATGCTGTCCACGTGAGACACTAGGATGAAGACCTCCGGACCTTTGGAGGAAGGTAAGTCTCAGAACAAGCTTACAGGTTTGTTCTTTTTTAACAGTATCTTTATTTTATTTTATTTTATTTGTAATTTTGTTTTTAGAAAGAGCAAGAGAGAGAGCACGAGTGCATGTTGGGGAGAGGATCTTAAGCAGACACCCCGCCCAGCATGGAGCCCAATACTGGGCTCGATCTCACGATGCTGAGATCGTGACCTGAGCCGATACCAAGAGTTGGACCCTCCACCGACTGCGCCACCCATGCACCCCTAAACTTATTGTTCACTGAAGCTATCACTTTTGAGGCGGTTCGTTTCAGAGTAATCGGTAATCGATATGGTGAATAACTGAGGTTTTCTTATTTCCAGAAACCCTGATCTTTCTTGCTTTTGATCCAAATGTTGACGGCTTCTTCTCTTGATCCAGTTGGCTGGAGACATTTGAAAACTAGGTCCTTTCACCTATAAGAGTTCCAATTTGCCTAAAGGAATGAAATAAGAGCCATGGACGTTCTCTGTGAGTCATTAAGCAATCCTAATGTATTGGTGTGATGGTTATTATTTTCTTGCTTCTTACTTATTAAGGACAGAATTTAGGTAAAGGAAGAGGGAAATGTGGGAAGAGGAAGGGAACAAGAATTTACTGAGCATCCATTATGGCTCCAGGTACTACAGGATGGCGTTCCATCCATTGTCCCACCCACTCAACAATCCTGGGCAGTAGGGAGCCCATTGTGCAGATGAGCAGACTGAGTCTCAGGGGAGGTAAGCAGTGGGGCTAAGGCCTCCTAGACCTAGACCTCTGTGACAGAGTCAGGATTTGAATCAAGGTCTGTCTGGATACAATGGCCAGACTTTATCCATTGCTCTGAGCTTGTATGAAGAGAGATGGTGTCTGAGGCCGAGTGAGATCTTTGATCTTTCTTTTTCTTCTTTGACTTCACCTTGGCCTGAAACTGGTTTTAGAGAGACAGTTAAAAGCCAGGATCTTTTCTTTCTAGTTCCACCTCGGGCTTCATTTACTTACTTACTTATTTATTTATTTATTTATTTATTTATTTATTTATTGTTTTTGTTTTGTTTGTGTGTGTGTGTGTGTGGTTTTTTTTTTTAAGATTATTTATTTATTTATTTATTTGACAGACAGAGATCACAAGTAGGTAGAGAGGCAGGGAGAGAGAGGGGGAAGCAGGCTCCCTGCTGAGCAGAGAGCCCGATGCGGGGCTCAATCCCAGGACCCTGAGATCATGACCTGAGCTGAAAGCAGAGGCTTAACCCACTGAGCCACCCAGGCACCCCGTCCACCATGGGCTTTAGATCAGGGAGGGTCTTGGCAGGAAACAGCCTCATCTCACCCTATTCAAGCAGGAGACAGCCTCATCTCACCCTCATCTCACCCTATAAGAGCTACTTACAGAGAGGGTGAGTGGGGTTAGGGAAGACAGCAAGAGAGGCTGGAGATCTCTGGGGCCAGCAACAGTGGGAGCCAATACCACCCCTTGGGCTGCAGGGACGAGGTGTGGGGTGAATGGAGCCCATGAGGGCTGGAACCACAGAGACGAGTGAGTCCAGCATGAGGGAGTGAAACACAGAGAGAGTCCAGCATGAGGGTCATGTTCAGAGAGGGGTGGGAATAGATATTCTGACATGATCTCTCAATCCATGCTCCCTCCTATCTGCAGCCAATGCCTTCCATGAGCTAAACCCATTCAGGAGCTAGAGAGCAAGGGGTCTGGTCAGGTTCAGGAGGTGGCTCCCTGGGCAGCAGGCCGAACAAAGGAAGTGAAGCCCAGATGTGTGTGTGTGTGTGTGTGTGTGTGTGTGTGTGTGTGTGTGTGGTTTTGGGGAGGGGGGTTGGGAGGTGCAGAATAAACAGCACAGACTTGGCCCCATCCCCTGCCCTTTATAAGCCTCCCATTAGGAACATATTCCGTGACCTTGAGACTGTTTCCCGCAGAGAAAGGGGACTCTTGGGTGCGTTTCAGTAGGTGCGCTGGGAATTTCCTGGAACTGTGGCGTGCTCACCGAATCTTGCACGAAACACTCTCTCCACCTGTCAGCGCCCAGATAGGGCTCAAGTGTGTGGCTGTCGCACTTGGAGAGGAATTTGGAGCGTGTGTGTCTCCGGAGCATTCTCCAGCCCCTTTTTATCGGGAGTCTCATTTTAAAGGTAGTGTGCATTTGCTTAATCCGTTGTTTTTATTATTTACCAGCTGTGTGGCTTTCAGGAATTTGTGTCACTTCCCTGGGACTCTGTCTTCTCATCTGTAAAATGGATTCTAGTGGAATCTAGTAAGAATGTCCACGTGCAGCACTTAGAACAGTCGGCACCAGACACCTATTAAGCACACGGGGACTGATCATTTTTTTTCATTCTCTTTCATATCCTTCCTGCCCTCCTTCCTCTTTCTCTTCCTCCTCCTCTCGTTATGGAGGCCAGACAGTGTGTAGCAGAGAAGGCCAGGCTGGCGTGCAGGGAGAGGAGGTGGTCATTTGGATTATGCTTTGTGTAGCCATCTTTTTAGGATATTTTTACTTAAAAAAAATTGTATTCATTTGCTCGGGCTGCCATAACAAAATGTGACAGATGGAGTGGCTTGAACAACAGAAATGGATTTTCTCATAGCTCTGGAGGCTGGAAGTCCAAGGTCAAGGTGCTGGCAGGGTCAGTTTCCTCTGCAGCCTTTTTCTTTGGCTTGCAGGTGGCCGTCTTCTTGTTTTTCTTCACACGGTCATCCTGCTGGGCACCTGTGTCATGCATCTCTCTGTGTTCCTCATCTCTTCTAAGGACACCCGTCAGATTGGTTTAGGGCCACCCTAAAGACCTCCTCTCCCGTAATCGCCTCTTTAAAGACCCTACCTGCAGGGTTTCCTGAGTGGCTCAGTCAGTTAGGCATCTGACTTCAGCTCAGGTCATGACCCTGGGGTGTTGAGATCGAGTCCTGCATCAGGCTCCCAGCTCAGCTGGAAGCCTGCTTTCCCCTCTCCCTCTGCCTGACCACCGCACCCCAGGTTGTGTTCTCTCTCGTGCACACGCGCTCTCTGTCAAATAAATAAAATCTTAAAAAGAAATAATAAAGATCTTAACTCCAAATACAGCCACATTCTGAGGTCCTAGGGATTAGGGCTTCAACATAGGAATTAGGGTCGGGGGACACAATTCAGACCATAAACATACTTAGAATTTTTTTTTTAGTTCCAAAATTATATGAGGTTGAACCTTACAAGATGGCTGATAGTCGATTATGTTTAATCTACAGCAAGAACAATTCCCTTGGAAGTCTGTCCTGTGTTGCCCACAAGGGACAACTGTGGACATACCTCCTGGCTCTCGCTGTGTGAACACTACAAACGTTCAAGAAAAATGGCATGTGGGCAGTAGCTCACGTCTAGAACGGAGTCTCGCTTGCTGTCCCACAAGCCCATTCTTCAGGCTACAGATCTCCCCGTTCTTCACTGACATGTGCAGGCCGTGCACACTGTGGATCCAGCCTGTGCTTCTTGCCCTATGGAAATTCTTTTTCTTCCTCCTTCCTTCCTTCTCCTCTCCCCTGGATAGTTTGCGTTCCAGAGAGGATCTCATTATGGGAAAAGCAGGCCAGCTCACCCCATAGCCTTGGCCATCAGGGTCTAAGCATCGTACATGTACAAATAACTTGATCGTTAGGTCAGCCCTGTGGGGTGGTGTGGATTATCCCCATTTTACAGATGGGAAAAGTGAGGCACGGAGAAATTATGTAACTTCTCTAGTGTCCTACATGCTAAATGACAAAGCTGGGCTTTTTGAACCCAGGCAGATAGGTTCTAGATGCTACGCTCTTGACTGACCACTATACTCTCCTGCCTTTTGCAGGACTGATGAGTCCAGCTGGGGACATCAGAGAGAGAACCTGCTGAGCTCTGGTTGAGAAGGTCACAGGGGACAGCAGCCAGAGTTTCCTTTTCTAGGGTCCATCCAAGGGACAGGACTCCGCGGCTTCCACTAGGATATCCTTCGTTTCTTGCCGTCTCTTGGGCAACCTGCATATCTGTGGTCTCTCTCCCTGGGGACTGGAAATGACAGCTGGGACTTGCTTTGTGACATCACGTCATGGGAATTTGAAAGCCCGGAGGCTTTGAGGTTGGCGCAGTGATGGTAATTATGGGCTCCTGAGCATGACGGGGAGGATGAATGAGATAGTGCATGGAAAGAGCCTGGCACAGTGCCGGGCACTCAGAAGGCAGTCCGTGGGGCCTCCAGGCTGGGCCTTGTCCATTGTTCTGTAGTCTGATAATTCCTAAGCCTGGAATTCCGATCGGATGGTCTGGGCATCCCTGCGAGAGCTTGCTTTTTCAGGAGGGGAAGGGAAAGAAGAACTGAGATTTGCAGGGTCCTTCCCTAAGCCAGGCACCCTGGGAAGCCCTTGACATACATCATCTCATAATCTTTGAAAACAGCTCTAAGGATAGATACCCATTCTACAGATGCAGAGACTGAGGTCCAGAGATGAGCTTGTTCAAGGTCACTCAGCCGGTAAGTGGTGCATCTGGGCTTCTGATGATTTCCTTCGCTTAACCTTTTCTCTGAAGCATCACTCATTTCTCCCTCTCTACAGCGTCCCTTCTCGCAGCATGCAGGCGTGTCTTTACAGTTCTAGCACTTTTGTTTGTTTGTTTGTTTAATTGAAGGGTAATTTATATGCAGCAAAATTCAGGTTTTGGTGTAAGGTTCTAGGAGTTTGATAAATGCCTACAGTCATATCACTGCCACTGGGATCAGGACCTAGAGATTTCTATTTCTATCAGCCCCCCAAGTTCCCTTGTGCTCCTTTCAAGTCGGCCTTGGGGACACCCCTCCATGTCCCTGTTTCCTCCCACCTCTTTCTGTCTCCTTTGGATGTTTCTTGCCCTCCTCAATCTCCCAACATTGGGAGATCTTGGAATATTTTCCAGTTCTTTTCTCAGTAGGGTGTCCCTACTAGATGCCCCCAAGGTTCTATGACTTTTGGTGACGACTACATACTAAATTGTGAGTTCCCGTCTCATCTCCTGTTCTGGGCTTAGAAATTCATCCCGCAGCCCACTGGCCTCTCCAACAGAGCTGATATTTCAGAAGTCCAAAGCAAAACTCTTAGCACTCTCCTTCGGAAACTTCTTTCTCAAGTATGGCAATTTCCTGAGAAGGACCTCAGTTCCCGTGGAGAACCCAAGCCCCAAACACGGACTTCTTCTCTTCTGCTCTGTCCGCTGTAATCCAAACTCTCACTGGATTCGGTCGAGCCAGCCTTCGAACTCTGCCTTTGGTAAGCCGGCTTCTTCCCAACTTGATAGCCACCCTCGTTGCCTGCTTGGAGACTGCAAGCCTTCTTGTGATTTCCTGCTCCTGTCCTATCTCTTGTCAGAAGAACTTGAGACTATAAATGTGGGTCATATTATTCTCCTACAAAAAAACCCTTTGATAACTTCCCGGTGCACTTAAAGTAAAATCCAAGGTCCTTCCTGGGGCTTGTGATGCTCTCCATGGGTTGGCTTTTGGCTATCTCTTAGTCTTTACCTCCCACTTTTTTTTTTTTTTCCTGCATGTGTAACATTAAGCCACCCTTAATCTTTTTATTTTCTTACCTTAACTCTGTGCACTGTATCAGCTAGCTACTGCTGTGTAACAAATTATCCTTAACTTCAGGCTCACAACAACAGTAAGGTTTTATGATCTCACATGATTCTGTGGGTCAGGCATTGGCATAGCCTGGCTGGACAGACCTGGCTCAAGGTCTTGTGAAGGTGTAAGTGTAAGTGGGGAGGGGCTGCTGTCATCAGAAGGCTCCGCTAGGGCTGTGGGATCCAATTGCAGGATGGATTCACACCAGGGATAAATTTACATAGGTGCTGGCTATCAGATGGAAGCCTCAGTTTCCCCGGCATATGTATCAGCTGGAAGCCTCAGTAACCCCCCCCCCAATATGGGTCTGTCCATGGGCTGCTTGAGTGACTTCATGAAAATGCCCCCTGAGTAAGATTCAAGATGAAGAAGGTGGAAGCGGCAATGTCTTTTCTGTCCTAGCTTTGGGAGCCACCCTTCATCATTTTTGCAGTATCCTATTAATAACGCAAGTTGGTCCTATCAGATGGGGGAGGGGGCCACCCAGGCTGTGACTACCAGGAGGCAGAATCATTGGGGCCACCCTCTGCTCGTTGTCCTAATCCCTTTGTCTCTTACCCTCCCTTTAAACCTCAGCTTTTGAGCTCATCTCATTGAAAAGACCTTCTCCAACAGCCCACTTTATTCCTTTTGTGTCCGTTTACTGAGTACCTGCCAGTGGTGCCCTTCTCCCCCACTGCACTGTGGGACGGGTTCCTTAGTCTCTTTCTAGCCTTTGCTCGTATCCTGGGGTCTTCGCTGTCACTCCATCCAAAAGTGCAACCCTTTCCTTCCCATCTTTCCTGCCTTGCTTTTTCTTTATCGTGGCCCCTCTTGCCTTGTAGGGAGCCATTTCATACCTTTCGTTACTATGCTTATTAAAAAAAAAAATTTTTTTTTTACCATGCTTATTTTAAAAATTATCTTTCTCTTCAAATTAGAATGGAAGCTCCGTGGGCATTTTTGTGTGGTCTGTTCATTGATGTATCCCCAGAACCCGGTCTTGTGACCAGTACGTAGACAGTTTTTTTTTTTTTTTAAAGATTTTATTTATTTATTTGACAGAGAGAAATCACAAGTAGGCAGAGAGGCAGGCAGAGAGAGAGGAGGAAGCAGGCTCCCTGAGCAGAAAGCCCGATGCGGGGCTCGAACCCAGGACCTGGGATCATGACCTGAGCCGAAGGCAGGGGCTTAACCCACTGAGCCACCCAGGTGCCCCACGTAGACAGTTTTTAAAATAGTCACGGACTACGTGAACCAATCAGCTTTTTCTCCCTCTGGCCTGGGTGCTCCTTCTGTCACACCTGACTGCTTTTCTGAGCACCACTTCCTGTCTCTGATCCATGGGGATGGATTACATCATCCCAGGCTACATTGCCCGCTTTCTCCAGGGTCAACAACACAATAATGGATGTAGGGGCATCGTGTAACAAAGGGTTATGCCACTGGCTGTGAGACTGACCCGTGTTAATCCTTCCCCCAATTTCAGAGAGGGACATCCCCCCCTTTCCCCCTTTTTGTGATCCTTTGTGTGTCCTTCTGGCTGGTTTTCATCTCCCTTCCCAAAGTTTTCCCTCTTCCCACCCAGGGATGCCACGTGGTGCCCCGTCATTTATACTGAAGTCCAAATAATTGAATTGTTATTGGTTTGGAAGGGGCGAGGAAGGGGGAGAGATGATGGCTAAATTGTTCCACTTTGGATAATGTTCATGTACTTTCCAGTCATGATTTATTTCTGCTGTTGGCAGGCTTGCCGTCTGGACATGAAATCCTTGATGGGAATGCAAAGGGAGGTTGATAGCAGTGGGGTATCTGCAGTGTGGGGGGCTCCTTTTGGGCATGAGATCTAGGGGAAGTGTTGGGCGAGTTTCTCTGGGTGTGGTGACATGGAGGAGGTGGTCCCAGTGTCTAGAATCTCAGGGTTCCCAGCTCTCTATGGGCTGAACAGCGTGTTCTAACCTCATAAATCCAGTGGGTCTACGTGCCTGGTTATTGGCTATTTGTATGAGCATGTTTACTTCCAGATCACCTTTTGCAGAGGGAGAAAGTGGGTCTCAAATTGGGGAAGGTCATTGTACTGGTTATTGGTTACTGGTTATCTATCATTATGTAACAAACCACTGTGGACTTGGTGGCCTAAAGACATTTCATTTATATTATGCTCACAAATTCTGTGCATCAGGAATTTGGATGGGGAACAGCAGAGATAGCCTGTCCCTGCTTCATGGTGTCTGAAGGGCTAGGAGTGACTTGAACAGTTGGGGGACAGTTCAGACACCTGAAGGCTGGCTTGTTCATGTGTCTGGACCTGGAGCTGGCTGACTCAAAGGCTGGGTTGAGCTGGGACAGTTGATTGCAACAACTCCCTGTGGCCCGTTCGGGCAGCTTGGGATTCCTCGCATCACGGCAATGGGATTTATTACAGGAATTGATGCCTGTGGTTATGGAGGCTGCGAAATCCCGTGATCTGCCCTCTGCAAGGTGGAGACCCAGGGGAGCTGTTGGTGTGGTTCAGTCCAAGTCTGAAGGTCTTCGCACTGGGGACCGATGATGATGGAAGTCCAAGGCCTGAGACCCAGAAGTGGTGAGGCCTGAGGGCAGGAGATCATGAATGTCCCGGCTCAAGCCAAGAGCAGATTGGCCCTTCCTCCTCCTCTTTGGGTTATGGGTGGTCCTCAGTGGATTGCATGGTGACCGCCCACATTGGTGAGGGCTGTCTTAAACCAATCCACCATTCAAATGCCAACCTCTTCTGAAACAGCCTCACAGATACACCAAGGAATAATATTTTACAAACTATCTGGGCATCCTCTAGCCCAGTCGAAAAATTAGGCATCATTTTACCTTCGCCCAGATCATCATGCCACTCTTTTAACTTTGTTTAAGTGCCTGAAATGAATGGGGACAAATCTCTGCTGGGGGGTGAGGTTGAGAAAAAACAGAAATGGGCTCTGAATTGATTTCGTTACCCAAAAAGGAATGGCAGGTGCATGTTCTAATGTGGGTAAACAGGTCAGTGGGTGCTTTCCTCCTATGGGCAGTCCCCATGCAGGAGCATCTCTCCCCAGTCCTGGTTGGCTGAGAGGGCCACACACAGACAACAGAGGTTTCCCGGAAATGGATGGTTAATTGTCTCCTGGTCAAGGGAGCCTGCAGAATTAGGTCTTCCAGGTCTGGACCAGGTCACATGGGAGCAAATGCTCTGTCCCCACCCCCCGGCCACTCTCCTTTCCTTGCCAGTTCTCCAGAGATCCAGGTCAGTTTCAAAGTCTGGGGCTCCAGGCTGCCTGAGCAGAGGGTGGCTGTCAGGGTCACTGACTGGACAAGGAGGTCAATTTCAGCAGGAAACCTACCTGTGAGTGATGGGGGCCACATCAGGGCTCTGAAGGGGGGAGGCTCCAGCCTCTGCAACAGCCTACCGTTTCCCTTTCTCTTTACACCTGGGGAGCCTGAGTCCTCCAGAAACTAACATTTATCATTTATTAAACAAACATGCTTAATAAATTTGTCTATCTATCTACTATCCGCCTACCAACCCGCTTTCCAACCAGGCCCAGTGGGAGGTGCCTAACAAAATTACTGTTATTTGCAAACCTTACAATCATGAGAAGGAGATTTTTTTTTTTTACAAATTCCCATTTTAATAGATTTTTTTCATACTTTCCCATTTCATGGATAAGAATAGTGAGTCCCAGAGTGGTTAAGAGGCTTCTTCAGGGTCACTCAGCTGGCTACCGTCAAGGGGAAACTTGAACTCTTCCCTTGTGGTCCCTGTGCTCTGCCCTCTTCTAGATTTAACTTTGAACTTTAACCCAAAGGCCTGCCTGACAGCAGGTCCCCTCCCTTACCTGGCTTCTCAGTCCCGAGAGGAGGAAGCTTGGGCCCTCCCTCTGACCCACCCAGCCACCCACCTGAGGTACCATTAAAGTTAATTGTTTTTACTGCCAGTTTAACATAGTCTTGTAAATTTTTTTTATGATGTGGCCCAGGAACGCTGAGCTGTGTGCAGAACTCAGGGACAAAATACAGTTTGAACATAGAAGTTTGGCCCCAGCACTAGAGGGGGAGGGGGGGCCTCCACCTGGAGGTTGTAAGAGGGGGTGCCCTCAGCTCTTCAGGGGACCCTCTTGCCCTCACCCTGTATTACCTGGGTGATGGTTTCCTGTTAAGGCATAGCGTCACTGACTGGATAGTTATGCCTCTTCACCTAAACTGTGGAATCCTCTGGTGTCGAAACCCCAAAGTGCTTGGTAGAGGGTTCTGGAACTTTTAGAAAGGTTATGGGTAACTCTGGCACAGAAGGTATGGCTCCAGGCGTGCTGGGTGACTTCCAGCCTTGGGATGCACAGATAGGCTGGCCCAAGCAGGTACAAGGTGGGTGCCAGGGGCGCATATTCTAGGGTGTGGGGAACTTTGATTGGTTCAAGACTTCCCTATTCTACTCTTGCCTGCCTGGAGAGCCCAGCCTTCCCGGACTGTCCCTTTAAGATGCTTAGCCCCCCCGGTTTGTGGAGAAGACAGCAGTTGCTAAGCACTGGGACTGGCAAGGAGACTTTCTGGGTGCGTCTCCATCCTGAGGCTCTGTTTTGGGATTTGCCCGTGGTTGGTATTAAATCGCTACTTCTAATGCGCCCGGAAGAGTGCCGCCTGGCACACTCAACCTCTGTAATGGGTGACTTTATGGGACATTCTTGATTAAGCCCAAGTATTCATGAGGCACCTACTGCGTGCAGAGCCTTGTGGTAGGTACTGGGGACGCACGAAGAAGCCTGGCGTCCTCGCATTGAAGGGGAGTAGGCAAACTCCGCAGACGTTAGGAACGGAGGAACCGAGCATCAAACCCACACAGGTCGAGCGCTGGTTCTGAAAACGTATTCCGAGAGCAGCCGCACCTGCATCGCTCGCCCCAGGAACCTGTTAGAAATGCAAATTCTCCCGCGGCACCGCAGACCTACTGAATCCCGAGCTTTGCGGACGGGGCCCGGCAGTCTGGTTCTAGCAGGCCCCTCACGTGACTGCAGTGCTCGCTGAGGCTGAGAACCTGCGATACAACGGACGTGGGAGCGGGCTTTGCAGGGAGGTTTGAAGTTTCTTGTTAGTTTCGAGGTTTGGGTCAAGAAATTCTAAGAAGCTCAGCGGGGTTTGGAGGGCATGGAGGGGATGCGGAGGGAGTAGAGTGTGAGTGGGAGAAATCGGCTCCAGCCCGGCGAGGATGAGGATGAAGGGCAGGGCAGCCCTCTCGCCCTAAGAGCATCCTGGGTCAGAGCTTCCGTTCTCTGCAGGATGGACGACCGCGCACGACCCAATTCGAGCAGGTCAGAGAGGTGCCTCAGGACGTGCCCACTCCGATCCGAAACCTGTAAACCCTGAGTTTAGGCCAACTTCGTCTCTCCTGGGCGGCCTGCTTTGGGGGCAACATGACTCGCGAGCCTCAATTTCCCCGACCTGGCGGGATCACTGCGGTTTGAATGAGGCTAGAGGCTTGTAGAAGCTCCGTGGAAGTTACGGAGTCCCGCCTCAGGACCAGTTTCCAGCGCAGCTCAGGTCAGTAGCCCGTAGAAAGTTTCTCCGGCGCGCGGACGATGAAGCCCGAGCGAGAGGCGAGAGACGTAGGCGGGGGCGCATGCCGGCTCGCAACTGCTGGGGATTCGGGAGCTGGCGCCGCGCATCTTTTATGAGAATACTCCGCTTGGGGTGACATGGGGTAGTGCGAGCGGGGCGTGAGGTTCACGTCCAGGCTCTTCTGCAAAGCGTGCGGGAGTGATCGAGGGTCTGTAACGCTAATGAACTGCGCAGGGGGCTGAGGGTCGGGGCAAACCAGAGAGCAGGGCCGGTCCGCGTGGACCTCGCCGGGCGCCGGTTGTGCCAAGCACCCGAGCGCAGAGCGCACAGTGCACCGCCCGCCGCGTGGGGCTAGGGCAACCGCGGCCTTCTCCCAAGTGGAAGCAATCTGAGGTGGGGAGAATCAGCGGCAGGAGAGCATGCTATTCCTCAGGAAGGTTCCGTAGGTTTTCCAAGTGTTCTTTGAGTAAAACGCAAACAATGCCAGACCTCCAGCGAAGAATCAGGGACCCAATGATCTAGCCCCTGCCTACGGTTCAGGACTCAGCTTTAACTAATACACCTCCCACCCCCCCACATTCAGCGGGGTGGGGTCCACGCAGACCTCAGGCTCTGCTTCTGTTGGAGCTCGCACCACTCTCCGCATCCCCTCGCGTTCCCCGCGTGGAAGCACATCGGAGGAGGGGGCAGAGGAGAGGGAGGCCTGGCCAGTTTCTCCCTTTCAGATCCGGGATGGGAACAGCCCAGGGGGCCGTGGCCTTGTCCCGAGGCCACTGCCCAGCCCCTCCCCCGCACCCCGGCCAGGCTTTGAAGAGCGCGTTTTACGAACTTTTCCATTTTCCTTCTGGAGGCGTGTTTGTTCTTCTCAGTCACCTCGCTTTTTTTTTTATGAGCTTCAGAGCTGATCTGCACGTTCTCCACTCCGTGTAATTTCAATTTGAACTCTCCCCGGAGCGGCCTTTTCCCTCTTGTGGCCTGCCAAGTCGTTTGAAGGCCGCGCAAACATTCTTCCTCCCTCCTGTCCCCGCGAATCTCGGTCTACACCCGGGAGGGGAGGCGGAGGCTGTTCTGGTGGATCAGAGCTTTTCAGCAGGCGCCCTCAGACCCTTTTGGAGAGCGAATTGGGGGAGGGGAGGTGAAACGTCCGAATAACTGCCTCCCTCCGGGACCCCTTTTAAAAGGAATAGAGTGTGTGTGTGTGTGTGTGTGTGTGTGTGTGTGTGTGTGTGTGTGTTCATTGGAGAGCGCGCATTCCCTAACCGGCGTTGGAAGTCTCCTGAGGGAGGTAGTGGATTGGGGCTCAGCTGAAATAAACTTACTAAGTGTCCCGCACTGCTCTCTGCATGGAATTCCTCATTCATTTTTCAGCCAGTTTCCCGGGCTAGGAGGTGTTATGGTCATTTTGCAAATGAGGGAAACTGAGGCTGAATCATGAGGTCAGTTTCACAGCTTCCTCTTTGGAATTCAGTTCCAATTTTGAGCAAACCTTTTTTTTTTAACAATAATTATTAGTGATGACTTAATGTAAGATTATTAAATACGTATCACAATGGCCCTTTGATAAAGCAGCTGTTACGGGCTAGCCACTGTTCTAAGCCTTCTACTCATGCATCTTTCACAAATATTTTTCATAATGCCTTTATGAATTACATACTTTTCACATGGCAGATATGAAAATGGAGGCACGGAGAAGTTGTCTGCTGCCCAAAGTCACACAACAAGGAAGAGCTGGAGTCAGGATTTTTATTATTTTATTTTTTTAAGTAGGCTCCACGCCCAGCACGGAGCCCAATACGGAGCTTGAACTCACAACCCTGAGATGGAGACCTGAGCCGAGATCAAGAGTCCGTGGTTAACGGACCGAGCGACCCTGGTGCTCCTGGGGTCAGGATTTGAACTCAGGCATAGGCACTCCTGACCACTACTATTCATGCCTTTGGAGAACTTTTCCCAACATTATCCCGAGTCATATGGAAGAAATCCCAGGCTTACTAACCCTGAGCTTTGTTTTCTTCCCCAAGGTCACCCTGGGAACAAACAGGAAAATGGAGGGGGGATGCCAAGAATTAAGTAAGGCTGTGTTTTCCAAGGGGGCCACCATGGAGGTACATAGCCTTGGCTGTGGTCACCAGCCCCTGCAAGCGAAGGGCTGTCCACCCTCCGTCTCCCGATGGGCGATGGACCCTATCTCCTCTTAGTCCAAGGGCTGAGCTGATGGTGGAGCAGATCTGGGAGGGAAGTCTTGAAACTGCAGATGGGAGAAACGGATTACAGGTATTACAGGTATTACTACTAAGAATAAAAATAATAATAGTTGCCAGCGTTTTATTGAGCACCTACTATGCTATGTCTGATGCATAGTTCTTTTTGCATGTTAATAACCCTGTAGGCAGAGACATTCAAAAGTTCGTGTCTTTAAAGAACACAGAAAGGTTAAGTCATCTGTTCAGTCACAGAGCTAGTAAAGTCGTGGGTCCAGAACTCTAGGAGGGAGGAAGTTCTCCATGGGAGCTCACTTTCTGTAAATTTGGCACATTCTGATGGCAGTCACTTCTGACCGCCTCTGACACCAGCTGCAAAATGGAATGAGTGGATCTTGGGGCAGTCATTTCCGGCTACCCTGCAGATGGGGAGACTGAGGCCTGGTGAGGGGCTGAGCATGGCTTGATGTCCCCCATCAAGGCAGGAGCGGAAACAAAAGTGGAACCCAAATGCTCTGCCCCTCACCATCTCCATCCTGGGCCAGGGTCCTTGCTGCAGCTCTGAGGGAGGAAGCGAGGCAGTGCCCTGAGTCCGACTTTGGTTTTCCTTCTGTGCTCAAATTACTGTGTGACTTTGTGCTGGTCAGTCACCTATCTGGGCCTCAGTTTCTCCAGCTGCAAAATCACTGTGGTCCAGGGGTTAAAGTATTTCGAAGGGCAAAGGGCTTGGCTGGAGGAATTAGGCTCAGCCTGGGAGATTGCCTGCTTATGCCTGCATTAAGAATTCATTCACAGCAGCCCATGCGAGTACTAATTTGAGACCCATATAGACATGGCGCACCCCTACTCAACCCACGCCCCTCATCCTCCTTCTTCATTGTTATTACCGCTGCAAATTAAGGACTGCACCTCCTCTGGCCCCTGCTATGTAAGCAGGTTACAATACTGCATCTCCCTGACCTGAATCTGGCCCTGAGCTGGACCATCCTTGCAGTGATCACAGATACCCAAAGCCAGAGTCCTGGGTGGTGGATTGTTCCAGAACAACTGGTCTCATCTGTGCTCCGGCCGACGGCTCCAGAAATGTGCTGATGAATGTTTTGGGGCTGATTTATTGAGCTAATTCTATTCCTAGTGACTCTGCGGAGCGGGACAGAAATTTTCGCTACAGAAATGTCAGGTTTTCCTTATCTGCTCCAGGAAATGGGAGAGGGTGGGAAAAGGGGACTGGTGCCCAAGGCAACAGATGGAGGCAGCCTGAAGGGTGAGCCAGGAGAAGCCTCTTGGAAGACCCACTGTGGATTTCAGTCGGCACATCACCTACCTGGAAGCTGGGTATTGACTGGAGACAGGGGGTGGATAGCGTGGATAAACCATTGTCTCTTCACTTACAGCTGGATGGGCCCTGAGAATTATTTTACAGAGCCCGAGAAGGGCACTCACTTAGCCAAGGCCACTGGGGTCAGGCCTCCCATGGCCTTGAACTTGACCTTACCCATGCTACAGGCTGCCCAGTGGAGCTGTGAGCAGCAGGGGCCAGGGACTGTGGGGTGGTGAAAGTGGTGGTGGGCCTTGTCTCCCTAATGGCCCCAGGGGTTGTGTGGGGGTGGTCCAGCTCTGATGCCCATCCTGGGCCTCCTGGTGCCTGAGCCCCTGAGATGGGGCCACATTTTGGGCTGGAGAGCCCTGCCTAGATTTGGGGCCTGGGAAGGAGGAAGAGAAAGCAAGGCCTGGAGGGTGGGCAGCAAGGGGAGGGAGCAGTGAACAAAGGGGCTGGTGCTGGATCGGGCAGGGCCGCTGAGTGATGATCCCCAGGCCCCGAGATTGGGGCAGGCTGCCAGGATGCACAGGGGGCGGGGAGGGAGATCCCTGGAGATGGAGGCACACAGAGGAGACCCAGACAGAGGTCGGAAATAGATAGCGTGAGATCGAGAGAGAAAAACACACAGGAGAGATGGAGGCAGGTTTGGAGGTTGGCAGTTGAAGGGAGAAACAGAGAGACAGAAGGGGAAGGAGGCACATGAGAAAGACATGGGGAGACAGAAAGTAGGGACAGGAAGGCTGCAGAGAGGAAGAGACAGGGAAATAGGCAGACCCAGAGCGACAGAGAAGGAAGCATAACCACAGGAGAGAGAGAGAGAGAGACAGAGAGTGAGGGACACAGAGGGAAGGAGCACGGGTGCTTAAGACCATGAACCAGAGGATGGGATCTGTAGCCAACAGCGGGCAAAAAAACCAAATTGATGTAAAATCATTCATTTCAGGGCAGGGATCTGAGGTTATCTGACACGTGGGTCCCTGACTGTCACAGTAAAGGTCTTTGGCTACAATTTGGGCGCAGTGTCCTTTCCGGAGAAAGTGGCTTTTATAAGTGTTTTTTAATGACCTCCCAAGGCGAGCCCACCCCATCTTCAACTTTCTAGTTTCTCTCCGTCTGCCCTGGGTGGGCACCTGGGTGTGCCCGGGCCAGGATCTCTGCGGCTGTGCAGGGCTTGACGTCCTGTTGTAGGGACGCGTGTGTGTACACACGTGTGTGTGTGTGTGTGTGCGCGCGCGTGCAGTCACACAGCCTCCCCGCATGTGTGCACACACACCTCTCGAAAGTCCACCAGACACACATACATGCTTCACTCACTGTAGCACGCATGTGTGGATACACAGGCATTCCACATTCCTGGAGCAACTACTGGACTCCAAGTGCTGGGCTGGGTATTCATTAGGGAAAGAAAAAGGAAGTGAAGGTGCTTCTCTCGGGCTCCCCCTAGAGGCGGGGCTGCCAGGGCGCCGTGCAGTCAGGGTGAACCAGAGAGAGGCTGCCCTGGAAGGGGTGGTGGGACCATCCCTCAGGGTCCAGGGAACAGGGATGACCCCTCTGACTTGGGGAATATCTAAATTCGGGGTCTGTGGCATGGTAGAGATGTCCAGCACCACGCTGTGGTCAGAGTCAAGAGCCCCCACCTTAGTGCCCGTGAGCTTGGTGCTGGTCGGGGCTGTTGTTGTTCACACTGTTCTTTCTTCACTTTCTTCGACCTTGACCACTGATACAAGAAATCAGAGAGCTGGGGGTCCTGTCCCTCCATCAGGTGTCAGCGTATCTTTAGGGAGTCAGACATAGGGGCCTGCCTGTCTTCTATCCCAAGTTGGGGACCCCATCATCTAACGCAAAGGGCATCTGCGGGGAGCAGGGAGAGAGGTTTGGTTTCCTCTCGTGTTTGCCCCCACATCCGGTGGGGGGATGGACATTTCTTTCCATCTGGGCTGTGCGTAATGATGATTCCAGTTGCTGCTCCCAGTACAAGCTGGCCTTTCTTTTCATTTTGTTTCAAACATCCCAGTGATTGTAATAACAGCTAGTGTTTATGGAAAGCACACACCACACACGGGGCGCCGGGTCAGCGCTTTGCAGAGATCGAGTCTCCGAACAGCCCTGGAACATGGGGGCAGGGAAGGACCGTGGATCCCATTGCACAGATGGAGAAACTGAGGCCAGGGGAGGTGAAGGCATTGACCCAAAATCATACGCCAAGGATTGATGCCCAGGCAGACCACCTCCGGAAGTCGAGCTTTTACCCAACATCCATCCTTAACAGCAAATAGTTCTCATCTATCTGTACAGACTCCGAAATGGACAAGACGTGGGGTGTGGGATGTGCGTGTCTGTGTGTGCATGCACGCTGTGAGCACACACATGGATGTTGTTGTGGGAGGTGTAGTTTCCAGGGGTCAGCTGGGAGCTGCCTCGGGGACTCACACAGCAGAGGCCCAGGCCAGGGGGAACGTTCTAGAAAAGCAGCCATTTCCTGACTGCAGAAAGGGCCTTGCCCGAGCCCACCAGCTCATTTAAGCTGTGCTTTGGTCCTGCTGCAGGACTCAGAGCGGCCCGGCTCTGTGCCCAGCCTGCCTGCCGTGTAACAGGATAGTTTATATTATACCGCTGAGCAGAAATAAAACTACTGAGTGAAACATTGCAAACAGATGCCGCCGGCCAGAGCCCAGGGTCTGGGGCCAGATGCTGTTGTGAGCACCCTGGGAGGGTAGAAGCCGGGAGTCTGGTCCCTCCAGACCCTGCAGGTTGGGGTGGGGAGTGCTGCTGGAATTAGAGGTTCAGAGGCTGGCTAAGGGGGATTCGGAAGTGGAGAGGGGAGGGAATAAAAGAAGGAAAGGGGGGATATCTTTCCTTTCTTTCTTTTCCAGGACATTCCAACCTTGTGATCTGCCAGTTTCTTCATGTTCATGGCCCCTTCTCCCACGAAGCGGTAAAGCCCAGAAAGTCTCCCTGAAATACCCTAAATGAACACACTCTAAGTCCCCTAGAGCCCCTTCTGAGCAGATTCTGCCTCTAAGCTCGCAACAGAGTTCTGGAGCTTCTACCATCACGCTGTCTCCCAGCCCATCTCTCCCGCCACTGCCCCCCTCCTCCCGCCAACCCCATCCCGGGGTCCACCACTTCACCTTCCAGACTGCAGCCCTATTTAAATCCCCACACTGATAAAGTCATGCTCTTCTTGCTCACACACCTTCTGTGGCTCCCTATTGTCCACGGCGGAACTTCTTAAAGAGGAGCCCGAGGAGTGCGTGTATCAGAGTCCCCTGGGAGTGTGGCTAAAATGCAGATTCCAGGGCCATGCCCCTTTGCTGCTTTCAGGCCTGGCCATCTGCATGGTAGACAATTTGAAAACCTTTCTGGCAAGAGGTGAGGTGTTACTGTCTTTTCGGATGAACACAGTGTAGCGTGATGAGGGTTCGTCAGTACAGGGCTCATCATTGGGGTCTCCAACAGCTACTGAGGGCACCTACTGTGTGCTGGGCGCAAGGGAGCAGGGGAGACAGCACGCCCAAAGTCGGCACGGTTCTGGCGATCCTTTATTTCCAGTGACTTCACAGGAGCTCGGGGCTGTCCAGGTGGTTCAGGAAGACAACCTGGGGAGGCATCCCAGGGCCCCATGAGATGGAAAAGTAGATTAGCCTCCAGGATTCTGGTCCCTGGTCTGGGAGGAAGGCTGGTGTTAGCAAAGGCTCTGAGGGAGGCGGTTGTAAGACAGGATGAAAGGCACGGGTAATTGAGTGGCATCGCAGACTTGGATGTGGGAGAGAAACGTGAGGAAATGGGAAATGCTCGCTTTCTCATTCGGCTTCTCTTTCCTGGAAACTCTGAGTGTGTGTGTGTTGGTGGGGCGGGTGGTGGATGGACATTATCTGGTCTTTCCTGGAAGCCCCGGGAAGGAGGTGTCTACAGCACTCGGGAAGTGTGGGTTGAATGAATGAATGAAAGAAGGGAAGAGGAAGGGGGAGATAAAAGACACAGAAGAGAGGGAAGGAAAAAAGAATGAATAAGGAGATAGGGGAAGGAGGAAGTAGGAAGGAGACAGCTGGGCCTACTGTGTGGTTGATATGCACTGTTGGGTAAGAAAATTGTGTGTGCACATGTGTGCATGGACAGGTGGAGGCTGAGGGTCTGTTCTGGGAAGCCAAGGCATCTTGGGGAACACAGGAGAGATTCCTACCTACCCTACCTTCCATTCTCTCATGGGAAGGCAGGGAAGAAGATATGGGAGGCTGAAAGAAAAAGGGTTGGTGACTATGGTAGTACAGAGCTGGGGGACAGGAGGTGGGTATGATGGTGGGCAGTCACAGAGGCTGCGGAGAAAAGTCTGTGTGTGTGTGTGTGTGTGTGTGTGTGTGTGTGTATCAGGCAGAGACACCGAAAGCAATCCAAATAACTCTGATTAACACTCTCTCCCACCCTCTCCCTCCCCAATGCATTTCCTCTCAGTCAAGGCCCAGGGCAGACACGCCTGACTGTAACCCTAAGAGGCAGGGGAAACTTGAGCAATTATTTTTACACTAAAAAAAGAAAAATTAAAAAAAGAAAAAAGCCCTCCAAGACACGAGCGTGCTCCGGGGCCTGCGAGCCGAGCTCCTTGAGAGCCGGGCGGAGGCCCTTACCACCCCAACCTCGGGTGCCCCTTCTCTCCCAGCCTCCATATGGTCTGGCCTCTGTCTTCTGCCAGCCTGTGACAGACAGCCCAGGCCAGGCACCCCTCCCCCGCCGGGGGGCCTGTCCCCTCTGAAACTGATCCCCGGCCTTTGGATCTAATTTGTTTCTCTGTCTGTGGGGTTTGGGGGGGGTCTCGCCCGGAGACGCGGTGGTCACAGGTGACATCAATCATGTCTGCGTCTTCCGAGGGTTGGGGATAGGATATCAGAGAGGTGACCAAGCATTTGCCACATGATTCAAATCATCTCAGCATTGATTAATTGGGTTCATCCTGAGATTCTGAATCATAACAACTGTTTTTCTCCTTCACCTCACGTCAACAGGCCCTTAAAGGGAAAGGATCCATTTCCCCAGCGCATGTGGTACACCGAGTTGATGAGCGCCTATTAAATGTTAAATGCTAGATGCATTTTAGACAAACTCGATTTGCTCAAGATACTTTTCAAAGGTTTTGTGATGATTAGACATCTCTCTCCCTGCCTCGCCTCTTCCTCTCTGGCTTTTCCTGGGACGTGTTTTGGCTGCAGCCCCTGACAGATGGGATGAGGGAACTTGTGGGCTTATGGAGAGGGTCCTTTGGAGAGGGGCTTGGGGGGCAGGGGGAGAGCCCCCTAGGCTGTTTAAAAGTGATACAGTTTCTGAAAAGTTTAACAAGGCAGAAAACAATCCCGGATGCCAAATTTGCCTTCCAAAAGTTAAATCTCAGGAATGCCTCCTTCCCCTAAATGGAGGAGAAAACAGTACTTCCAAGCCAAAAAAAAAAAAAAAAAAAAAAGGCAATTTTCTAGAGAAGAAAAATTCAGTTTCTGCCTTGGTATGGGCTCTGGAAGCGGAAATGACTGAATATGCTTGGCATGGAAACAAACCCAGTTTTAATGCAAATCAGTGAAAATGGGGAGCTGATCACAAAAAAAAAAAAAAAAGGAAGAAAAAAAAATCAAAATCCAGGCAAGTTTCCTACTCTGTCTTTCCTGCAAGCGAAAAGGCTGCTCAACAGGGCGTTCTTGGTACCAACTGTGTGACCTTGGACAAGTCACTGTGTTGATCTGAATCTCAGTTTTCTGGTTTATAATCATAGGATAAATACGATTCACTGGCCTATGGAGAAATGACTCAAAGAAAGGTTAGGAGAATGGCTTAATGGATTCTGGGTAAGATAGATAAATGTGTGTGCTGGGGGTGTTGGTGCTGCTGTGACGGGGAGATGTGTGGATACATCTGTGGATACATTTGGTTCATAAAGTTTCATAATGTAGATGAACTCCAAGATTTAGCCAAGGAAACATTTTGGGCTGTGATGAATGGTGGAAAAAGGATCATTTAGAGCCAGTTTGCAAGCGTGGGATTGGCAGCACCCCTCCCCCCCCATCCCCGGCAGTGTTGGAATAGTGAGTTGGAAGTTGATGAGCACGTCTGGAAGGTTCTCAGGGACAGTGGAGGCTGTTCACGCCCACGCATAAAAACCTCCCCAGACTCTCCGTCAAGCGGCATGTTCTCTCCCAGCAGTGCGTTCAGATACTGGAAATGACCTTGGTCCTCTGCAAGCCCAGATGTTCTTAGTGATGGAGAGAAGGTGGCTGAGGCTTTGGACCAGGTCACCCAAAACCTGAGTTCCTCAGGTGGGCTCTACCTCAGCACCCCAAGCCGTATATACGTGGCTGCTCCCGCCGCCCCTGCTGAGCTGATCTGTGGAGGGACTGGGCTCTCCGGGTGCCCTGGGGGGACAGAGAAGGGGCCCAGCAGCCCATGGGGGCAGAAAGAGAGGCATAGGTGGGGTGGGAGGAGCCCCAAAAGAGATAGAAGGAGAAAGAGAGAGAAGGGAAGTAAGGAGAGAAACAGGGAGTCAGGCAGAGAGAGAAAGAGGGACAGAGAGCTACAGGGAGCTGGACAGAGAGGAGGGAAAGAAACCAGAGATTAAGAGTCTAGGACAGCATGGAAGGGACAGCAGGGGAGAAGGGGAGGGACAGGGAAAGGAGGGAAAGAGTCAGCAACAGAGAAGGCGGGAGCAGGAGAGGGTCAGACACACCACACCAGGCATGTAAAGAGAAACAGAAACACAAAGACAGGCTCGCAGGTGGAGAAAGAGAACCAGAGCAAGAAATGGGGAGTGAGTGGGCAGATCCCATGCTTGAGACGTAAGGATG
Source organism: Lutra lutra (assembly GCF_902655055.1). Classification (NCBI taxonomy): domain Eukaryota; kingdom Metazoa; phylum Chordata; class Mammalia; order Carnivora; family Mustelidae; genus Lutra; species Lutra lutra. The sequence continues at coordinate 89,075,284 of NC_062289.1, forward strand.
CTGGCTTTTGTTCTCCCCCAGCACATACAACTCCCTACCAGCGTCACCGTCACCGGGCCTTCAAAGTCCCCCACTAGCCAGGCACCCTGAGGGATCTCAGGGACGCTGAGCTATCACAAATGAGGCATCGGGCTGCGGGGCTGGATTGCGTCAGGGGAGGGATGGTCCCTGGAGAGGATCAAAGGGAACCAGGGTCCTGGCTTCATTGGCAGGACTCCCGGTGGGGCCTGCGGGCCTGAATTCCTGGCCAAACCCCCAGGAAACATTCTGATGAGCAGATAGAGATGCTCTCCCTCCTCCTCCTCCTCTTCCTTTCTCCTGTGGGTTGAAATCAGCATCATCGAGAGGGTTGGCCCGTGCTGAACTGAACTCCAGACGGCAGACATGCTTCTCTTGAACCTTACGGCAACAGCTGGGGGGAGGGCTGCCTACCGGAGCTGTCCAGAGACCGCCATGCAATGATACTAAGCACTCGGGAGGCAGAAGGTGCAGGTTTGGAGGGAGGCACCCTTGGGATGAAATCAGGCCGCATAGTCCTGGACATTTAGTCTTCTCGTGTGCAAAATGGGGATGATAGGAATACCTCCAAGGGCCCTAAGTGTGATCCCCAGTGTCAGAGCTCTGAGAGCCCAGCGCCTGGAGCATAGTAACCCCGGGCACATCAGGCTCTCCGGTGTCTAGAAGACAGAAGCCAGATTGCTGTCCCAGACAGGGGCTAATATATGGCATCTAGCTCTGGCCGAGAATTGAATTCAACCTCAGCTGGAGAATTAGAACATCGTGATTAGAAACGAGAAGAGAGAAGGGACAAAACAACCTGTCTTCAAGTGCATGATGACAGAGCACAGACTCCCCTGGCAGCCCAGGGGGCTGGGGAAGGACAGGGCAGATCATATTAATATCAATAAATTATATCTGCACCATGATTTATGGCTCTGATGCGCTTCCCATTATGTTATCTTCCAGCATCACGGAAGGACGGGCTCTCCTGATGACTGTCCCAGTCGTTTTCAGGTAATCCCTGCTCTCGGTGGCCGTGGTGTTGTCTGGGTCACTGTTGATGGGATTCTCCTAGTTTCCACATAGGAGAAACTGAGGCTTGTCCCAGGAAAACAGCTGGAGCTGAGATTTAAATTCAGGCTTTGTCCTCCTGGGTCTTTTCCCGGGTGTCCCCTCATCTTATCCTGGGAGCGAGACAGTCTCCTTCTTATCTTGTCATTTTGTCACTTGTATGAAGTCCTACTTCCTTCCTTCCCATGGCAGATGACTCCCATTTTGTCCAAGGGTGAAGGACCTCAAGGGTCCCTCCTGTCCAGCCCCGAGGTCCACCATCTGCCTAACCACCCAGCACTACCTCCCCGCCCCTGTTTCCACAGGAAGGAAGAACTCCCCGCAGCAGCTGCTCAGTTGCCATCCAGGCAACAGGTGACCCGGATGTGGACTTGAACTTTCGGGTATCCCCCCTCCCCCAACCACCACCTTGGCTGGTCTCACCTCTGCCTTTGAACCCAGCGGCAGCCTGGCTGGCACGTTCACCCCACCCTCCCTCTCCCCTTCCTCCTTCTTCTCCTTTTCCTTCAGGAAACCCACAGCCAGGGATCAGGACTGTGAGCTGATTTGGGGACCAGGTTCATTTAGCATTTGCAGAGTAAGCTATTCCAAGAATGTGCAGATTTAGTCCTGGAAGTGGCCCTAGAAGGAGACTGGCTCGGCTTCTGAGCAGGAGAACAAATGAGCCCCCTCCCCCTCCTGCCATTTCCTTTGTCTCCATCCAAAATCCCCCTTTACACGATCCCAGAGGCTTCCTAATAAAATAGAACTGTAACTTTATCTAAGACGAGCGCAGCACATGTCGAATGGATAAGGTGTAATTAATAACAGAAAATAATGTCTCTCCCCCTCCTGACCTTTCACCCCCATATAAGTGTCTTAAGCTTTATGACAGCTAAGCACAGAAAGAGTGTGTGTGCGTGCGTACGTGCGTGTGTGTGTGTGTGTGTGTGTGCACGCGCATGCGAAGTGCTTGCTCTGGTGTGTGCATTTGAGCTGAGTCTATGAGGGGCCGATAAGTCTGTCTGGTAAATATTCACCTAGCCCTGGCTGGAATTGGTTTACGTTTCTGGCTAGACTGGCCTCTTGCTGAACCCAGGCACTGCCTGAAACCGATCTGATCTCTTGAAGTGAGGATTCCGTCTAGATCTCAAAATACCCTGTATCTATTTCCATGCAAAACTTTGGGCAATGCACAAGCCGGATATTCCAAAAAAAAAGAAAAAGAAAAGAAAAGAAGGGGTAATGCGTGTGCCCGCGAGTGCACACACACGCCACACGCTCTTTTGGAATCCCTAGCGGTTGCTCAGTTGCAGGGTACACAAAGGGTCCCCAAATCAGCTCAGTCTGTTATATTTCAGAACCAAGGTGGGTGCTGGGGAAGGAGGTATGGATAGTTATTTGGGCCTGTAGCAGTGCACGGGAAACTGAGGCGAACATTTCTCTGGTCTGGATGATGTAAATACTTTTTCTGCATTTGCAGAACTCATTACAGACGGTGTTCTAAGCAGTTGTGGTCCCCAACCCCAGTGTGGCATCATCCTTGCTGTTTCTCTGGGGGAGGATGAAAGACCTGTGCTTGGCACAGCCGGTTGAGGCTGGAGGAAGCAGGGGAAGGGGTGAGGAGAGCCAGCATCCCAAGACTCTAGACTGTTTTCTGCAGTCAGGATGGGAGGGCCCTTGAACCAATACTGTTTGTCTTCACGGTTCCACAACTATGTTCGTTTTGAGTAATATTATCTTGCTTTAAAGGTCACTGGGCTGGCCTGAGCTATTGGTTTCTTGTGATTCATTATGTTTGATATTCAACTTTTCAAGAAGTCTGCAGCACCAGCCTCTGGGTTAATGGAAGCCACACCAGCCACGAAGCCAGTAGCTTTGAATCCTCCCCGGATGGGGAGGCCTGGGCAGGGCGGGGTGGGATGCTTCCTTTTGATCAGCAGGGCTGATGTGAACCAGAGGTCATGCATGTTCGGGGCCCGTGTGTTAGTTCTACTAGACAGCAGCAACTGGACCCCCGACAACCCCCCCCTACCCCCTGCCCTGGGCCCCCACCCCAAGCCCGGGGAGTTTTGTTTTCCATGGTTGTCCCTCTCTGGGCTGACTTTTCCAGGACCCCTAGGGCACCAGAGAGACTTTGTTTTGGAAGATCCAGAGCCCTAAATCATGAGAGAAGGGCCCTCTGTCCACTCCTGGCCTTTCTCCTTCCATCCCAGGCTCCTTCAGCCGCAGATAAACCAACTGCTGCTCCCCCCTGGGGCATTCCTGTTCACCGATGTTAGGTGACAGGCTGGATTTGGAGGGAGATCTCTTTCTCCCAGGGGAGTCATTGGGTTGTTGAGTTCTTTTATGGGCATGCTTGAACTCTGGAGGGCCCCCAAACTGACAGCCACCTCCGCTAAATTGATCGTATATTTTTCTGTCCTTACGTCATTCCATCATCCTTCTGCAAATGCTTTGGCCGGCCATATTTTTATGGCTCTTCTTCCAAGATTTTCCACGGAGGGTGGGTCTGCGTGATTTATCTGCAAGGAGAAGGGAAGGAGAATTTCTTATCTCTGGTATCAGAAGGTGGGATTTCCCTCTTATCACCCTCTCTTTTGCTTTGGGGTTTAAAGGCAACACCAACGGGTTGGATTAAGAAGTTTAGGGAGTAAAGTTGACAATGACCAGAAATGGGGGACTCAACAGTCTCCTAATTTCACATCCTCCCAGATACTTAACATCACAGCACACAGCCCCTGAGTTTGTTGCCAGGACAAGAAGGGCTTGATTGGATTAAAATATTTCCCAGTGGAGGTTTTGAGGCTTTGGCAAACGGAATGAGATGAGCAGCTCTTCAAAAACAGAACTTGAAAAATTAAACAAGTCATATATATTCATTATCAAAAACGTAAAAAAAGGCAGATAAGGGAAAAGAAGAAAATGAAAATCACCTGTAATCCCACCACATGGGGCTAAGTATTCATATTTTACTGTATATCTTCCCCATCTTCAGTGTATAGTAAATGCACTTTCAATGAAAATAAGATCGCCTTGCATAGTGCATATGCCTGTTTCCATTAGCAAAAATTACATATACTCATTGTAAAATATTTAAGTAATGACCGACAAGAGCAGTTACAACAAAAACCCAAATTGCAACCCCCATTTACTTATAGTGAACATCTTGCTAGAGAGGTCTTCCCTTGTTAGATAACCTGCTTTAAAAAAAAAAAAAAAAAAAAAAAAAAAAAAACCTTAAGGACATAGCATGGGTTTCTCCATGTCAGCAAAGTTGTCTCTAACTTCATTATTTCTCGGGGGCAGAGCGGGGGATTCCATTATCAGGAGACACTACGATTTAGCTAATACATCCCCTCCGGTTGGACAGTTCGGTTGTTCCCCTGACTGTTGTTTATAAAGTCCTCCTGTTGTGGCTCAGTCGATGCATTGCCAGCACTTTATCGGGTCGGATTTGTGTCTCGCCCATGGCTGGCTCCTCAGACAAAGGCGATCCACTCTGTCAACAACTCTGCAGAGCAAGACAGAAACGAAGCTGCTGAGAACTGTGTGAGCAGTGAGCCTGACGGACAGTAGTTTAAACAAGGGAGGGTTCCTTTCTCTCACACAACAAGTAGTCGGAGGCGGGCTGCCGCTGCCCTGTGAGGTCATCAGGATCCCAGCATTTTTTGTGTCACTCTACCTTAGCATTTTGACACTTTATTTTTGGGCTTGTCTTCCTCATGTTCAAAGATGGCTGCTTCAGCTCCAGGCATCACGTCTGCATTAAGACAGGAAGGGGAAAAGACTGGCACCCAGAGGCTTTCTCCTGAAGCTTTCTCTTTGAAAAGAAATCAAAACTCCCTTCCAAATCCTACCAAAAGACCTCTGCATACGTTTTATTGGCCCGAACTGTGCCATACGGCTTACTCTAACTGCTACGAGGCTGGGAAAGTGAATCTTTTTTCTTTTTAGGAGGCAGGAGGGGAGAAGGATGTTAGGAATGGGTATTTGGATCAGTTAAACCCACGGCTTAGTCATAGCATCTAAAACATTTTCACGGACAGCCAGAACTGTTTCGGGGCATTGTCTCCACTGCCCCACCCCCAACCCCATTTGCTCTGACTTCCTGGGTCTCACCTGTCTCTTAGCTGTCTCCAAACCCTGCCCTTAACTCTTCCCATTTTGGTCTGGGCTCTTGGTTTGGGAACCATATTTAGACTCTGCCCTGGGCTGGGCTTTTCACTCAAACTTTTGCCCTTGCTGTCCAGGTGCTTTCTAGTCTGTAAAATGCTGGGTCATAGGTTTTGCTGCTGTGACAATGGATTTGGTGCTGGGCTCTGCAGGGCAGAATTCCCAGCCCCCAGGAAGCTGCCCATGAAACCCGGTTGTGGGGGTGGGGGACAGAGGTGCATCTTCTTAAAACCTGGTTATTCCACAGGTCTGACAGACGCAGGGCTGGCAAAGATTGGCCCAGGGCGGGGGGCAGGGGGAGGCATTTCTTTGGTGGCCTATGGCTACTACATCTTGACTTGGAGTCCTTTTCTCTAGAGAAGACCCCCTCTGTGACATCAAGGTCCTGCCTCCTTGAAGATTCTGCTTTTGACTCCATGTCATAGGATACTTCTGAATTGATCAACAGTCCGTCCTTTCTTGGGAGGGCCTTCTTTGCCCTGCAGCCCCACAGATCAACAAGCTGGGTGACATCTGAAGCCACAGGGGAGCTTCTGTGGTCAGGTTGGCCAAGGCTCTGCAGCTTGGAACCGGATCTCGGTTCACGATGACCATGTTGTGATGCCCCTAGCTCCGCATCACCAGATGGTAACAAACAACAGTGTCTCCAGACACCACCCGGCGTCTAGGGCTCAGACTGCCCCTGGTGGAGAAGTGCGGCTTAGGCACTCCTCCAGTTCAAGTCCAGCCTCTGTCATTTAACCCTATCCTCTTGGCCTCGTTACTCCCCCTAGGTAAGTAAGCTTCAATTTCCTTGCTTGTAAGCTGATTGTCATAAAAGGATCCATCTCGGAGGATTATTTTGAGGACTCACTGGGTGAATACTTGCAAAGGGGAACAAAACAGTGCTTGGTGCTGAGTAAGAGTGACAGCTGTCACTCACTCTGGCTCCTTCTGTTGCTGTGGAAGGCAAGAAATGGGGGGTCTTTGATCTTTCCACATTCAGTGCTTGGCATGCATACGCGCTGACATTCAGAGAGTGTTTGCTGAATGCATGTATGACCTTTAAGCCCTGTGTTCCTTGTGCAAACAGTAGACACCAAGCGTCAGCCTAAGTAGGTCTGAAATCCCACTTCCCGGCCTGTCCACAGACCTACGTGTCCCCGGGAGGTGCAGGGCATAAAGGAGGCCCCCCGCTTGTGGCATGGAAAACTCAGTAGAGGTACTTTCTGAGTCTAGACCACACCACCACACCCCCCACCACCTCCTGGGCAGAGAAAAGAGAAGGGGAGAGGTTAACAGAGCTCTCAATGTGGCAGTAAAGTCAGCTGGTGTGTGGGGAGCACAATGTTCCAAACACAATTAAAAGCCAATCAGAGTCTGGAAAAGTGCATTAATGTCCCTCCATCAAGCGGCAGGGCACATGTGGTGTGGGCGTGCCTCTGGGGGCCATTTCTTTAAGGCTTGTCATGATGGCAGCAACCAGTCCCCGTCGAACCTGACCTTACCCAGACCCAAGCCCTGGACTCTGGGGTTCCTGGTATGGGGAGGGAGCCCAGGGCCAGCTCTGTCTGCATTTAAAACTGTTGGTCTGTGTAGATGCCAAAGAGGAGAAATCAGGTGAGTCTCCCCAAGGGTCCACTGATTTTCGGGAAAGCATGTGAGCGGTTCGCTCGTTTAACCCACCAGGATTTCAGTTGGGGAATTGCTTCTGTGAGCCCAGCTCTGGGCTAGACCAACATTCCTTTTTTTTTTTTTTTTTTAATTTTGTTTATTTATTTGACAGACAGAGATCACAGTAGGCAGAGAGGCAGGCACAGAGAGAGGAGGAAGCAGGCTCCCTGCTGAGCGGAGAGCCCGATGTGGGGCTTGATCGCAGGACCCTGGGATCATGACCTGAGCCGAAGGCAGAGGCTTTAACCCACTGAGCCACCCAGGTGCCCCTAGACCAACATTCTTGACTGCAGGCAATGTCTCCAAGGGACGCTGGGCAATGGCTAGAGATGATCTCAGTTGTCAAGACTCTGGGGTGCATTTAGTCTGTTCAGTCCAGAGATGCTGGCCCACATCCCATAATGCACAGGACAGTCCCTGCCATAAAAAATGTGGTTCCAAACGGCAATTGTGCTGAGGATGAGCTCCTAGCTGAGGCCCAAGGGCTGTATGGTTATGGATAGAGTGGTGACAGAGACAGATGTGGTCCCTGCCTCTTGGCTGGACTTTCACGATTGAAGTCATCTTAACTGTTCCTTTAAGTAGCCGGACTTGGACAGAAGTCTCTTTAAGAATAACATTGGTCTTTTCTTTTGTCCTCTGTCCAAGAGGGCGCCTGGTGATGACTGCATGTGCGTGTGTATGTGTTCAGAGCTGTGGGGGGTATATGTTTGGACTTGTGTGGTTGTCTGTTTATGTCTGTGCGCATTGGTGTGGCTCTGTTCATAAGAGAGGGTCCCCCCCCACCCCCCATCATTTCCTTCCTCTGCTTGCCAAAGAAGCATGGGTGGCTTGCTAGGACCTTCTGGGGTTGGCTTCATCACCAGACAAGATTAAGAAATTGTTAGGGGAACACCCTTCTTTGTCCCCCTTCCATCTTCCTCCTTGTCTCCCCCCACCTCCCTTCACTACCCTCCCTGTCCCCACCTCCATGATAAAACGAGAGGTCAAGAAACTTGCTTCTGAATCAAAGCTTTGAAGTTGAAGTTTGGTTTAGGCTAACTTAGCTGTGCCTGCATGAGTGTCCAGGAAGCTCGAAAAATGGCGTTTCAGAGGAGTCAAAGCACACCCATGAGAATAATTGATCAGCAAGCGTTTCCCACCTCGGCAACATGGACATCCTGGACCACTCGATCCTCTGCTGGGAAGGGTGGTCCTGTGGACTGTAGGGTGTGAAGCCACATCCCAGACTTGGACCCATCAGACGCACCCTAGTTGTGACAACCAAAAACGTCCCCAGACGTTGCCCAGAGTCCCCTGGGGGCATGAAATCCCCCCGTTGGCTGGAGACCTCGCAATGTACAAAGCCACACGGGAGAATCCCACACACATATTTTTGAACAGAAAAAGCCAGCTACTAAGGTATGATACTGTGCGATTCCATTTATATAAAGTACAAAAGAGGCAGATCTGAGGCGGGATGGTAGCTGCCCTTTGGGGAATGAGGATACACAGGAACTGGAAAGCCCCATGAAGAGACCTTTGGGACATTGCCTTTTTTCCCTTTTTTTTTTTTTTTTTTTTTTAAATCTAGATGCTGGGTACATGTATGCTCTATGTGTGTGTATGTATTTGACACTGTATTGAAAGCTGTGTATGTGTTGCGGGGAGGGGGGAGGTGGGGGGAGACACCTATTAAATGAACACATTTGGAGACTCCAAGACGACGGTCTTAAAATAAACAAAAAGCAAAAAACCCCACAAAAAACCCGGTAGTGTGGGTTTGATCTCCGTCCCAAACCCTGGAGCGGACGGTGTATGAGCAGCTTTATTTAAACGATTCCTATACAATCCCTCCAGCTATTTCTAAAGCGCAGGAACAATAAGCCTGCCCAGCAGTGATCTGATTGAGGAGAACATGTTGTCAGCCTCTGTGCAAACACACACTCACTCACACACACACACACACACACGCACCCACATACCCCACCAGACAGAGATGTCACCAGGCCTGTGTTGAATTGAGTTTCCTGCCATTGTGTTCTCCAGGCAGCCCTTCGGAGGGGAGCACACCATAAACGGACCCACAAAATGGACCCATAAGCCAGGTTGAGGTTTAGGCAAACAAATGGTCCTTTTAATCTTCTGGAAGGGGAAAAAAAAAATAATCATCACCGGCAACCATACCAGTTTGCCTCTTTACACTTGTTGCAAGGCAAGGCTCAGCCTTAGCCCTCTGTCCTGAATCCTTATCACCCGCATCAGCCCCATCTCAGTCCCGAGAGCCCTGGATTGTTACCCGTCTGGCGTGTTAGGTCTTAATGGACAGCAGCACAGTCACGTGGGTGCCCGAAGCAAAGGCTCTGGGTATTCCGTATTTTTTGTTTTGTTTTTGTTTTTTTTTTAGCACTCCCCTTTCAGGGAACCCCAAAGAAGTTTCTGGAAGCAAGCAGGCCACAAGATGTGTCTGAGAGACCCCCAGTCTCCCTCCCAGAGGCCTCCTCAGGCATCAGCATTTGGGAAAAGCCGTGTAGACGCTTGCTTCCCAGCTGGTCAGCATTTATAAAGTGGGGCACATCTGTTCCTCACTGTTAGCGTGGCGAAGAGGAGGGATGGAGAGAGCAGAGAAAGCCCAAACACTGGGATCCATCCCACCTAGTGCCAAGAGAAAATTGCTTCTAAGTTGGAATCGTGGGGAGGCTTCATTACAGGACGGAGACTTCTGCACAATGCCTCCCTTCCCCGCCCCCTTTCTGCTTTCTCTCTTTTTAAAAGTCTCCAGGTTCGAGCCCGTCTCGAGATTTATGAAGTGTTTGGCTTTGCAAACATGCTGAGATCGTATTAGGGTGACAAAGAGCTGAGAGGTCGGCAGATAGCCTATTTGTTGAAAAAGAGAGTGCCATGTGTAATGAACACGGGATATTTTGCAATGTCTCTTCCATGCACGTACATCAAATTATAAATGCCCTCCCCCCCTGCCACGCATGTGCAAAGCCCACAGCCACAGGCTCAGGGGCGGCACTCCCCACCCCTCCCATCACATGCACAGAGAGGCATGACATGTCTGCAAACACACGCAGAAGACCCACAGCCGTGCAGAAGCGTGTTCATACGTGAGCAGACCCATATCAATATAGCACATGGAGACAGACCCCGACCCACTTCTGACATCAGAGCAGGATGGCCGTAAGCACCCCAGACGCAGGGTCCTCCCAGGGGTCCCTCCGAAAAATTTACAGGAATGGTCTTGGAGGTACCTGTTTTGCTAACTCTTTGGCTTCAGTTTTCCTCACAACACAGACATCTTCCGAAATGCAGTCGTGGGGCCCCCAAACCACGCTCCATTCTGTTTTCTTAATGAGACCTCCAGGCCCCTAGCAAAGCGGAAAGCTCCAGAAATGGCATCTCACCGAGCCCTAAGCACGGACCTGGCCCGAGACCGCTTGGAGGCCGCCGTTCCTGCCTCGCCAGCTGCTGCAGTGAACTTTCCAAGGGGGACCTGACACCACCAGAGGGTTCCAGGGGACCCTGGTGGAGAAAGGGACACGGAGATTGATGACCCAAGGCCACGTGATGGGAGAAGGCTCTCGACAGCCAGGACCGGCAATGACATGGGGTCTTGGAGAGAATGAATAAAAACTGGCCTGCCGTCTTCCATCCTTTCCTCTGAGATCTAATTACAGATGTCTTGACATTCCTTCTGCATAGAGTTTCCTTAAAAGATTTGCCAAGAAGGAACATTTGGAAACCGTGTTTTAGGTATAATCCTGTCTGGGAGTCACTCTCGCTGGCTTGGCCGTCGGATGACAAGACGCCGTTAGAGGATGGCGAGTGCTGTGGACACCGTGTTTAGAAAACTGGATTCTTGACCCACAGCACATATCCCCTGTGGACGAATGGCCTTTTGGCAGAACTTGTCTCTCTGATCTCACATTCATGACGACGCAAACACACTTACCGTGGGTACCGAGTTTATGTGGCGGAGCCTTCTTGACACATGTTCACAATAAAAACCCATTCTTTTTTTCCCCTTCCCCTGACCCTAGGTGGGGGTGAAAAAAAGATTAACATTTTTCAAGACGTTTTAATGTCATGAAAACTGTCTGAGTGTTCATTCTGTTTTTGTATTTTTTTTTCCTTTTCTCCTTTTATTAAAAAAGCCTTTTAAACCCGAACATTCCTGGCCTGTCTTCCTCTTTACTTTTGCTTTTATGCCGAGGGAGAGACAGATTAGATTAGATTAAAGACCAAGGGACACCTCGTGAAATACATTCCATTTAGAAACAGTGTTGTTGCTAGGGTCAGCGTGCGCGCATGCGCGGGAGGGCGTGCGCGTTTCTTCTTGTGGCTTTACTGATGCTCCTTCTGCAAACATGGTATTCTGGTTTCGAGGAATGCATTTCTTTCTCCAGCATCTTCCCTTCAGAAGTCTGTAGCCTTTGATTGTGGCCTGACTCTTAGGGGTCTGTGGCGTTTGAGGAGGGGGCGGGCAGTAAATCTTAGTAATTCTTCTCTCTAGCTTCTCACTTCTCAAAACTTTTTCCAAAAACGGTGGCAGTTTCCTCACAGGCTGCAGATGAAAGAGATTGTTTCAAAGATCTTCTTCTGCCCACCACCCCCACCAGGCCCCCAGGTTCGCCGGATGATGTCATAGTCTTAACCAGGGTAACACACTGTGACATCACAACCTAAAGGCTACTGACCTTGGCCTGGAATTCAAAGGAAAAGCGGCCCATAAACTTCTAAAGCAGACAGGAGATAAATATCCTTAGTCATAAAAGAACAAACGAAGTTTGGGGTGGGAGGGGGGCGATGCTGGGAAAAAAAAAAAAAAAAAGAACTTTTTTTTTTTTTAAAGAAATACAGTAAAAGGTTCTGCCAAATATTCCAGGAAGCGCCGGTGGCCATTTTGATGATGTGAACTAGACTTTAACAAAGAAAAGAGGAAAAATGAATGTGTTGAAGAAGGGTTGTTTATAGTATTAGAAATCATTGGGCACAGGTCCCCTCCAACTAGAATCTGCCTTGTAAATCCCAGTAGAGAACACAAGAGGCAAACATCTGTGTCTGAGTGACGGGGACGGTGGTTGGCGACCAGAAAAAAGGGAGAAACCCAGGAAAGGTATTTATCAGAGGGAGAAAGCGCTCGGGGCAACAGGGTATCCTGGACGGATCCTGGAACAGAAAAATGGGTGAAATCGGAATCAAACCTGGAGTTTAATAACGTCCCAGCGTTGATTCCTTTCTTTCTTTCTTTCTTTTTTTTTTTTTTAAGATTTTATTTATTTATTTGACAGACAAAGATCACAAGTAGGCGGAGAGGCAGGCAGAGAGAGAGGAGGAAGCAGGCTCCCTGGGGAGCAGAGAGCCCGATGCGGGGCTCGATCCCAGGACCCTGGGATCATGACCTGAGCTGAAGGCAGAGGCTTTAAGCCACTGAACCACCCAGGCACCCCCCAGCGTTGATTTCTTAGCTTTGAGCTGTGTCCTGTGGTCATGCAAGATGAGACCATCAGGGGAAACCGGGTGAAGGGTATAGGGAATTCTTTCATCATCTTAGCAACTTTCATCTCTGAAGTAAAACATTTATTTTTTTGAAAAAAAAAAAAAATGGGGGGCATGGCATTGTGTATGTCCTGGTAGGGCTTCCATTTCTCCATCTGTAAATTCTGCTCATCCCTAAGGGGTTGCAGCCCCACGCTGGATTCCTGTGGTGGTGATGAACACGTGGCAGCCAGGTGGCTGGTTAGAGACACAGGGAAGAGGTAGACCCTGGAGTTACCTCTGAGCCACTTAAGCGAAGAAAAGGAGAGTCTCTTGGGCCATTCCCAGTTGTTCTTGTCCTCAGGGCTTTCCGCCAGACACCTAGCCCCAGTTTCATGGGAATGCTTTTTTTCCCAGGATGTCCAGAGGGTAGGTAGACTATACAGCAGGAGGAGCTTGTCTGCAGAGGCTGGGAAGGGTAGGAGAACAGCACTGAGCTGGGAGAGGGAAGAGCCTGTCCTTATATTCACATGGATTTGTGTGTTATATGGGGAAAGCCAGTTTTCTCTCTAGCCTATCTTCCTTGCCTGCCAAATGGGGATGTTGGGCAACAGATCACACAGGCAAATAGACTTCATGTCAGATGCTGCTTTGGATCAACTGGTAGAGACTGGCAGGGGGCCTCCTGAGCCTGAGATCGGTGAGAAGCAGTGCTGTGATCCATTAGTAATGTCTGCCATGGATGTGGGCATGGAAAGAATAGGCAGGATTGTCATCTATGTCCTTGTCTTGGGCCTGGACTCTCTGTGACCTGCTAATCCAAATAGACTCTTGTGTCTTCACCAATATCTGTGTGGGACAGTAGAGAGAACACAGACCCTGGAGTCAGCCAGCAGTAACTTCTAGTTCTGTCTTTCCTCCATGCACTGGTGGTTTTTGACTAATATGACCTTTGACATTTGACATGTCAAATTTGGCAAATGTGGCACTTGATATTTGACAAGATGAACCACCCAAACCCTGTGCCTATCCCCTGACATCTGGGGGAGACAGATGAGTTAACAGGCAACAAAAACCATCTGTGCTGTGATGACCTAGAGTGTTTTCGGAGTACTGAGTTGGGTGACCTGCCTCACACCTAAGGGGCAGGCAAAGAAGACTTCCTGGAGGAAGTGGTATCTAAGCTGGATTCTGAAGGATGAGCAGATATCAGCCTGGGGGAAGGGAACAGGGAGAGATGGAGATGAGGATGGAATTTGGCCAGGCTCAGATCACGTAGGGCCTGGTTGGCCTTGTTGGGGGAACTTAGGGGAGCCACTGAGGGGTTTTCTACAAGGAATTTGATTAGCAAAAAAATGTCTTTCTGACTTCAGAGCTAGATTTGGGATGAGGGTGAGACTGGAGGGCATTTCTGAATCTAAGTAAGCAATGATGACAGCTTGTAGTAGAAAATGAGCAGAATTGGGGGACCATTGAGAAGTATTTGGGGATTGACTGGATATGGGGCACTGCAGTTACGGAGGTCGCCGGGCCTCCATTTCACCATTTGTATGAAGTCATCTGCTCCTACAGTCATTGTGAGACTTCAATGAGATGAAATTTGTGTAGTGATTAGCACCATATGTTTTAGGTGCTTGATAAATGGTGACCATATCTATTACTTCCCAAGAGTCTGGTGATTCAGCTGGGGATGGACATGGTGAAATCAGAGCCCAGAGAAAGGGATTGAGAGAATGCAGAGCAAGTCAGGGGCATACTTGAGATTTGAACCCACTTTCTCCACAATTCCTAATCTAAGGTCCTAATCCTACTCTCTTCCTCTCCGAGCTTCCTTCTGAACTGCATTATTTGATGTTAGAGAAAATAAGATCTCTGTGCTGGGTTGAATCATGTCCCTCAAAAAGATAATGTTAGAGTGCTAAGCCAGGTATCTGTGAATGTGACCTTATTTGGAAGGAGAGTCTTTGCAAATGTCATGGAGTTAAGGTGATTGGGATGGGTCTTAATCCAATGATTGGTGTCACCCTGTGGGTGAAGTAGAGGCAGAGAGACAGTGATGCAGCTTCAAATCCAAGGGGTTCCAAGGATCGCCAGCAACCACCAGAAGTGAAGAAAAGAGGCATGGAACAGAGTCTCCCTTGCAGCTTCCAAAAAGGAGCCAGCATGGTCAATACCTTGATTTCTGATTCCTTGTGTCCAGGACTGTGTAAGAAGAACACATTTCGGGTGTTCTGGGCCCTCCAATTGGTGGTCTCTTGCTACAGAAGCCCGAGGTCACTAACATAGTCCCCTGAGAGGGGTGTCTCACCCTCAGATAGCACTAGCTACTGTCAATGTATTGGACCTGAATTCTAGGAGGACATTTGGAAAGGAGGGTGGGGGCCTGGGAGCCTGGGGGTGGCAGCACGGGTGTTCTTAGAGTTACCTTGACCATGATATGGTTTCCTGAGTTTGTGCGTCAACTGTCAGCAATGTCCAGGCCGTGATAACCTTGAGGGATGACCCAGCAGAGAAAAATGTGGGCGGTGGAGAGGGGAAATGGTCCACTCATCTACAGATGAGAGGCTGCCCCTGGCTTGTGGAAGGATGAGGCAGGAAAGCAACAACAATGACATAAAAATAATAATCACAACAGCAAATATGACTGCTGGCTTCCTCTGCCTTGGACTGAGCTACCTTCATCTCCCATCTAGATGACTCAGTGGCCTGCTTCTCCTTCTTATCCCCATTCTGAATACATTCTTCACTGGCCTCTGTTTGGCTCTTTTAAAAAATTTTTAAAGTCCATTTTATTGGGTATAATTTATATAAAGTCAAATACACCCATTCCAAGTGTACAGTTCAATGAGTTTTGATAAATGTATGCATCTGTGTAATCACAAACACAGTCAAGACATAGAACATTGCTCACTACAGAGTTTCCTCCTGCCCTCCCCATCACCTGCCCGCCTCCATCTCTACAGTCTGGCCCTGGGCAACCCTGATATGCTTTCCATCAATGTAGACGAACTTGGTCATTTCTAGAATTTCAATCAATGGCATCATCCAGTGTGAACTCCTTTATGTCTGGCTTCTTTGCTTAGCGTCACGTTTTTGAGATCCATCTACATTGTTACATGGATCAATGGTGGGTTCCTCTTTATTGGTGAGCAGCATTTCATTATATGGGAGCACAACAGTGTATCCATTCACCTGTGGATGGTTGTCCAGGTTATCCCCAGTCTTTGCCTGTGGTGACTAATATAGACAGGAACATTCAAGTGTAAGACTTTGTGGACATACGATTTTTTTTCCTTGGGTAGTTATCTCAGAGCAGAATTGCTGGGACAGATGGCAAGTGTATGTGTAATGTTTTAACCTAATGTAAATGATGTAAGATACGAGTTTCAACTATGTCATTTCTCGAAGCGAGCACCCTAGGAAATATTTGTGACATTGGACTATACAGAGATTTCTTAAGGCACAGAAAGCATATAAAGCATAAGATGCAAATAAATGATAAAGGGGACTTTGTTAAGACTTTAGTATGGCCTTTCTGTGAATGACTTTGTTGAGAAGGATGATTCATGGAAGGGTTGAATCACTATATTGTACACCTGAGACTAATATGACACTGTATGTTAACTAACTGGAATTAAAATGAAAACTTAAAAAAATAATGAAAATAGGACCCCAGAAAGAAGAAAATGAAGGAAGGAAGGAAGGAGAGAAGGAAGGAAGGGGAAAAGGAAAAGGAAAGAAAAAGAAAAAGAAAGGAAAAAAAAGAAAAGGAAAAAGAAAAGAAAAAATTAGATCTTGTTGAGAAAATGAGAAGGCAAGCCATAGTGTGGGACAAGATATCTATAAATCGTTGATGTGACAAAGGGCAAATATCCAGAACACTGAAAGGAGCCTTAAAACTCATGAATAAGACAGCAAATGACCACACTTAAAAATGGACAAAGGAGCTTAACAAACACTTCATAGAAGAAGGTATGTGAGCAGTCAAAATGTCCTTAGAAAGCACTCAACACAAATAGTCATGGGAGGATGAATATGAAAACCATGCAAGATGCCACTGTTCACCGGCTCCAATGGCTAAAATCAAAACGCATCACCAGTCCAAGGGTGGTCAAGGATGTGGAGCAGCTGGAATGCCCAGACTCTGCTGGTGGGCACACAGAATGGTGTGGCCACTTTGGAAGAATGAAGATTCCTTTCTTTCTTTCTTTATTTTTTTCTTTCTTTCTAAGATTTTATTTATTTATTTGGCAGACAGAGATCACAAGTAGGCAGAGAGGCAGGCAGAGAGAGGAGGAAGCAGGCTCCCCACGGAGCAGAGAGCCCAATGCAGGGCTAGATCCCAGGACCCTGGGATCATGACCCGAGCCAAAGGCAGAGGCTTTAACCCTCTGAGCCACCCAGGTGCCCCAGAATGCAGCTTTCTTAGAACAACTTGCTCTTGTAAAAAAGTGAGAAAAAGTTCTTAACTACCCCCAACCTCCGCGGTGGCTTTCTGTGGCTCTAAAAGGACATCCAGGTGTCCACATGCTGTCTGTGATCTGGTCCTTGCCATCTTCCCACCTTGGCTTGAGTTCTTCTCTCCTGGGTTCAGTCCCTTTCAGCCATGCTGACCTTTCTTCTGATCTTGAAGCACGGGGTGCTCCTTTGCTGTTCCTTCTGCCTGGGTGCTCTTCCGGTCCTTCATATGGTGATTCCCATGATCATGTCTTTCCGCAAATGTCCTCAGAAAGACCTTGGCTGACCACCCCATCAAAAGAGGTGGCCCCTGCCCACCACGGCCCAGACTTGTACCTTATTTTATGTACCTGTGAAAAATCTCCTATGTATTTGCTCATTCTTCACCTCCCCTGTTCCCATTCTGCCAGCCAGTAAGAAAGCTCCAAGATGGCAGGTGGTAAGGACCTTGTTTCTCTGTTCAACATTGTGCCCCATCACACAGCTCCTGTTACCCATGAAGAACTTCCTAAGTGTCGAATCCCAAAGTGTCTTCCATGGGGATAAGGGAAATGCTGCTAGTTCATGACAGTACTGGTTTTGAACTCAGCTCTCTCTCTGGCTCTAAAGGCTTGGATGTCCTCCTTGGGTTCACAGTCACCATGAGGCTAAATTCCTGGAGGGCATGACTCTGATTCCAACATCAGGCTCTAGACCGTGATGCCAGTCCAGAAAAGGCCAAGGTAGGGCCCCCAGAATGGGGAGTGGCCTGAAGGGGGTGCTGGGGTGTGTTGGTGAGGGCCCAGAAGGGGCCCAGGTGTGACTGCAGTCATTTTCTCTTGCCCCTTGGAAGTCAGCAAGAGAAATGGGGTGAATTTGTTGAAATCCTCCCCTGTGTCCCACATGAAGAGAGAAATGCCCCAACGAGGAGAGAGGCCTGGGATGGGATCCGGGTGGAGACTGCCGTTTCTGTGTTGGATTACGGTTGTCAGGGTTTGAGACAGACAAAGGGGCTCACCTAGTCCGGTTTCCCTGTTCCACAGGTGGGGACACTGAGGCTTAGGGGTGGAGGTGGAGAGGCAGTGCAAGTCTGGGTTGGGCCTGAGGGTTTGGCAGGGCAGGATTTTACTGGAAAGACCTTGGTCCAAGTGTGGAGACAGAGAACCAGTCCATGTGTAGATGTCTGAGAGCTTGGGGCCAGCCAGACCAAATTTCAGCTTTGATTCTGCCGTTGGCTAGCTTGTGATCCTGGGGGACGGTTTTCCTTCTGTGAGCCTCAGTTTCCTGCTCTGTGAAGTGGGGTTGGCGATACAGACGGCCTTAAACTCATGACGGGAGGAAATCCATATTACTTGCCTCAGTGTCTAGTGCTTAGCAAAGAGCTCAATCGATGGTGTCCATTACGGTGATTATGGTTGTGATCATACCTTCTGGAACCCTGGTGAGGTTAGCGTGATCAGGACCAGAAGAGGACTAGAAGTTGGAAGCTGTCAGTTAACTGTCCCAGTAGCCTGGGAGTCCCCAGAAATCCAAATTCAGCATTCAGAGCAAAGACCCCCAACCTGGAGGCCCCCATGGGCCCTGAGCTTCCCTAGGATGCTTCCTCAGGTGCCAGGTAATCTCATTCTTGGAGTGGAAGGGAGGGATTTATATGGGTGGAAGAACAAAGATCTGGGTGTGTTCAGAGTCAAGAGTTCTGCTCTTCCATTTCCTGACACTTGGGGCAAATTACTGAGTTTCTCAGTTGATGAAATCTGTAAACATGGGAAAATTACTCCTTCTCTCACAGAATTATGGGGATGCACAAATGGAGAGGGGTGTTGAAAAGCACCAGGCGGGGTGCCGGCACTCCAGAGGTCTTGGAACAGAGGCCGCGCAGGGGCTGCACCAGCCAGTGCCTTCCCTCTCTGCCTGAGCCGTTAGAAGTTTCTAGAGCTGCCCACTTGGCTCCAGAAGAGAGAGATTCTCAGACAATTTAAGCGCCCTGGACATGCCCGAACTTGCAGGTGCCATGTTGAATCCGAGAGGCTGTTGAGTTATAGGAGTTCAGGGAAAATGCATCTGGGCAACCCTATCTAGACCAATGCAGGTTTCCTCCCTGGCTGAAGGAGGGGAACAGGAATCCTGGAATCCTGGGCTTTTTACGAGCCTCGGAGACCTCACCCACCCTTTATCACATCTGCTTGTCACAATAGTCTGGGAGATAGCCCAGGGAGATGCTAATGTCCCCAAGATCCCAGGGTGAGATAGCTGCTGACTTCAAAGGGACTCCAGGGGACTGGTGGGATGGGGGAGGAAGGGTTGCAGCAAGCTTGTAGAGCCCAGAGGGACCCCTGCTCAAGGGGACTGACAGGTCTGGGGCATTGGCTCAGGGGACCGATGGATCAGAGACTACGATGGGGTTTTTTGGCCTCCTGCAAGTCTGCCAAGATGTTAAGTGAAACAAGGGAAGTCGAACTCATTAAAGATAATTGGGAAGGAAGAAGGAAGCTAACGTTTATTGAGTTCCAGTTCTGCAGCACAGGCCCTATGAGGGAGGACTAATGATACCCATTTGACAGATGAAGAAATGGAGACCTATAGCCGTGAGATACCTTGTCCAAGGGCCACCCAGCTGTTAAGAAGGCAGGGATTGGCCCCTGTAAGTGGTGACACTTAACAGCTTTCACTTCTAACTCCCACTGAGTTGCATTTAACACCTACTGGGGATGGGGAGGTGGGGGAGGTCCCAAACTCCCTGACCTCCTGTTTACATCTCTAGCTACTCTTGACCTTGTCCTCTGGGTTCCAGCCACCACCCCCTCTTTCCCTTCTTTGGCTAAACCCCGTCCTCTCCTCTCCTGGCAGCTTTTGCTTAAAAGACCCCTTCCTCCCCAGGGCCTGCTTATCATTCAGATTTGCACATCCAGGGAAGTCCTCTCCAACTCTCCCAGTCTTCCACGTTCTCCCTGACCCCCAGAAAATTCCAGATTCCTATTCCCATGCCCATGGTACGTCCTGTACTTCTCCACCATGAAACTCACCACTGCTCAGAAACACGCTTGTTGGCATCCTTGATTAACATCTGTGTTCCTCACTGGACCCAAGCGCCACACTAGACCCAAGTGGACAGCTCACCTATCTTGTCCATGTCTACGCCCAAATACTGGTGGGAGGGTACAGAAGTTTGCAGGAAGACCCCAGCCAAGCGAAAGGATCAGTTCACACACAGCTGAAGAGGAAGAAAGAAGAACCCAGAGGTCAGGAGCCTCCACGATGCCTTGGAAAGAGTCTTTCTCATGCCTTCTGTCCCAGCAACTCAGATTCCAGGCAAAGGTGAAGGGCCAGACATTCTCCAGGGCTCCCATTACGAAGCCAATATGTATTTTGTATGCCATGTGTTTATGTTTTTCCCTTTGAAGATTGCCTGGAAAAGCCTAACAGTCATGGAAGTAACAAACACTTTGTCTTCTCTTCTCTTGCCAAAAGCAATCTTTAATCACCCCACCAAGTAATGGGCTCAGAATAGCATAATGGAAACAAAGTACTTAAAATACTTTCTTGGGTGGATAAACACTGCCGAGGGGGGGGGGGAAGTCTTACACACCCAGCCCCATCCTTTTCACCGTATACACAGTGAGGAGACCTGGAAGGAAGAGAAGAAATCTTTCCCAAACAAACAGGTAATTGTAAGAACCAGAATACACGTATTTTTCATGCTAGCATGGTGGGTCGTCCATCCTGAGGATGATGTCCTAGTATTTCCTGAATTCTTCTCCCTTCCCCTCCCCCCCGCTTTTGTAACTCTGTCACCAAGTGACAAAAAGTAGGTCTGACATGACCAGTCCGTGGGAGGGGTTCTCAAAGAGTCTTTGAGCGGGGTCTGTCTTTCTCAATCTCTTTAGATGTGGGGACATTCCAGGAAGGGGATGGGTGGTGTTAGATGGACGTCCTCGTGAATCTGAATGGTTTATTTGTGTTTAGAAGAGGGAATCTTTGCTGATTGATACCCACTTTGGCAAAAGCCAAAGCTGGGAAGAAAGTCACGAAGCTGTGGGTTATGGAATCCAGGATGCAGATTCCTCGTGGGATGCCAAGTTTGGTATGAGAGGAAACAGATGTCCGTGCTGTGCAGATCAGCTCTTAAGATGACCATCTCCTCCAAGTAGCCTTCCTGGATTTCCTCAGTTGGACTCCAGCTCTCTCTACTAGGAGACAAGAACTAGGTGACTTGTAAAACTTCTAAATGCTATTAAATGCTTGGCCAAGTTACTTATTCTTTCTGACCTTTGGTTCTTCCATCTGTAATAGATAAAAATAGCTCCTTTGCAAGTATCCCTAAACATAGGAGTAAATAGTTTGTCTTGCTCAGAGCACTTAACCCAGTCTGCCTAGAAGTTGGAGTTACTCAGGCATGTCTGAGGGTCCCCTTGAAATGTGGAGGCGCAGGGTAGAAGGAAGGAGGTGTGGGACTCACATCTTTTTCCTGAGCTCTTGTGTGCTGGTCACTGTGTTAAATCCCTTTATATAGATGGTCTCTTGCGTTCCTCACGATTGTAACATCTTCAAGAAGGTGTAATTGTCATCACTTTTCAGATGAGGCACGTGAGTTTCAGTGGGTTCCAAAAACTTGGCCAGGGTCACATAGTAGGTATTAAACTCTGCAGGAACTTAATTACACTCCCCACCTCCCTCCTGGTCCCCTGGTGCCTGGTACTATGCCCATAGGAGGGGCTCAGTACGTACGTGTGGTGACAATTGAGATGTCCTTTTCTCCTAGAATGCCCGTTCACTGACAGGTCATCTGTGAATCATTGCAAACATTTTGACATCTTCCCCCCACCCCCTCATATATTGAATCTGATTGTCAGATATGAACGACTTATTCACGGAGAAAACTAACATTTTTGAGCACGTAGAAGAATATCGCATACTGGACATTCATGTTCCTGGAGGAGAACTGTGATCTGTTCCCTAGGAAGCTCTCTGTTAAGGTCACTAGATAAACAGCCTGTATATCTAGGAAAACGCACAAGAAATGCACAAGAAAGATGTTTGATGAGGGGCCTAATAAATTTTTTTTTAAGATTTATTTATTTATTTATTTGACAGAAAGAGATCACAAGTAGGCAGAGAGGTAGGCAGAGAGGGAGAGAGGAGGAAGCAGGCTCCCTGCTGAGCAGAGAACCCGCCGTGGGCCTTGATCCCAGGACCCTGAGATCATGACCTGAGCTGAAGGCAGAGGCTTTAACCCACTGAGCCACCCAGGTGCCCCCTAATAAAATTTTTGCAGCTGAAAGGCAACTGGTGAACACAGACCATGGCACAGAAGTACTAATGAAACTGGAAGCCCAGTTGCATTGGTCAGTCCCTTTGATCCTTACAGATGGGGGACAGGAGATACCAGGTGTCGTTGGAAGTTTTATGATTGAGAGTCTGGCACATTCTTCCCCATCAGCCTCCCTCTTCTAGACCCTCTGTGCCCTCTGGCAAGGTGGAAACGTTCTGAATTTTGGCAGCAAAATAACTGGTTTGGGCTCTCGTGTCATTGCATAAATCACTTAATCTTCCTAGGCTATGATTTTCCTCATTCGTAACAATAATAGTAGTCTTCTTGGGAGGATGCAACCGGAGGATGGAAATAAATGGCTTAGCACAGGGCCAGGCACTTACCAAGTGCTCCTAGGAGTGCTGTCTCCTTCCAGGGACCATTCCAGGCACTGGCGTACCACAAGGAACCAGGCGAAGTGCTTGCATTGCTGTGCGGAGGAATAGATAAGGAAGAAATGAATATTGGCATCGGTGGGTACTAGGAAACCGGGCCACCTGCAGCCAGGCCACCTACAACCTTCCAGATAGCAGGAGTCTGGAAGTGCTGTGTTTTTTTGTTTTTGTTTTGTTTTGTTTTTAAAGATTTTATTTATTTATTTGACAGACAGAGATCACAAGTAGGCAGAGAGGCAGGCAGAGAGAGAGGAAGGGAAGCAGGCTCCCCACCTAGCAGAGAGCTTGACACGGGGCTTGATCCCAGGACCCCGGGATCATGACCCGAGCTGAAGGCAGAGGCTTTAACCCACTAAGCCACCCAGATGCCTCAGGAAGTGCTGTTTTATACAGAGTAGTCAAGAGACAGCATGCGGCCAGAGACCTGAAGAAATCAGGGAATCAAACTTGGGAGATTTGGGAGAACAGTGCTGCAGCCAGAGGCAACAGCAAGTGCAAAGGCTGAGGCAGGGACACGGTTGGTACGTTTGAAGAAGAGCAAGGAGGCTTTGGTGGCTGAAAGTACTGTGGCCAAGAGGGGCTGACTGCCACCGGAAAGGACACTATTCAAAAGATGGTGGGAGATGAGGCTGGAGAGGTGGGACTGGGGATGGCTCAGGTCCCATAGACCTTATTAGAGCCTGGCTTTGCACCTGCCTGAAAGGGGATGCTATTTTAAAAAGGAGGAACCTGGTGCCTGGATGGCTCAGTGGGTTAAAGCCTCTGCCTGCGGCTCTGGTCATGATCCCAGGGTCCTGGGATCAAGCCCCGTGTCAGGCTCTCTGCTTGGTGGGGAGCCTGCTTCCCTTCCTCTCTCTCTGCCTGCCTCTCTGCCTACTTGTGATCTCTGTCTGTCAAATAGATAAATAAAATCTTTAAAAATAAATAAATAAATAAATAAATAAAAAAGGAGGGACCTATGTCCCTTTTCCGCCCTGCTTTCCCCCCAGAATTGTGTTATGGAAAATTTCAAGCATATAGAAGAGGTGGGGAAAAAATGTATATGAAACAGCCCATACACCCAGTGCATTCTACACTCAACACTTTGTTCTAATTGCTTTACTGACATCTGCTAGTTTATTCGCCCCTCTACCCATCAATCAACTCATCTCATTGTTTTGTTGCATTTCAAAGTAAGTTGCAAGAATCAGTTACCTCATCGCCCAAACACTCCTGCAGGCATATTACTAACCCTGAGTTCAATATTTGTTTACAGATTTTTTTTTATTTTTTTTTAAAGATTTTATTTATTTATTTGACAGAGAGAGATCACAAGTAGAGAGAGAGGCAGGCGGAGAGAGAGGAGGGAGCAGGCTCCCCGCTGAGCAGAGAGCCCGATGCAGGACTCGATCCCAGGACCCTGAGATCATGACCTGAGCCGAAGGCAGCGGCTTAACCCACTGAGCCACCCAGGCGCCCTACAGATTTTTTTTTTTAAGAGAAAATTTACACACAGTGTAAAATGCATAAATCGTTCAGTGTCTCATTCTTTGAACTTTAAAAAAAAAAGATTTTATTTATTTATTTGACAAGGAGATCACAAGTAGGCAGAGAGGCAGGTGGGGGGGTGGTGTGGGGGGAAGGAGGCTCCTTGCTGAGCAGAAAGCTCAATTCGGGGCTCGATCCCAGGACCCTGAGATCATGACCTGAGCTGAAGGCAGAGGCTTAATCCACTGAGCCAGCCAGGCGCCACCTCTCGTTCTTTGAATTTTGATGGATTTTTGACAAACTTGTGCCCCCCCAAATCCCCATCAAGGGAGAGAACGTTATCTTCACTTTCCTCTCCTTTTGCCCTCCCCCAAGGCAACCACGGTTCAGATTCCCCCCCACCTAGTATGTTAGTGTGGTCTTTTCCAGAACTTTATATAAATGGAATTGTTCAGTATGTCCTCTTGTGTAAGGCTTCCTTCACTCAGCATAATGCATTTGAGATTTATACATGCTATTACTTGTATCACTTTTTAATTTTTTTTTTTCCCCCGAGGGATGGTATTGTTTTGTATGGACATACCACAGTTTATCCTTTCTGCTGCTGCTGGACACCAGGGCAGATTCTAGCTTTTGGCTGTCTTACCTTTATAAAAGGATCCCCCTACCCTGAGCCCATCTGCAGGGCAGGCGGGTGGCGGTGGCGGGGGGGGGGGGGGGGGGTGGAGGGCGAGGCAGACTCCCCGGTGCAAAGACTGAGGCAGTAGACCATTTTGTAGGGCTACTGCAATTGTTTAGACAAGAGATAACATGGTGGTAGTGTTGTTTTGACTACAGCTCAAGCTTTTTATATACAGTATCTCAGTTAACAAACATCTTCTGGTTCTTAGAAAACTCCCTTCCCCTGGAGATAACCCGTTCCTTTTTAAGGAAAGACATGATTGATAGGCTTTTCTTTCTTATTCAGTCCTGTTAGTTGCTTGGTTAAAGGATTTCCCAATCCTGCTAGTTACAAATTTGCAAAGAGGAACTTTGTAAACGGATTCTATCAGTTAAGGCACCTTGTAGGGGAGGATGAGTAACAGAAGCTCCTCAAAGCATTATGTTAAATGGGAACTGTCCAGAGGGAGATTAAAAGCTCTAGTAGCTTTCGATCTGGAGGACTGGTGTTTGGGGTGGGGTGAGATGGAAAGTACTAATAATAACAGCTTATGGTTTTGAATACTTGCTACAAGCCAGACACTGGGTTCAGCACTTTGCATACAGTTTCTTACATATGAGGCATGAATTATGAACGTTCCCATTTTATAGAGGGGAGCAAGGATTTAAACCCTCCGCCCCTGCTTCAGAGCCGGCATTCCTGTAACTACACCCACCAGTGCCCTTTCCATTGGAAAAGACGGGTGATCAAATAGATGTAATAGAACAAATTGATTTCCTTTCCTTTCCAACAAGGTTGAGCCCAAATTGGTCAATGATGTTTTCTGAAATCACCACTGAAAAAAATACCATTCAAAATGGTGACGGGAGCTCAAAGGGGTGCTCAGGGGTTGCGGGGGGGACCTCGTCCTGGCTTGCCTGGAACTTTCCCTGTGTTAGCATTGGAAATCCCTGACACGCTGGGATGGGCAGTCCTCTTGCTCAGGGAAGACGGTCAGTGTGCGTAGTGGAAAATTTCCGTTTGTGATCCGGATTGAGTGGTGAGTTCTTAACTGACTCCAGGATGACCCACCATGGTACTCTTTGAGTTTCTGCCCTGCCCAGCCTTAGAACAATCTGTTTGGATAAGTTCCCCTGGAGGAACAAACCTAGCAACTTGTACTGTCCATCAGCTGGGATCTGAGGCAAATCCCAGATCTGGCAAATACATGTCCCTTTTGCTAGAAGGCAGAGGACCACTCAGGGGCTCTTCAATATCACCTGTACCCTTTGGGATCCTGCAAGTGATTTGTTCTCTCCTCAATGTAGATTATGGTCTCTCTGTTGTGGCTTGGGTCTTCCTGACTTCACGGCCATGGGCAGCATACAGATCATTTCCTTTCTTACTTGGACCAGAAGGCTGAGTTGCTAACTGCTCTAGAACCTTCAAAACCTCATCCCTTTCATTATTCCCACCTCCTAAGTAGGTGGGAAGTAATACTTCATCAACAAGAAGTATTAAATGCATCCAATCTCCACCAGCTTCTAAAGAAGACCTTAAATAATGCAACTGCACCCAGCCAGCCAGATTTCAGATTCTAACAGCTGGAGCTGCACCCACGGCAGGGACAACAATAGGCACACAAGAACTTAAAAAGAAAAAAAAAAAAAAGAAAAAGAAAAAGACGTCAACAGACTCTAGCGTGTGATGAGCTAAAGGGAGGGGGATGGTTTAGACTAGCTCTTCCCAGGGAGGAGCCTTTTTAGGTGCTCAGCCCTTGTCTCCTCAGCAGGAAACTGCCTACCTTTCTAATCCTATCTCTAGAACCCTTCTTGGAGCTGTGGACTTGTCTCCATTCTTCTTCAAAAGTCTCTACTCAAGCTGCCTCCCTCTCTTAACCTGGATTTCCAAGGAGCCTTCTGATTGGTCGCCTCTTTTTTTGCTTGCCGCCCCCTCCCCCCATTCCTTCTTTCTCCCAGCCTGACTGTTCTTCCGAAATGCAAATCTGACTGGGTCTAAGGTCTGCAGTGGCTCCCATATGTGCGTGTGCGTGTGCATACATGCGCGTGTGTGTGTGTGTTAGTGTCCAAATCTTTCCAGATCTGACCCATGTTTCCTTCCCCAGGCTCATCTCTTGCTGCCACTGGCTTGGGAGATATTTTAAGTTCCCCAGCACCCCCCTTCCTTGGGTCTAATTGATCTAAGTTCCTCTGATTCCATTTCGGATTTTCCATCCTTGAAGGCCCCGTCGGCCCTATCCATTCAAGGATATGAGCTTCTGGTGCATTAAGTACAGACTCCGGGCTTTGCTGTCCCCTGTCCCTGAAGCTGGTACTCTGGTGTTGCCCTGCAAGGCAGGAGGGAGAGTCCCACCTTGAGGCATGAGGGTAAGGTGACCTGGGGACCAGGCATGGTAGAGTTCCACCCATAGCTTCAGCCAAAGAACCTCTGGATGATGCCAGTCTTCTGCCAGCGGGGCTTTAAAAACCGGCTCACCCCTAAAGATCATCATAGATTAGACTTCCAAGCTAGGCTTTGGAGGTTCAGGGAAGTCCCTGAAATTGTGCTATGCTCTCACCCATTGGCCAGAGATAGCATCAGCCCTTTGCCCACCACGGGCCGGTGTCCGTTCAACCACATACCACTTAGGATGCCGAATCACAGCCTTTCCCCTGCATAACCAATCGTGGCCTCCAGCAGCGGCCACTTGAAAAGGGAGTAGACCTGGGCTCTGCTTAGGGAAGTCAGCGCCTAGGTCAGACCCTCAGGGCCTGATCCCCAAACCTCCTACTGCACTCTGGGGCCCCGGGTGGGGGCTCCGAGTGGCTTCAGTGCTCACTCTTCCTGGTACATGAAGACTGACATCCTAGCCAACTCTTGTGGGAAGACGGGCAGGAAGGGAACGCAGGAGCAGATCCAACAAAGACAGCAACAGCAACAACAAAAATGCCTTGGAGAGAAAGAGACAGGGGAAAAAAAAAATTGGAACAAGGCCGACAGTAGCCTCAGCCTCCGCTGTCACTGAGCAAAGTCAATTTTGTTGGTTTTTGCTCGGAGACATAGCAGTTCTTAGACGTGCTATGCATCCTGTCATTAGGGCTAAAGCAATGTCTCCAGATGATTGGGAAAATTACAATTTTAACATCCCCTTTCCTCCTTCCAGCCTTTTACGTATTTTCCACTACACTAGCCTCTGGTTGCTCACAGTTAGATATAAATGAAATTTCCTGCTCTCTTTCATGTGACTGCTATTATTTGGGCTGGGCTGAGTGTGTACGCGTGGATCGAATCTATGCAAGGTAAAGAAAGGCAAAGCAACATATAAATGGGGAAAAAATAGGGCAGCGAAAGACAAGAGATCCCCCTCTGGAAGCCAGGAATGAGGAGACTTATGGGCCCTGAGAGCTGTGGATTTAACCATTATCTGCCGTTCCTACCACCTTCTCTGTGTCCCATGCCCTTTTATAGTTGTCTCCTTTTTAATCTTTAAAATCTGGGCTGATACTCGTTTTCTCTCTACTTTGCAGATGAGAAAACTGATATTCAGCGAGATCACTGTTGGCCCAAGGTCTGGAAAGGGGGTGGGGGCAGGTTCTAGACCCGTCCTTAAGACTCAAGTCTGTCCGTTTAACTGCTGCTGTGTCGCTGTGGGTCCGCGGGGCACGGAGAGTGGGCAATCTGGCCTGCTCAGAGTCCCCCTTCTATGTAACTCACCCCAATTTCCCCTCTGGATGCTACTCCGCTGCTGTGTGTCTGTGATTAAGGTGAGGCTACCCCCGCCCCCATCCCAAAGGCGCAGGGGTAGGCACGTGACCAAGGCCTGACCAATCTGAGCATTCTGACTCCTGGCCAAAGTGATGGGGTCCTGGATGGCTGTGTGAGGAAGCAAGGACGAGGAGATTCATTTCTGAGATTCTTAAATGGGACGGTTAAGGAACTGGAGCACCTTTGAGGCTGGGGTTGCTAAAGGAGGATATTAGCTTCAAGCTTCGGAAGGTGTTGGCCACAAAGAGGGAGAAGCCGGCATGGAAGACAGTTAACCAGATGAGAGACAGGAAGGGAGATTCTGCATGGGGTAGTCTGTATGGATCCAGCTCTACCGGAGGCTAGAATCCCCCTCCAGACTTCTGAGCTCTCACACAGGAGGGCTAACTATCACCCATGAGAAGGAGGGCCCCCCCGGTGAGGCAAAGTGAGCCGTTGGTGACTGTGATAATTGTAATTCAGAAGAGGAAATGGGTATTTGGTCTTTGTCCCTGTTTCTGGCACAGAGCTACTAAAACCCTTGGAATTTCCTCTTTTTTTTTTTTTAAGACATTTTATTTTATTTATTTGAAAGAGAAAGAGCAGGAGCGCGCACAAGCGAGGGGGGAAGGGGCAGAGGGAGAGGGAGACTCGCTGCTAAGCAGGGAGCCCAACCGGGCTGGGCTGGACTCAATCCCATGACCCCCAAGATCATGACCTGGGCCAAGGGCAGATAGCAGATGCTTAACGGAGCCACCCAGGCACCCCAAACCCTTGGAGTTTC
Source organism: Lutra lutra (assembly GCF_902655055.1). NCBI lineage: Eukaryota > Metazoa > Chordata > Mammalia > Carnivora > Mustelidae > Lutra > Lutra lutra. The sequence goes on from NC_062289.1 coordinate 89,104,401, forward strand.
CTAACTGATGACAGCGATAAAGGTGTCTTTTGTAAATGTGAATGTGGTGACTTTTGGAAGCTCTAAGAATGGGGGCTGGTGGCCAGGAGAGCCCAGTCTGGGATTAGAGGGTTGGAAATTTTAGTCCGCTGGGTTCTATGCCCTCCACCTGTGGGATCTGACGTTGTCTCCAGGTAGACGGTGCCTGAATTGAGTTAAATTGCAGGGCACCCACCTGGTGTCTGGAGAGTTGCTGGTTAGTATGGAGCACCCTCCCATGGATTGGGTTTGGGACTTGGACACATGTCATATGATATTGCCAATAGACTGGCCCTTTTTTCACCTATCAAGCTTGCAATTCTCTGACCGCATGCAACAGAAAGTGACTTTCAAAAACTTAAGCAAAGAAAGAATGTACTGGAAGGATATGAGGGAGCCTGTAGAATACAAGAATAAGGTTTCTGAAAAAAGGGGGAACAAGAGCTGGGGGAGTTGGGTGGTGGGTTCGCAGGCACTCAGCAGCAGACCAGAATGAGCTGTAAACCTTCAGGACTGGCCTGGGATGCAGATTCCTGGGAGGAAGTGTCTGATGGGCTGAGCTCAGGCTGTAAGCCTGCCCTTTGGTGGTGACGTCACGATCGACAGCTCCACCAGGAGTGTGTCCCATGAAAGGACATTTGTTTTCCCAAAGCAACACTGAGCAGCTGCCCCTGATAAGGATATTGACGCAGGGATGTCGGGAGATCTGAATCACTGCTTCTCTGTCCTTTGCATTGGTGAAGTTTGCTTTAAGATTGTTCTAGATTCATCACACAAGGGATTGGGTTATCAGATCTGTAGGAGCCCGCTCAGACATAATACTCAGAAATTTTGAGTGGGGCCCAAGTGAAACTAGAAAAAAACACTTTTCTGAAACCAAGATTTTGCAGTATTCTGTGTGGAAAAAGCAAAAGGATACAACACGATTTTCCCTGCTCAGCCCCCTTGCTACCAGGTGGACCAGAAGAGGGGGGAGGCTCTGGCATCTAAGGGCTGGGGTTAGGTGGCTGTCACCAGACCCCTCTGAGCTTCATTTTCCTCATTTACAAAATGGGGATATCCCCTGCAGACTTGTAGCGTGTGGTTAAAAGAGAAACATAGTTGCAACGGTGTGGAGTGGTTATGTCAGGCTCTGTGCTGAGAGCTCTTGACATCTTCCAATGGCAGATAGGAAATAGGCACCCAGCACCCAGCAGGGGCTTAATATAAATGATTTCCCCTTCCCTTTGCTTTTGGGCAGTGCTGTGGCTCCCTGAGAGCCATTTTCCCTGCCCTGCCCTGTCTACCACCCCCACCTTCCTGGTCTCTGCCAGCCCAGCTGTTTGGATGCTAGCTGAAGATTACAGGTGCTGGAGGCAGAAAGTGACAGGTCTGTCGATGTCTCTCTCCCTGTCCCTCTCCCCTGCAGCCAGTCTGGACATGAGATCAAGTGTGAGTCCAAGGGTAGAGAGGGAAACTCAGACTTTTGGTGTGTGGAACATTCTGGAATCTTTCAGATAATCTATGGAGAGGGCAGATCCCTCCCTTTCCTTTTCAAAAGTCCTACGGTCAGTGTGTTTGAAACTGGCCAGCTGCGGACTGCCCAGCTGACAGAGGCCACAGCTGGAGCAAGAACATGGCTGGGTTTCTTCCAGCTGCAAATAAAGGGGTCAACACCTTGAGGGAACCCCCATGCCCCCCGCCCCTTCAACCCTGCCAAAAAAAAGGCCCAGGCATCAGCTGGTGGACATGGTCCTGGAGTTCATCATCACTGAAAGGAAGGTGGCGGGGGAGTATTGTTTTAACTGGCAGCTGTCTCTGGATTTTTGTTTAGGATAACCTGGGGAGGTGTGAGCGTGAGAGTGTGAGGGTGTGTGCGTGTGTGCCTGAGTGCACGTGTGTGTCAGGGAAGGCAGAAGGAGAGCATGAGGGAGTCTGGGGGAGTGGCAGAGTTGGGGCCACCAGGGGCAGCTATGGGTGTGTTGGTGGGGAGTGGGAAGGGCAGTGGCCGTCTTTGGGCCACGGTCAGGGACAGAGGGGCCAGTGCAGAGTGGGAAGGCAAGCAAACGTCTGGGGGCGGGGGAAGAGGGCGGCAGGGGCACTCTGTACTGTGTGTGCACATGTATCCCTGACAATGGAATGTTCAGGAACAAGGAGCAGGACAAAATGCAAACGTGAGGCCATGGAAGGAGCCGGCGCGTGGCGCCCATGCGGGCAGGGGACAGAGTCTGAGCCGCCCTGGAGTGAGCCAGGGCACCAGCAGCAAACCTCCTGCCCGGCCAGAAATAGTTTCCGGGAACGATGGTGTTTTCCCGGCCCCAGCTCTCGGCCAGCGGGGAGATAAAGCCGCCCGCATCGCTTGTCTTGGCTGCCTCTCAGCGGACACTGCTGACAGGCTGCTTTGATCTCGGGCTATCAGGGTCTAACCCTGCGCCCCGGGCCTGCTCTGCCAGCTCCGCCCGCCCTCACCTCTGGAAAGGGCATTCCATAAGGTCACTGCCAGGGGGGCGGGGCCCGGCCCAGCCCTTGTGCCTGGCTGGCCTTGGAGCCCCGGCGCTGGGTGCCATGAGGGCACGGTCTTTGATTCTCCTGCAGCGATGACAAGGGGCACCTGACTGGGGAAAATCCGCTTTGGAAGGGGAGATGTGTGACATGGCCCCCCTATTGAGAGCCCAGAGACCTTCCTGGGCTTGCCTTCCCTTGCTGGGGTGGCCTTACACCTCTGGTGGGTGGAAAGAAAAGAGGAAAGGCCCCCAGAGAACTCGCTTTCTTGTCTTAAGACTGTGGCTGAGTCACTGGCCACCCTAGGCAGGTCTGACTTCTATCTGGACCTTGGTTTCCGCCTCCCAGCTCATAAAAGGCAAGCACTTTTCTAAGTGCAGAAATCTCTCTTCAAATAAAATTACCCGCAGAAATCCCATCTGTAAAGCAGATTAATGAGGAGTGGAACTGGAGGGGATATGGTGACCTGGAACCCTAATGCTTGGCTTTGCCCTTGACCTCTGTTTTGTTCGTCATCCTAGATTCCTAGGGTTCCTGCAACGATGTACCACAATGTGGGCTGCTCAAAACAATGGAATTTTATTGTCTCTCAGTCCTGGAGGCCAGAAGTCTGAAATATAGACGCTGGCAGGGCCGTGCTTCTTCTGGGACCCAGACGGGAAGAATCCTTCTGTACCTTCTCATAGCTTCTGATGGTTCATCACAATTCTTTGGCTATCCTTGGCTTGTAGATGTGTCATTCAGTCTTCCCCATCTTTACATGGTCTTCTTGTCTTCACATCATCTTTCCTGTGTGAGTATGAGGGTCTGTGTCCAAATTTCCTCTTCTTATAAAAAGGACACTGGCCCTATGGACTTCCTTTTAACCTGATGACCTCTGTGAAGACTAGTTCCCAATCAGGTCACATTCAAAGATACTGGGGAGTAAGGAAGGCCACAGCCTAGCTTTTTTTTTTTTTTTTTTTTTTAAATGGTGGGACACCAGCCAGCTCATAATACCCACTATAACTTTTCCAAATTTCAGATTTCTGACTCAAGGATCTGTGAGCATAACGAAATGCAGGTTGTTTATCATGGTGAGTTTTGGGGAGATTTTGGTATGCATCCATTGTGAGTGCGAAAAGTGTTTGATGCAAAGTGTGCATCAAAAGGTGCTCCAACCCACACCTACCTCTGTTCTGCTACCTTCTCTGAGCCTAGTCTCCTCATTGGAATAATGGGAGATTTTTTTGACTGCAAGGATATCTGCGTGGACCCTGGCACCCCTAGTAGGTTTTCCATAAAGGTCTTTTCTCGCCATTCTCTCTTTCTCAATTCCTCTCCACCGCAATGCTCCTGAGAATTTGTGGAACAGATCTGAGTTTCTGAACTCTGTGGGAAGCGCCTGAGTCCCAGGAACCAGATCCTTATTTCATGCCTACTTGGGTGAGGGAATGCGTTGCCTTGGCAGGTTCTGCATTTGGAGTCCCTTCTCTGCTCAGACTTTCAAGACAATTTAGTCTGAGCTAACCTTGGTTTCTTGTTACCCACGAGGACCAAGGCTCATGCGAAGGCTGTGCGGAGTTCCTCTGACATCAAACAGCAAGTACCCTGCTGCATTCTGAGGGGCTGAGCGGAGAGAAATTAAAACCATACCCACTCCCTTTCCCTGCAAGCACACACACGTAATTTCATTACAGCCGGAATGAAATGCTGCAGGCCAAACGTGTTTGGGGCTTGGCTGAACCCAGAGAGCTCTTGGAAGACCTGGGTCTGTGGCCCCAACCAAAGAGGGAGCTTTGTTTGGTTCCTTTCCCTCCACCCTTATATCTGGGTGATCCAGACACATGGGGCTGGCGTGAGGGCCTTTGATATAAAACGTGTGTATGGGTGGGTCTTTTTTTCTTTATTTAACAAAAATTGTAGTTAATGAATCATTGAACATCATTAAAAAATATAGTAAACTACATGCATAACCTAAAATTGATCACTTTCATTATTTTTAAGCATAGAGTTGGTGCCCATTATATACATTCATATTGTTGGCAATCATCTCCACTGTCCATCTCTAACACCTTTTCATCTTCTCAAACTGAGACTCCCAGCTCTTGACAATCATGACTCTTCTATGGCATCTTGATGACTCTCACAGCTCTAGTCCCCCCGTATCAGTGGAATCATATCATGTTTGTCCTTTCATGTCTGGCTAATTTCACTCAGTGTAATGTCTTCAAGGTTTATCCATGTTGTAGCAGGTGTCAGAATTCCCTTCCTCCATGTAGATACCACTGTGTGGGCACCACTGTATGTAAAGACCATGTTTTGTTTATCCGTTCATCTATCCATGAACATTTGGGATGTTTTCCACCATTGGGCCATGGTGAGTAATGCTACCATGAACATTGATGTACAAACGCCTGTTTTGAGTTCCCGCTTTCAGTTCTTTAGGGCATATACCCAGAAGTGGAATGACTGGAACAGGTACAGATGGATATTTTTGAGAGTGCCGAGGAGAACTAAAGATCTTGGATGCCCTTTGAGAATTGGACAATGGTTCTATGAGCTCCCCTTCTCTCTCAATGATGCCATATGCACACGCTCTCCAAATTTAATACAATATTGGTCCCCCAAAGTCTTCCTGAAGCTCAGGCTGAAAATCTCATGAATTGAAAGAGCCAGAATATTTTAAAAATGATTTTAAAAAATAGTCATATAGTATAGTAATAATAATAATAACAACAATAATCATAAAATCTAATATGCATTGAGCACATTATGGTTAAGGCACTGTCCAAAGTACTTTGCATTTACCATATAATTTTATCTCTACAATGATCTTATGGTGTAGGTACTGTTAATACCTCCATTTTAGGGGCATCTGGGTGGCTCAGTGGGTTAAAGTCTCTGCCTTCGGCTCAGTTCATGATCCCAGAGTCCTGGGATCAAGTCCCGCATTGGGCTCTCTGCTCGGTAGGGAGCCTGCTTCCACCCTCCTCACATCGCCTGCCTCTCTGTCTACTTATGATCTCTGTCTGTCAAATAAATAAATAAAATCTTTAAAAAAACCCTCCATTTTACAGATGAGTAAACTGAGGCTACATAAGTTACCCAAGGCCTAGGAGCTAGGAGTTGGGATTCAAAGTCACATCAGTCTGATTCAAGGGCACCCTCTTTGAAATGCTGACATTTGTAGTCTCCATTATGATGTCAGGGGTGCTTTCATGAGACCGTGAGTTGACCTGATATGTTGAATGTTGAGCATCACCACGAGTCCCACAATTTCATTCAATAACATTCATTGGCAACTTCTACATACTTAACCTTGGGCTGTAGTGATGAATGGGACTTGGTTCTTGTCTTCAAGGCACTTAAAGTCTATTAGGGAGACCAAGATGCACAAGATCAAGTTATTTTAGTTGCAAGCAATCGATACAAAAGCAGATTCCACCAGCTTGAGCCTGAAAACTGCTTACACACCTTGAAAGGGGAGTAGAATACCTTACCTAATGGAAAGAAGGAAGACAGGAATCAGGGCCAGAGACTAAAATAAGGATTCATTGACTTCTCTCTTGTTCTCTGTTCCCCTCTTCCTCTCTGTCTTCCATTTGCCCATACCTGAATTATTATCTTAGGCTCCCACCATGGACACTTCCCAGGTGGTGGGAGAGATGGCCTCATGCATCTTCAAATGGCATCTTGATCCACAGATGAAGCCCAGGGAAGGTCTCTGATTGGCCCATTTTGGTCATGTGTCCTTGGTTGTCCACTCGTTGTCATAACATGGAGTTCTGTGATAGACCAGGCATAGGAAATGTGCTCATTCTGTGGTCAGAGGCCCACAAAAAATGGGATGGAAATGATCCCTGAGCAGACATAAAGTTATCTCAGTCTATTCCAGAAATTATCATTAATGTTGTCATCAAGATTTCTTGTTCATAAGAAACAACCCCTACAAACTGTCATCAGAAGGGATGAGAATGGGGAACCTGAAGACCAAGATTAGATGTTACTTTCTCTGTCTTCCTAGGATCATATGGTACCTGACCTTTGTTCCTCTCTGTGTGTCTGTTCCTTCCTTCTTGTCCTTTTGTTGAAGAATAGTTTTCTCTGATCCAGCCCCCAATGGATGGTAGTGGCCACTCCAGCCCCAACCATACATGGCTGCTTTCAGTTCCAGCATCTGGTACACATTGACCAGGGTCTCCGTGTTTCTGGTTTTCTGGGAGAAAGAGTGGATTGATCCAGCAAGGATCGAAGGTCTACTTCCATTCTGAATAGCAACAGGCTGATAAAATAGGGTTACATGGTACTACTAACTAACTAATAATAAGAACACCTCTCCCACAGTGTTGTTAGTAATGATCGTGTGGATACAGTGGGACTCTTAGAAGATGTACATTCTTAGGATAGAAATAGTGGGCACCTGGGTGGCTCATTTGGTTAAGCATCTACCTTAGTCTCAGGTCATGATCCTGGGGTTCTGGGATCGAGACCCACATCGGGCTCCCTGCTCAGTGGGGAGTCTGCTTCTTCCCCTCCCTCTGCTCATGCTCTCTCTCTCTCTTCCTCAATAAATAAATAAAAATCTTTGGAAAAAGACGGGGCGCCTGGGTGGCTCAGTGGGTTAAAGCCTCTGCCTTCGGCTCAGGTCATGATATCAGGGTCCTGGGATTGAGCCCTGCATCGGGCTCTCTGCTTAGCAGGGAGCCTGCTTCTCCCTCTCTCTCCCTCTGCCTGCCTTTCTGCCTACCTGTGATCTCTCTCTCTGTGTCAAATAAATAAATAAAAATAAAATCTATAAAAAAAGTCTTTGGAAAAAGAATAGCAATTGAAGTATCTAAAAATTTAGAACATGGAAGGAGGAGGAAGTAACTTTTTCAGGAGGATTAAAAAAAAAAAAAAAACCTTTGTCCAATGAGAGTCAACTTCTGGGTTAGGTTTTGAAGGATGAAGAAGAGTTTTTCTCAGGTATGTGTGTTAGTCAGGGCCAGTGAGGTTATGATGGAGTAACAGATAGACCTCAGAATCTTAGCAGCTTGACACATCAAAGGTTAGCTTTTTGCTAGCCCTGTGTGTCTGTCACTGATTGTGAGGACTCTGCTCTACACCATTACTCAAGGACTCAGCCTGATGGAAGTGCTGCCATCTGTAACCTTGCCATATAGAGATCTGGCCTTGTAGGTCCCTGTGATGGGAGAAGAGAGAGGCTGGGCGATCACCAGTGGACTTTTCATTCCCTAACCTGGAATGTAGCTTCGACCTATAGTTTGTTGTCTAGAACTTGTCACATGGCCTCAGCCATATGCTAGGGAGTAGGAAAGGTAGGGGAGCAAATGGAGTATTTGGAGGGCATGACTCCGTCTGCTTCCCTAGATAAGCAGGGAGATCATTTTCAGTCAAGACAATGGTTCTCAACCGGGGAGTCTCTACCTAACATTTGACAATGTCTGGAGACAGTTTTGGTTGTTACAACTGGGGATACTCTTGGCATCTAGTGGGTAGAAGCCAGGGATGCTCTTAAATATTCTATAATGAACAGAACAAGCCTCACAACAAAGAATTAGCAATAGTCATTAGAATGATCAATTATCAATGATTACCAGTGACCGAATATCAATATCAGTGGTCCCTCTGACCAAAATGTCAGTAGTGCTGAGGTTGAGAAGTCTTGGATCAAATGAACACCTTAAACAAAGGGACAATTATGAAAACACATGGTGGCTTGGGAGAAGTGACATGGTAGAGTAGTTAGAAATTGGGCTTCTGGAATCTGTCAGTCATGGGTTCAAATCCAGCCTCCTCTGCTTACTGGCTGTATGACCTCTGGTGAGCTGCTTTTCGCCTTAGAATCCCCTTAGCCCCATTGCCTGACATTTGGAAAGTCTCAGCAATGGCAGCTGCGTTATGACAATTATACCTTTTTTGGGGGGGGTGTTCAGATCTAACTAAACGTGTGCACAAGAGGCACATCTAAATTAAAAGTATGCAGAATGGAATACTATGCAGCCATCAAAAGAAATGAAATCTTGACATTTGCGACGACGTGGATGGAACTAGAGGGTATCATGCTGAGCGAAATAAGTCAATCGGAGAAAGACAACTATCATATGATCTCCCTGATATGAGGAAGTGGAGATGCAACATGGGGGGTTAAGGGAGTAGGAGAAGAGTAAATGAAATAAGATGGGATTGGGAGGGAGACAAACCATAAGTGACTCTCAATCTCACAAAACAAGCTGAGGGTTGATGGGGGTGGGGTTATGGACATTGGGGAGGGTATGTGCTATGGTGAGTGCTGTGAAGTGTGTAAACCTGGCGTTTCACAGACCTGTACCCCTGGGGATAAAAATATATTATATGTTTATAATATAAATAAATAAATAAACAAATAAAATGCAAAAAAAAAGTATGCAGAATGGCGTATAAAAATATATGTGGCGAATATAAACAAAATCAATCTGGCTTAACTCTATTGAGCATACACGTAACAGACTTCGTAGAACAGGTGTTATTAGAAATGGAGACGACCACCATAGAGTGTCTAACGTGTAAAGGAGACAAGGGGTAGCTATGGGAGGTGTGACTGGGAAGACTGGGAACCCCCAGAAGTTGAGCCAGAGATGGGGCCAGCTCTTGAACACGATGTATGTGAGCTAACTTTGTGAAATTCAAGTGAAATTCACATAACATGCATTTTAAGTGTACACCATTTTTTTTTAAGATTTTATTTATTTGACAGAGAGAGAGAGAGAAATCACAAGTAGGCAGAGAGACAGGCAGAGAGAGAGAGAGGAGGAAGCAGGCTCTCCGCTGAGCAGAGAGCCCGATGTGGGGCTCGATCCCAGGACTCTGAGATCATGACCTGAGCCGAAGGCAGAGGCTTAACCCACTGAGCCACCTAGGTGCCCCTAAGTGTACACCATTTTAAAGTACACAATTCAGTGGCATTTGGTACACCTGCCACCTCTCTCTAGTGTCAAAACTTCTTCATTATTCCAGAACACCCTATGCCCATTGAGTACTCACTCCGATTCCCCCTGTCCCAGCCCTAGGAAACTGCTCATCTGCTTTCTCTCTCTTTAGACTTTCCCATCTCCAACCTTTCATATAAACGGAATCATACAAGATGTGACCTTCTGTGCCTGGCTTCTTTCACTTAGAACAACGTTTTAGAGTTTCGTCCATGTTGGGGCGTGTTTACTGTCTCATTCCTTTTTATGGATAGGTAGTATTCCATTGTGTGACTGGACCACATTTTGTGTATCCAAATCATTGACACTGGGTTGTTCCCACCTTTTGTCTACTGTGAGGAGTGCTGTCATGAACATTCATGTGCAATGAGTGAGGATATGTTTTCATTACTCCTGATACTTACCTGAGAGTAGACTTGTTGGGCCATATGATAATTTTATGTTGAACATTTTGAGGAACTGTCAAACTATTTCCCCCAGTTTTTGAGCTTATTCTATGCTAGGGACCGTGTTCAATGCTTTAGATCAAGTTACTCCATCCTGGCAACAACTCCATGAAGTTTGTTACTGTTAATATCCCATATTCTAGTTAAGGAAACTGGGACATAGATAGGTTAAGCAATTTGCCCAAAGCCACACAGCCACTAAGAGAGACAGAGGCAGGAAAATGGGACCCGTGGAAGGGTTTTGATCAGAGAAACCGGTCAGATTTAATTCTTCATTTTCCTCTCACTTTCTCCTGCAGCATTTTCGAGGACCAACTCTGGGATGGGAGATGGTGGAACTGGTTTGGTAGGAATTTGATGGCAGGAAAAAAAAAAATCATGTCACCACTCCTGGAAGAGTTTCATTTTCTCTCATGTGCTGGGAGATGGACACCCAGGAGGTGTGGAGATAAACATGGTGAGAACTTGCTTTCTTACTACATCACCAGACTGTCTGACAAGGCTGGGAAAGAACCTGGGGCTGGGACAGCTGGGACAGAGCAGCCTGGTTGGGACAAGCTCACTCAGGGAAGCAGTGACATCACCAACACCCCATTTCCTTCTGCCTGTTTATAGTTTCCCCCCAAGAGCCCCCAGGGTGTCAGGACATTCCTCAGCTATGTGGAGTTCAGTGTGTGGATGTGTGTGCAGATGTGGGCGACAGGGGCACGTGGGAGCTTGGAGTCTGTCTCTTTCCCCCTACGTGCATGATGGTGGGGCTCAAGGGTATGTTCATCCACTTCATGGACATACCCCATATCCTCTTCCCCTGCAGGACAGAGCCATCTGTCAGGAGGAACAGGTTAGACTCTCCTTGGTGACGTCAACCATGAGTCATTTGCAAACTTTTATTGAGCAGCTACTGTGGGCCTGCCTTGTTCTAAGCATTTGGGAGTCAACAGTGAAGGAGAAGCAAGGTCTCTGGCTCTTGGCATCACTTCTTGTGAGACAAACTGATGGAAAGCAGGCAGACAGAGCTACAGGATGCCCTGATGGTGCCAGGGGTGCTGGGGGATGTGAGGGGCAAAGGGTGATAGGCGGAGGGAGGATGCTGGTTTGGATCAGGTGCAAGTGTCCTGCAAATAGGTCCCCGTCCTAATCACTGAAACCTGTGATGATGCTACCTTCCAGGGCACAGAGGACTTCACACGTGTGATTAAGTGAAGGACCTTAAATGGGAGGATTATCCCGGATTATGGGGGGGAACGATGTCATCATAAGTTCCTTACGGGGAACTTAAGGGAACTCCTGTCCCCTTAAGGGGGTAGGAGTGTCAGAATCGGGGAAGGGAATGTGATGACAGAAGCAGAGGTCCCAGTGATTGGGGGCCAGGAGGTGAGGAGCACAGGCAGCCTCCAGAGGCTGGAAAAGGCCAGGAAACAGACTGTACCCGAGAGCCGGTAGGAGAAATGCAGCCAGGACAACCCATTTTAGACTTCTGATCTCGAGGACTGTGCGATAATAAAGTTGTGTGTGTTTTAAAATATTTTATTTTTTTACTTTTAGAGTGATAGTGTGAGCAGGAATGGGGAGCTGAGGGAGGAGGGGCAGAGGGACAGAGAGAGAGAAGAATCTTTTTTTTCTTTTTAAGACTTTATTTATTTGAAAGAGAGAGAGAGAGCATGTGTGAATTTGAGAGAACACGAGTATGGGGAGGGAGAACACGAGAGGGAGAGGGAGAGGGAGAAGAAGACCCCCCTGCTGAGCAGGGAACCTGACATGGGGCTGGATTCTAGGGTCCTGGGATCAGGGAGATGCTTAACCAACTGAGCCACTCAGGCACCCTGTGAGAGAGACAATCTTAAGCAGGGTCCATGAGATCATGACCTGAGCTGAAACCAACAGTGGGATGCTTAACCACCTGAGTCACCCAGGTGCCCCTAAAACTGTGCTGTTTTAAGCCCCTAAGTTTATAGTGACTTGCTTTGGCAGCCATAGAAAACTAATACAGGCTTGAATGAGGTAAAGACCCAAGACTCTGGAGAAGAGCATTCTGGGTAGAAGGAATAGCAAGTGCAAAGTCCCTGAGGTATAAAAGTAAGGTAGTGCAGCAAGTGCTGTGATATAGTGTCTGGCACGCTGTGGGAACACACTGGAGGGCCAGCGCATTTGAGAATGGGTAACCACGGAGGAACTGCTGGAGGGGAGAGCCTGCTTGGACTAAACCCACAAAGGCTGGTTCTTGAGAACACTGTTCCTTGAGTCCCGTTGACCTGGGTTCCGATCCTGACTGTGGCCTTGAGCAGGCGAGTTTCTCTTTTCAGATCTGCTTCCTGATCTGTTGGAAAGGTTAACAGTAATACCTGGTGGCATTGTGAGCAAATCTTGTAAAATCCTCTGCCCGGTCTGTGCCACCTTTTAGGTGCTCAGTTCACGTTTGAAACGATGATGACAAGCATGAAGAATAGGGAAGGCATCTTGGTTGCAAGGAACAGCTTGGGTATGGGCCAGGAGGTCTGACACTGCCCTGATGACCTGACTCACCATTATTCCATGATTACATAAATTTATGAGGCTTCTGTAAACCTTTCTTCTCTGCCTTCCCATTGGGCGTCGCCCATGGGGTCTGAGGCCGCTGCCCTCGTGCACCTGTCCCGGGAAAGAGGTTTCCGACCAGTGGTGTGATTGGAAGACCAGCTATCGGCTGTCCATCTTGCTTGGAGCCAATCCCTAGAGAAAGGGCGAGAGTAGGGGAATGATTCCTTGCAGGTTGGCCCGCCGGTGAGTGGAGGGCCTTGGAAGCCAGAAGCAGAGGTGGTCGAACAGGCTCTGCTTTCATAGGCTCGTCACCTGCCCCATGCCCAGCTCCGCCAGTCTCCAGGCAAGTTACAACTGTGACCCTGCCCACATAGGGGGCAGTTTGGGTCCCATCACAGGCCTGCCAACTGTATGCAAACATATTTGCCTGAGTACATCTTTCGGCCCTTTTGCCGCCTTTAGGTTTCTGTAGGCAAATGCTGTGCCTTGATCCTTCTTTTCTTTGCAGGTTATGCAAATACTTTTTTGAGATGTGCCCCTGCGGTGGGGTGGATGAGTCAGGACCGGTTGTTGAGGGCAAAGGATGAAGGAGGCTCAGCAGGTGGGCATCCCGAAGGATGACTGTGTTTGGGAAAGGGACAGTGTGAATGACCTGTATGTGCCCTGGCCACTCAAAGTGTGGGTCTCAGCCCCCTGGGAACCGAATCTGCACTTTAACAAGATGCCTAGAAGTCCCAAGACACTGATTTGGCTGGTGGATCTCACACGTCACTGCTCATTAGAAATCTCCCAGGACCTTTGAAAAGTGCTCACAGGTTCCATCCCAGAGATTCTGACTTCATTGGTCTGAGATGCGGCCTTCACATCAACATGCTCCCCAAACTCCCCAGATAATTCTGATTGAGAATCACTGATTTTACTTACAGCAGTGGTTCTGAAATCTTCGCAGGCTTCAGAGTCACTTGGAAGAAAGCTTAAAACGCAAACCGTTGGGCCCCTCCCAGCGGTAGGCTGGTAAATGTTGCTGACCACAGGCTCTCTGGGGTGGGCACAGGGCCAGGGGGAGGAGACCTGACCTGAAGCTGGTGTCCGTGGTGTACTTATTCCCATGGTGGCTCTCGTGATCCAGGGCAAGCTGGCTCTATGGGCCACATCCACAGTTTTCTGATTCTGTGGGTGGGTCTGGGGACAGACCTGAGAATTTGCATTTCTCACCAGTGCCTAGGTCAGGTCCAGGCTACAGCTCCAGAGACCCCACTTTGAGAACCACCGGGTTCGATGAACGGTTGGAAGCACGGACCCTTGAGAGCCAGCACTAATCAATTTGTAGCTGCTTGGAGGGCAGTGTTGAGTAGGATCCTGAGGCTCTGTCAGGCTTCATGAGAAAAAGCGCCATGATCAGTTAAGTGTCTGCCATGGGCACAGGATAGAGGCATTGCCTGGATCTCTTGAGTGCTCTTTTATGGTTTCTTCATAGAAAATAGGAGGAAGGAGTGTAGGATGGATGGAGTTCCGGTCTATGGCCATACTACCCTGAACGCGCCCGATCTCGTCTGATCTCAGAAGCTAAACAGTGTCGGGCCTGGTTAGTACTCGGATGAGAGGATGGATGGAGTTCCGTCTCCAGAGGACATAGGGCAGTTGAGAAGTGTGCGACAGGCTTTCTTAACTTCCTGAGCCGTGCTCGGGAATATCTGAGAAAGTGGGGACGGAAAATTCAGTTCAGAAGGGTCCCTGGGGAGATCTATTTTAGTGAAATGCCTTCATTTCAGAGAAACAGCCTCCCAGAAGGGATGGGCTGTACACACACACACACACACACACACACACACACACACACACAAATACACACACACACACATACCCCTCATCTGTTGGGACTCATGTGGGCAAAGCTCTCCTGTCTCGAAAACACATTGGAGAAGACATTTGCTGGGAAAAGTAGGCAGGCCTTTAAGGGCACCAGCCGAGGAAGGGAGCCGATCAGGCAGAGACCGTGAAGGAAGTTTTCTCCAGCCCCATTGGATGAGCCAGCAGGCCAGTCCTTGAACTCCTAAAGCATCCCAGAAGCAGAGAGCTGGAAAAACAGAAGGGAGGGCCCCTGAAGGTGGGGTGATGGGAGATAAGAGATCACCACTTCCATCTCCTAATTTCCTCTGCTTCCCCAGACCCAGGCTGTATATAAACTGTATGCAAATGTGTTTACTTTACATTTTCCTTCAATCCCAGTCGCTGGGCTGTCCAGAGCTGCCTCAACATGTCAGTCACGTTAAAGAAACAAGCGTTTTGAGTGGAAATAGTTCAGATAAACAGACACGATGTTATGACATATCAAAACGGCCCAAACATGGGAAGCGGTGGTGGGGGGTGAGGTGGGGTGTGGTGGCCGGAGGAGAAGGAGAGGAGGCAGAGCCACAGAAAGTAGATCTGTTTACCCAGGCCCATGCTCCATGCTCTGTACGGTCAGCTGAAAGCAAAATGGGTTTTTTATGACTTGGGTTGCATGAGGAGGAAAGTCACCCTCCTCGGCCGGTGTTAATGCATTTCGTCAGCTGAAGGGAAGGCCCGCCTGGTCCCATAGGATGCCCTCTTCTTTCTGGTGTCCCTGCTGATTCCGCAAGAGGAAATCAGGCAAGGAAAGAAAAGACAAACCCTCCGGATTAACTTAATTAGCGAGGCGGCCACCAGTTGCTTGGCTGAATCTAACAGCGGGTTTGAAGTTTGTCCTCATTCTCGCTTCTCACTGGGTCTCTTGACAGACAGATGGAGAGGAGGCATAAGGGAATACGCTGGTTCCTGGGTAGGGGTGGGGGGTGGCAATGTGCGTGGGAGGAGGGGTGACATGGGCATCAGTCTGCACTCCCACGTCACGAGTGGCTTGTGATTTAGTTTGGGGGTAAGTAATACCATTGCCGGTTCCATAACCCAAAGTACGAAAAATGTGTTTGGAGAGATGTTTGAGTCTCTTTCCCATTTTTCCATCTGTTTTTCCATCTCTTACCACCTGTAAACACACACACACACACACACACACACGCACGCACAATTATATTTTGTTGCACTCTGTGTTTAGTTCCCAAGCCATGGATTGATGGGAGTCTAAAAGAATAATCACGTTGTCCTTAAAAGAATGCTTACTACTTACTGAGCCCCTACTGTGTGCCAACCACGATGGGCTTAGGTCATGGCCATTCCCGACGTAACCTTGCACGCTGGGAGTTACTCACCCCGGGTGGGAGGTGAGGCTGCTGGGGCTCAGAGATGTGAAGGGTCACACCCATGGCCACACAGCTGGTAAGCGGAAAAGCTGCAACTCAGACTCAGGTGTCTGGCTGGCTCCAAAATTGGTTTTTTGTTTGTTGTTTGTTTGTTTTTTTTTTAGCTACATCAAGTGCTTGGTTAAACTCGAGAAGGAAAGGGTGTGTGGCAAGGTAGCTGGCGGTGGTGGTGGTTGGGGGGCAGGGGTGGTTTGGCGGTGCTGGGAGCTGTCAGCCAACTCAGCCAGGCCGAACTTGTCCACCCCCGAAATGCACTTGCTTAGGAAAAGAACCACGTGCTTTTCCAAATGTGGGACAAGTCAGCAGCTGCCTCGGGGGTGTGCTTGGAAGATGTTGGCAAGTCCCCCATGGCTCAGAAATGTCTCCCCCTGCCACCTGTCACACGGCCTCAAATTCCACCATCAGAGAGGTATGCCCCTGGGCTTTAATTAAAGGCGTTTTCGGGCACGGTTTAAGGGTGGGTACACCCTCCACCCTCCACTTTGCCTCCTCTTCTCCCCTTTTGGCAGGGGCCTTATTGGGTGGCTTCATGGTAGAGGTGTCCTGGGAGACAGAGGGAAACCAGGAGTGGGGAAGTGGGCAGGGAGGTAGGCCGGCCGGCAATGGACCCCAAGGCCACGGAGCGACCACTGAGCGGAGTGTGGGGACCATGAGCAGACAAAGGTCTGTGTGTTTCCCAGAGAGAGGGCCTCCGCTTCCTCCACCTGTCCCATTGCCAATCCCGACTGGTGTGTTTTAGGCTGGAACCCTAAATAACCATGCTAGTGCAGGGGAAAGCCCGGACTTTGTCACAGGGTCGCAGAATGTCACAGCTGCTGCTCACCAAGTCTTCAACTCGTGGTTAGTCATGTTCTTTCTCGGCCTTTT
The DNA here is from genome assembly GCF_902655055.1 of Lutra lutra. Lineage (NCBI taxonomy): Eukaryota > Metazoa > Chordata > Mammalia > Carnivora > Mustelidae > Lutra > Lutra lutra. Next base: position 89,120,958 of record NC_062289.1, read on the forward strand.
TTCCCATGATTGCACCACCTGTAGGATTATTCTCTTAATATTTCCCTCTGAACTGACTCACTTGAAAGAAAAATAAACATCTATTTTAAGGCTAGCACGCATGAGTTTCCTCACCAATAAAGGATACGGATGAATCCAAGCCCTCTCTAGCTTTTGTGCAGCAAATGGAAGGATTTTTTTTTTTTTTTTTTAGAGGAAGACCCGCATTCACGAAGCATTTTAAATAAGGAAGACATCTGTATATACATCCTTGAGTCTGTATCACTTACGGTTTGATTTCCAAATTGTTTTTTTTTCCTGCTACAAGTTAAAGTAACAATTATTAGAATAAAAATTAATTAGCTCTCATTCAGATACTACCGTAAATCATATCATATGATGGTACCATATCTTGCCCCCAACTCCCATTCTAAGTATGGAGAAAATGAGACTTTAAGATAGAAAACTTGTACAGGGCTCACAGCTGGCTGGAGGCAGGGTGAGGCCTAAGGAACATTCTGGAAAGACGTCTGACAAGCACTGGACAGAGAGTCAGGAAACCTGGCTTTGAGCTCCAAATCTGAGAGCAAAAGTACTTTCTGTTTCCCCTCTGGGCCTCGAGTTCCCCTGACTATGAAAGAAAAGAACGATGTTAGTCGGGGCTCTTAATTTGGGAGGCCTAGGAAGGGGAGGGGCCTAAAGATAAATTTGAAGTTCTTGGAATTTTTTTTTTTTTTTAATCCAGGTAAGATTCACATCATGGAAAAGTAACTATTTTCAAGCAAACCATTCGGTAGCATTTAGTACCTTCACAATGGTGTGTGACCCCCCCCCCCACCTTTGCTTCCAGAACATTCTCAGCACCCCAGAGGGAAACCTCATACCCATGGAGCAGTTAGTCCCCCCTCCATGTTCCTCCCCAGCCCCTGGTGGCCAGCGATCTGCTCTCCATCTGCATGGATTTGCCTGCTCTGGCTATTTCATAGGAATGGAATCATGCACTGTGTGGTCTTTGAGGGAGAAGCAGACTCCCCACTCTGCAGGGAGCCCCGCTCGACCCCGACCCCGGGACTCTGAGATCATGACCTGAGCTGAAGGCAGAGGCCTAACCCACTGAGCCACCCAGGAGCCCCAGGACTCTATTTCTTTTTATGGCTGAATCATATTCTGTTGCATGGATAGACCACATATTGTTTATCCGTGCATCTGACAAAAGTGGGCTGTTCCCACTTTTCAGCTTTTGGCATCAAGGTTGCCATGAATGTCCATGTGGGAGTTTTTGTGTGAACACGTTTTCATCTCTCCTGGGTATGCAGCTAGGAGGAATAGCGGAATGGCTTGGGGCCTATAGTAACTCTATTCTTAACATTGTCAGGGCATTCCGGGATTTTTTGTGTATGTGTTTGAGCGTGTGCATTTAAGGAGATGGGTCTGAGTTTTGCTTTCGCTTTTGTTTTCTTTTTTTAAATCAGATTCCCCAGGAAGGATAAGCGGCGGAGGAAACAGCCCTCTTGACCCTCAGCTCCTTGGCTCCACACACGGAGACGGCCTCACCTTCCTTCCTGTCTCGTCCAGTGGGCTTTGACCAGCCTACCCTATGCCGGGCAGTGCACTGGACCCCAACAGTCAAATGGAATGTGCTTCTTTTGGGAGCAGAGGTGGAAGCCCTTGGAGTCAGGGCGGCTTCCTGGAGGAGGCGGCACCAGCTGAATCTAGTGACAGCCAGGCAGGCCAAGGGGTGGGAAGGGCTGAGCGAGGAGACAGTACTTCCCAGTCCCCTTGGCAGGGATGGAGCCCACGGGAGCCGCCTTTCCTTCCCGTGGTAGCTCAGAGGTTTTGGAAGCACAAGAGCTCATCAGCGTGACAGATGTGGGCCATTACTCTGATTGCCGCCGAAAGCAGTGGCCAGGGCCCAGGGCACGTCTGGGGATTACTCAGGCCCTCATCAACCCAGCCCGCCACCCCCCCCAGGGAAGCAGGGCCCCCGCAGAGGGTCTGCCCCCACACACCCCAAAGGCAGGTGTTCCACAAGCTTCCCACACAGGCCTGCCAAAATTGTCCTCACGCTATGCGGCAGGCACACACGCATGCAGACATGCCGTGTTGTCCTCTGTCTCTCCCGGTCCCCCGCCTCAGAGCAGCTGGCACGGCTGCTGGGGGTCTGCGGGGGTTGTGAGGGGAGTGGGGTCTGTGGGCCCTGGCTGACTACAGGCCTTGGGCCCCTGGCTTCTCCTGCCTGTGTGTCTCCCTGGGGTGTCGCTGTTTTGGGCACTTTCTTAGGAGACGACAGGCAGGCTCTGGTTTCTCAGAGAATTTGGAGGGACAGTCACGCAGAGCTTTGTTGGATGGCTGGGCCTAGAGACTCGTGTGGTTACCATGTTATTTATGGCGCCCTCCTGACTCCGGTCTCTTATTAAGCCTCTGGATGGGGCGTTGTTCCTTGACCGATCAATCAACCAACCAGCCCTACGGGTTGATGAACCAGGGTTTACCAGCTACCCTCTTAGAAGAGGGCCAAGCACTGTTGGAGAAGCTGTGGGAAACGGGCTGGTGCATTTTATTATTATGGTCTGTGTGTGTTATTAGTCACTTTTCATGCGATATAGTTGTTTGTTACCATGGATTTTTTTTTTTTTTTTTTGATGCTTAAGTTTCAGTTAAAAAATGTGTAACATGGAATTTACCATCTTACCCATTTTTAAGTGGAAGGTTCAGTAGTGGTAAGTATATTCACCCTGTCGTGTAATGAATCAGTGTGACAGATCTCCAAAACCTGCATAATTGAAGTTGTACCATTAAATAACAATGACTCCGGATCCTGTCTCCTCCAACCTCCCCCAGCCCCTGGCAACCAGCATTCTGCCTTCTGTCCCTATGAATCTGCCTACTCAGCCAGTCACAAAATGAGAAATATTATAAAATTCTACTCACCAAAGTAGAATCGAATAATATTTCTCATTTTGTGACTGGCTGATTTCACTTAGCATGATGCCCTTAAGTTTCACCCACGTCATGCTATGTGACAGGATTTCCTTATTTTTAAATGCTGAATACTCTTCTAGTATATGGATACACTACCTTTTGTTCCATTTTATCCATGGATGGATGTCTGGGTTCCTTCCACCTCTTGGCTCTTGTGGGTAATGTGGCTGTGAACGTGGGTATGGAAATAGTGGATCTTTCTTTTTTTTTTTTTAAGATTTTATTTATTTATTTGACAGAGGGAGAGAGAGAGAGTGCCATGAGCAGGGGCAGAGGGAGAGGGGGAAGCAGTTTCCCTGCTGAGCAAGGAGCCTGATGTGGGACTCAATCCCAGGACCCTGGGATCATGACCTGAGCCAAAGGCCTCAACCGACTGAGCCACCCAGGCACCCCTGGATCCTTTTTTTTTTTTTTTTTAAAGCAAAAAACATAGCTACATAATTAATAAAATTAGTAACACTTCTTTTAAGTGAATTGACTAAATGAATTTTTGTTGAGGTATAATTGACATACAACATTAGATTAGGTGTACAACATGATAATTTGGTATTCGTACATTTGTGAAATGTGATTACCCTTCTTGCGGGATGTTGAATCTATACAGAGAAGACTGAAATCCTGTTAGCTATCTTCTCCAGCCGACGCCCATGCCAGTGACAAAGTAACTGCCATTAGTTGATCAATTTTGACTCCACATACCCACAAATCCATGCATGTATATATGTACATGGATGAATGTATGTCTTTAGAAAAAATTACGTGTGCACGGGTGATTCTGCACTAATGTGACATTTGCATTCTGCAAAGCATTGCACCGTGGAAAACGGCACAAGAAAAACAAGGCTGAGGACAACATTCAAAAAACTTCAGTGGCACATGTAAAGTAGGGACCTAGTAAGAACAGTAGCACCGTTGGAAACATTGTATGCATAAGAAATATACAAATAGCGCAATCAACAGAGCATTTGACTTTGGAAAAGTCTTGAGCCTTTCTTGTGGAAGTGGCATCAGAAGCTTTGCATCTTGTGAAGTCTCACGAAGTGTTGGGAAGAGATTTGTCTGAAATGGGAAAATGGTCCAGCAGGTGTGGAGGGGTGCGGTTCGGCTCACAGCACACCCCGCCGCCAAGGCAGCCGGCTCTTTTTGGAGGGGTGTTTGTTTTGCCTGTTCCTGTGTGGGCAGGTCAGCTGGGTGCAATTTTCTGCAATGACCCAGTGTTTTTTGTGGATGAAATCATGCATGAGCAAACACAAGATTTGGTTATGCTCAGATTGTTCCCAAATATATCAATCGCCTTGGAACAAATTTATGTTTTCAAAACAAACAGAACTGACTATACACATACATACACAAACAAACAAACAAAAAAGGATACTTGAAAAAAAAAATGATACTTGTTGGGCATGCCTGTTAGTATTTTTGCATAAGTAGATGCATAGTACCGTGTGCAGAGGTCTGCTGCTAATTTTTTTTTTTTCCATTTAACAATATTCCTAAGAGACTTTTCCATGTTGGTGCTGCAGACAACCCCCCACCCACCCCCAGTTGTCTTTGCCATATAGAGCTCCAGGGCAGGAACACACTCCTCGTGGTTCTTCCCCTCTGGAGGGTCATGGACGTTGTTTCTACTTGTTCATTATCATCTCTGTAAGCAGATTTGCTGGGTCCCCAGAGACTGGACACTTGGTAGATTTTTTTTTTTTTTCCGTTTGAGAACACTGTCTTTCATTAGTTAAGTATATTCTGGTAAAAATGTACTAACAAAATCGACCATTTTAACTACATTCTAAGGATACAGCTCAGTGTGGCATTAAGTGTCTTCACGCTGTTTTGCAGTTCTCCACCTCCAGAACATGTTCATTGTCTCAAACTGAAACTCTCTACCCATCCAGCGTCAACTTCTTTTTTTTTTTAAACTTCATGTATTTAGTTATTTATTAGAGAGAGAGAGCACAAAAGCAGAGGGAAGAGGCAGAGGGAGAAGCAGACTCCCTGCTAAACAGGGAGCCCGATACAGGACTTCATCCCAGGACCCTGGGATCATGACCTGAGCCGAAGGCAGATGCTTAACCGACTGAGACACCCAGGCATCCCAAGCAGCAACTTCTTGAGTTCAAATCCTGGCCCATCCCCTATTTTGCTGTGTGGCTTGGGGTAATACCTATTCGTCTCTGAGCCTCCATTTCTTCATCTGTAAATTGAAAGTAAAAATACATAGCTCCTGGATTTGGGCTGAGGAGTGCATGAGATGACACAGGTAATGAGCCCACATAGATTCTTAATAAGGAGCCTTTATTATCATGGGAAATTGACCATGTGGCTTTTTATGCTCTGCTCAGATTTATCTGACGCCCAGCTCCTGTGAATGGGGGTGTCTCATAGCATGGCTTGCTGGGATCCGTGGTGGAGGGATGGTGGGGAGTCTGCAGGATTTCCTAATGAATGGGACGTTCACCACCCACACTACTCTCACAGCTAGTCCTTTAGAAGGAAACTTCCAGGCCCCTCCCTGTTCGCCCCCTGCCCCAGTCCAGGGCCCAGGCCAGCCCTTGAGGCTCTTGGGAATGACCCATTTTCAGCCTTGGTCACTGCCAGGCTGCCCGCTGGGGCTGCCAGTTGCAATGTGCACGGTAGCAAGTGCATTGAGGTCATGGAGCAGATGGCTCAAACTTTCGGTTGAGATCTGCCAGGCTGCGTTGGAACCAGTGACCCGGAGGCAAACGTGTGTGCATCGCCCCTTCTCCCCTTTGGTCTGTAATCCTGGGACCTTGTCCCTTTCCAACGCCCATTCAGGCTTCGCCCCAGGGGACCCCAGTGTCCTTTTAGGCTTCCTGGGATTCAGGAAACAGGAAGGAAAGCCACATGCCGGCGGGCAGCAGCCACATCCTAGCCCTGCAGCTCGTGGCCTCACCTTATTCAGGAAGCTCAGAGCCCCTTGATCTCTTCATCTCATTAATCTGATGCTCTCCTTGGGGGGGGGGGGGCAGTTTTCATTATCCCATTTTATAGATGGAGAAATAGAGGCAGGAGGAGGGTGGCTCGGGGACCCAAAATACCTGTGTGTGTCAAAAGGAAATTTTGTGGCCATGCCTAAACACACTGCTGAGTGCATGGGGCACAGGAACTATTAGCTGCATTCAGTCAGGTGAAAAGAACAACAAAAGGGGTGCCTGGGTGGCACAGTGGGTTAAGCCTCTGCCTTGGGCTCAGGTCATGATCTCAGGGTCCTGGGATTGAGCCCTGCGTCGGGCTCTTTGCTCAGTGGGGAGTCTGCTTCTCCTCCCCCCTTCTGCCTGCCTCTCTGCCTACTTGTGATCTCTCTCTGTCAAATAAATAAATAAAATCTTAAAAGAAAAAAAGAAGAACAAAAACATTGCTCTTAAAACATACTTCAAGATGTAGAAGCATTTTTCTACCTTGTAGCATAATATCATAGCCCTGCAGCTTTGCGTTCTACAGGAGTCTGGGAGAAACTGAAGGAAGCCGGGGTCCTCTGCAGCCAGATACATCTTGCCCTTGATTTTATCTCTGGGGCCAAAAGCAGCACGGGGCATGCTGTAGATGCTCAGAAAATACTGAATGAATGAATGAATGAATGAGCGGATGAATTGCTAAAGCCGTGGCAAAAAAGCTCTAGCGTGATGTGATTTTAAGAGGGGGAATTAGAAGAGAAAGAGAAAGAAAGCACTTTTTTCATGCCCTTAATCTGAAGGAAGTTAGCTGTGCCCATCCTACAGATGGGGAAACTGAGTTATGGGTCTCCATAGCTGGGTGGTTTACAAAAGTCCGAGGTAACACAACTCTTGATGTGGGATGCTCCCAGTAGACTCGGCACAGCCTTGAGACAAGGGACGGATGCGTGTGGAGCAGTGGGAAGGCAGAGCTGGAAGAAAATCCCCATCACTGCATGTCCCACCAGCTCCTAATCCCCCGGGGCCTTCCTTTCTTGCCCTGCTGGTCAAGACTGAGACAATAGCATCAAACCTTCATCGCATACCAGAGAAGTGCCTGGCACATAGGAGGTGTACACGTCCTGCTGGTTCAGAGGGGTCTGAATGCTGGCCAGGAGCTGAGGCCATTTGGGGTTATGACCATGAGATTTCCCTCCGAGTGCAGTGGAGGGCACTTTTATGAGTAGTCCTCCCGGTGAAGGCAGAGCAAGCTGGTAATCTGAGAACAATGATAGTGCCGATGAATCACAGCTTGGCTTTCCAGCCCTGCTTTCATGTAGAGGGATCCCCAGGCCTTCTTCAGCCACTGGCTAAGGCCGGGACCTGACCCACCTGTGCCCTAATAGTGCTCCTTCCTTTATAGACTACCTTTCATCCCGGCATCAGGCAGAGCTTAATAATCATGATCTCTGCCCGTGGCCACACCCCTGCTTGAGGTTTAGTGACCACATTATTAACCTTGATGTTTTCCATGCTACGGGATGAACGAGGGCACCAGAGGAGCCCAGGGACCTGCCCCAGGCTCTGCCACAGGCCAGAGCCAGAGTCTAGCCCCCCAAATCAGCTCCTTCAGATACCCTGCCTGCTTTTTGGTTTCGTAGGTGTCCCCTGGAAGATGGAGAAGTGGCGATGGCTCGTGCTTGTATATATAACACAATTTAACATGTATGCGTGGTTCCTGAGTGTTTTTGTTTTTGTTGGCTTTTTTCTTTTTTGAGATTGAAATAGTTTATTTAATTGCTTACCTGGTGATGCGTCCTCTTTCCTCCAGTAGATTTAAATTTCTGTGGGATTGGGGACCTCGTCTCACTGACCTCTGTATTTCTGACATCTGGAACTGTGACCAGCACACAGCAGGTATTAATGAGCCCCTGGATTCAGGAAGGAATAAATGCAATATACACCTTAGTAGGGGCCAAGCCATTGACAATGGGGAGGCTTAAAGGAGCAGAAAGCATCGGAGACTGGGTTGGAAGGATGAGGAGTTCTCAGCCGGAAGCATGTGTCCTGGGCAGAGCAGAAGGCATATCCACAGACACAGAGGAAGAGCCGAATGCAGGTGGAGTTTAGCAGATATGAGAGCGTCTGAGCATTGGACAGGATGGGGATGTGTCTGGCAATCTCTGTAAGGCCCTGATTCTTCAGTGGGAGCTTGGGGTTTGCTTTGGTGGTGACCTGGAAGGGCATCCTCATCACCATCATTTCGGCAATACCTCCTGTGCTTGGCTGGTGTTGGTGCCTTTGGGGCCCCCAGCAGTGGTCCAGGAGAGAGACGCTGGGGATCTGAGCCGAAGGCACTGTGGTGCCTTGGGAAGGGGGTTGGTGGGCAAGGGATAGATCTATGACAGTACCAACTAGTTGTCTCCAACCCTAATAGGTTCATGCAAGTGGGGACCCACCGTGGTGTGATCTCAGAAGCGACCTGCTTGTAACCCTCTCGTTTCCCTGCTGTACGGGATTGGAAACCATGGTGGGTGACTTTTCCACATTCCATTGTCTTTTTAAAAAAGATCTTTTGTGTGTGTGTGTTCTTGTCAGGCACTGCACCTATTAGCACTGAGGGAAAAAGAAGATTCCTTCTTTATCTTTCTTTTTTCAGGGTTAAGCTCCAAGGCCATAGGACGGTAGTATTCTCACCATAGGCTGGAAAGAGATGGGATTCCAGAATTCTGGCTTTGCCTCTGCCTGATGCCCGCAGGTTCGCATCCCCTCCCCGGGTATCATTTTCTCTATTTCTAATGGGCCATCACTCATTCTCTAAAGTATATTCTGTGGAATGATTATTCTGATAGCTACTCCATTAAAAAGGAAGGAAGAGGGTTGTTGGTCTGTGTTGGGGACAAAGTGCATCTCTGTTTTCCCACTGAAAATTGTCAAAGATCATTGGTATATTAGAGGCTCCCAGAGATCCTATAGTCAAGGAACCCTGTTAAATTTTTGTTTAAGTCACTGTTTCCCTGGCAGTGGGACAGACAGACCTCGGCGAGGACAGAACTCTGAAATCCTACCGGGCTCTGGTTTTGAGAAGCTCTGGTTGTATCTAGAATGCTCTTTCAGTTTGAACAAGCTGGGATTCCATGAGCAGGTGCACAGAACTCCTCTGGGTTCTCTTTTGCCTGAGTTTTCTGTAGGGAACAGACTGGCCTTGAGGATCTATCTCTCCCCAAGCCCCAAGAATTTACCACCAACCATCCACATATACATCCGTCCATTTACAACATCTATCCATCCATCACTTACCCACCCATTCCTCTAACATAACACTGAGCTAGTCACTAAGCTTATTCGATGAACATCTAGGGCCAAGGAGGAAAGTGAGGTTACTTCATATATCGCCATTCCAGAATCTGTTGGTATCTTTCTTGATATCTCAACTATGAGTGTTCTTATCAACCCAAATCTTTTCAGGATAAAAATGAAAGATTGTGTTCCAATATGAAGGGAGGTGGAAGAATGCATAGTTGATCATGTAGCATTTTCCTCCTTAACAGAGTATCAGAAGATGCTAGTTAACTGGATGTCCCTTTTTGGAAACTCTGCCTTTCCAGGATTATTTAGGTCTCTAATGCCTTCTTCTTGTGTCTTTACATATCCTCATCCACCAGTAAGAAAATCTGTTGAGAGCAAAGATTAGCTTTATAATCCTGTTATGTTTGTTCACAAACCCCCTTATTAAGGGTGCTTTTGGTGGGCCATGTTCACGACTAATTATTTCTTCACTACATTGTACATTTTTTTTTCTTTTCTTTTCTATTCCACATCTAAATATCCTTCTTGGGGCACCTGGGTGGCTCAGTCGGTTAAGCGTCAGCCTTCAGCTCTGGTCATGATCCCGAAGTCCTGGGATCAAGCCCCGTATCTGGCTGCCTGCTCAGCAGGAAGCCTGCTTCTCCCTCCCCCTCTCCCTGCTGTTCTGCCTACTTATGCTCTCTCTCCATCTCTCTAATAAATAAATAAAAATCTTTATAAAGAATAAATACCTTTCTTATTTGGAAGAAATTCCAAAATAGGAGGGACACAGTCCCCATCACCCTCTACACAAGTCAAGGGAGTGGGGCAGATTCCTTCTCCCCATTCCTGAGAAGCTAGGATTCGGTGAAGTGATTACTATTGTGCACACTAGCCATTCCTGCCCAGGACAGGAGTTTGGGAACAACACTGACACTACTGAGTACTTATTCCAGGAGCAGAAGGCAGTGGTGGCGATGGTGAGTGCTGCAACATTCTGGCTTAGCTCTTGCCCCAGGGAAGCTCTGCTCGGGGTTTTAGCTTCCCAGCCTCCCTCGCATTTTACCCACTGTCTTTGCAGATATTCTTAGCGATCCAGCATTTCCAGACATACGTTTCCTGCTCCAGTTGGAGTTAGTTGTTTGGAAGCAAGAATACTGACCACTCTGTCAAATCCTTGTATCCGTTACATATCCACCCATCCATTTAGCACCTCTGTCCATCCATCACTTACCCATCCATCCATCCCTCTGATGCAGCACTGAGTTAGGCATGAGGTATATGTAAAGTGTCAGGGAACAGCAAAACCAGATGTCATATTCAAATTGGGGAATCTGAGGGGAGTTTCAGAAAGGAACAGTGAATAGAAGTGTGGTCGCTGTTGAGGAAGAGGAATGGTACAGAATGCCAGGACTGGAGATATTACCACCATGAGGCTCGAGAGAAGAGGGGAGGGAACAGTTGTCAGAATCTAGAGACTGTGTGGTGAGGCCTCCCGTTAGCAGCTGTGGGCTTAGGTAGAGGGACACAGTCAACCTGTGGTGACCTGGCAGGGAGGGGACAGGAGGATGAATACCTTGTCAGCACACTCCTCCCTCCCTCTGATCTCCTGCCAATTCAAGAGAAAATATTGAGTTAGCTTATATAGGTCAGCCTCCCAGTCTTACAGCAGGATGGAGAAGGGTGAAGAGAAGGGTCATATCACTTCTCTGTTGAAATCTTTCTTGTGGAGTCTATGAGTTACCCAGTATCCCCAACATTTATTTTCTGCCTCTGTTAGGGTCAGTGTTTGCAACTAAGAATCTTGACTGCTCTGGCAAACACATCCATCCATCTCTGTACCCATTCAAACATCCATCCATACCGATCCATCCCATCCATTCATGCATCCATCATCTATCCATTCATCCATCTGTCCCATTCCATCTGTCCATCCATCCATCCATCCATCCATCCATCCATCCATCCATCCCATCTACTCAACCATACATCCATCCCATCATCCATCAGTCCATCCATCCATCCATCCATCCATCCCATCCACTCAACCATCCATCCTTCCCTCCATCCAATCATCCATCAGTCCATCCATCCATCCATCCATCCATCCCATCCACCCATCCCATCCTCTGAAACATCCATCCATCCATCCATCCATCCATCCATCCATCCATTCATCCATCCATCCATCCATCTATCCATCCATCCATCCCATCCACTCAACCATCCATCCATCCATCCATCCATTCGTCCCATCATCCATCCACTCATCCATCCATCGTCCATCCATCCATCCCATCTACCCATTCAAACATCCACCCATCCATCCAAACATCCATCCATCTCCAGTGGATTTATACTACACTCAGATAAAAGCCAAATTATTCCTGACCTACCAGGCCTTTCATGACTTGCACCCCCACCAACATTACCCACCTGTCTTTATCTACCTTTCTCTTCTCTTAGTTTTCTCCACTCCAGCCAGATTGGCCTCCATGCTCCACTCTAGATAAACTCCTGCCTCAGGACCTTTTTGCGTGATGTTCCCTCTCCTTGGAACACTTGCATATCCACTTGGCTCCCTCCCTCCAAGTTTTTACTCAAACGTCTTCTTCTCTGTCCACTGTTCATCAAATGGCAACTTGTCTACCACTGCCCCTTATTTTCCTCATTGGTACTTTTCACTATCTCACATCCACAATTCCAGAATGTAGGGATTTTTGCTCTTTTGTTTACTTGTGTGTTCTTAGTGCTCCGAAGAATCCCTGGCACATAGAAGGTGTTGATTACATATTTGTTTAATAGATACAGGAAAGTGTGGAAGCAGCAACTTGAGAGTTTTCAACCTGCCCTGGGAGGGGAATTCAGCCCAGCTGTGAGAGTTTGTGCACACTCATTTCATCCCTAGTGTTGCCCAGGCTGGAACTCCCGTGTAAGAGTTAATATGCTGCACATGCCCTTAGGAAACGTCCTGAACTTTCCATACAAGCCTTGGACTTGGCTCTCGGTGACTTCTTGTCCTGCTTAGGAAAACCTGAGGGCAGGGGAGGGAAAAAATGAACACTTCACACGTTTCATCTTCAAAGCACTTAATAAACGCTCAAGTAATTAATTCCCCTGGCTCTCTGGGAAGTGGATTTTATTGTCTCGGTTCTGGCAGTGGGGAAATGAGTGTGCTGAGAAGTTCCATCATTTTCCCAGGCCCGTGGAGTGAGCCGCGAGTGGTGCCAGAATTGCGTTGGCATGCTTTGAGTTTCTGGCCCGGAGGCCTCCTCTTTCCCAGCTGGTGGGCAGGGGAGCGAGTGGGGGCAGACGGGAAGTGGTGGTGCAGCCATCTTGGCGGATGGCATTCTTCCATTTTCGGAGGACTTTGAGGACTGGGCACTTGGGGCGCTACAAAAACATGGAAACGCCCTTGGGTCTTTCTTTCTAATGTCTCAGGTCTAAGCTGAGACTTAGGTGTAAACTTTACACAACCCAATGCAGGCCATGGCAAAATAGGAACTAAGTAACGGACTGGCTTTCCTTATGCCTGGATAATCGGAGTTCTGCCTTGGTCCTCACTCCCTACTCTCCACACTGTCCCTTTATTCCTTCTCCAGCAAAACTCCTTTATCTGATCTCCCATACTGTCAGAGCTCTACTCCCTTGGAGAAAGGCCAGCAGAGAGGATAAATACTTTATATTAATGATATTGAGAGGTGCTCCAAGGAATTAACATTCTCACCAGCTAATTAGCTTCATGCCAATATTTCTTTATAGGCTTTGCCCTGAAAGTCAGAAGACTGAGTCTTAGGTTCTGCTACTCACTGGCCATGTACCAAGTTGGGTCTTTGGTTTTCCCATTTGTTGACTAAAAATAATAACAACAGCATTTATTAATACTTACCAGGAATCAGACAGTGCTCTACATGCTATAACTCTATGGTCTTCTTTGAACCTCACGCTTTTGTGAGGCAGGAACTATTTTTCTTCCAATTTTGTAGGTGAGGAAACTGAGCACAGAGATGTTAAGTGATTGGTCTGAGACCCAGAGCTGGCAGGGACAGAGGTGTCAGAATCTAGGCAGTTTGGCTCCAGAGTCTGGGCTCATAACCGCTGGAGGGGAGGGATTGTCTCGAAGCAGGTATGGGAACAGACTTCAGTGCAAAAGTCGATTCCAGTGTCATTTGTATTAGAAATAGCCCTTTCTCCAGGAACAGTGATAAAATCTGGATAGAAAACCACAAAACAGCTATTTATAGGAATCAGAATGCACCAACACAGAATTTGGGGGGCATATGATACAAAGAAGGGAAGCACCCTGAGACCCTCACCTTTCTTGCAGCCTTTTTTCTAAGGACTTAGCCTGATCCATGGTGCCGGGGAACAGAAGATGAACGCAAAATGTCTTGTCCGGGGTTGTAAGAGGTTGGGCTTTGGGGCTTCCAAAGTGGCTGGGATTTGAGAGGCATGTTGTGGAAAGGAGGGAACTGCAGAGATGGGAGCCCAGAAATACGGGGTGCAGTTCCTCCTTGGGATGGTTGCTGAGTGTGGAGCAAGACTTCCAGAAACTCTGGAGGCGGAAGCATGTGGGAGGCTGAAGGACTGAGCATTGAGGAGCATCAGACATTGTGTTTTGGGGAGACAGTGGTTTGGAGTTCAGTGTCTGCCACTGAAAGGAACCTTTGTGACGTCAGAGTGAGTACCACATCTTAAGAGTGAGAGCAGAAGGCCTCATGAGACAACCCGACGAAGCCCAAGACCGGCTCTCTCCAGAATCAAGGTCTTACACTTGTGGTCCCTCTATCTTCAACCCTCTCTGAAGGGGGTAAACGCCAGTCAGAGACTCAACCGTGTTTCACACACTGTGTCCGACATACGAACCCAAATTGAGGCATATGCTAAAAAAAAGGACCAAATGATTCTAACCAAGAGGAAAAGACACCCCTACGATACACAAAAACCCAGCGGTAGTGATCAGACCGACAAACAAAGGCGGATACTTAACATGGGGAAATCATGCAGCAGGGACTTAATGTAGTTAATATATTTGATAAAATAATAGAATATGCCCAATTTAAAGACAATCAAAGGGAAATTACGGACCTGAAAAAAGAATCTCTGAAATAATAATTGCATAAATGGTTCTCACAGTTGATTAGATGCAGCAGGAGAGAAGATTAGTGAACTGAGCAGAAGCTCAGTGGAAAAGAATACGCAGGATCAGAGCTGAAAGAAATTGTGATGAAGAACAACAACAACAAAAAGCATAAGACACCTAGGGACATAATGAACAGATCTAAGATACGTGCAGTTGGAATCCCAGAAAAGAGATGGGATGGGGCAGACATTTGAAAGAATACCGCGTTTTCCAAAACTGAAAAGCCAGAACTCGTTAAATACAAGAAACCACATTAGGTATATCATAGTTAAAAAAAAAAAAAAAAAAAAAAAAAAGAGGCAGGAAATAAAAGATACATTACCTTGGAAGGAGCAGCAGTGAGGCTCATGGCTGACCTTTCAAGGACACCAAAGCTGGTCCTGATCATATGTTAGTGGGGATTCTCATCAATGCGTTGCCAAAGGTGCCAGGCTCAGAATGAGCTTGTCTGAAAAGTGGGTGCTGATAGATTAGCAATGTCTCCTGTGTGCTTGAAAGGGAGGAGTGGCTGCACCTGTGCCTCCTGCTGGCTTTGGCTTGGGTGTCTGTTGAGAATTCTTTCCTGTGGGTGATCACAGAGCGCCTGCTCATTACAAATCACTTTTCTGGTATCGGGAGGAATATAGAGATTTTATCTATCTATTTATTTATTTATTTATTCATTCATTCATTTATAATCATTTTTTTGAAGATTTTATTTATTTATCTGGCACGGAGATAGAGAGAGAGAGCACAGGTAGGCAGGGCAGCAGGGAGAGGGAAACGGAGAAGCAGACTCCTGGCCTAGCAGGGAGCCTGATTTGGGGTTTGATCCCAGGTCCCCATGAGGGGCAATGACCTGAGCTGAAGGCAGATTCTTAATTGACTGGCCACCCAGGCGCCTTGAATACAGAGATTTAAATAAGATTCCAGCTACTCAGTTGTAACCCCAAGAAGTGGAAGTCTGGGTTATAGACCCCTTCCAATTCATATCCTAGTAAATTCTGTTACTTACTGGCTGTGTGACCTTGAGGCTGTCCCTTTACCTCCTAGAACCTAGGTTTCTTCAGCTGTAAAGCAGGTTCAATAACAGTACTTAATTCACACTGCTATTGGAGTTTTGAACGAATGAATGATTGGAAAGCATAAAACAATAGTGTCTGAAACACTTGTAGGTCCTTAAAACCAGTAGCTACTACTCCTATTTTCTACACAGGGGCTATGGGTCCCCAGCTGGCTGCTGAGTTCTGCTCATACAAGGAACATTTTTTCCCCCCACTTCATCAACAATTGTTAAGCTCCTACTTTGTTGAAGGAAACGCGTCAGGTGGTGGGGACCACAAAACAGATACGGTTCTTGAAATGCGTAGTTCTTACCATCAAATGGGCTTTGAGAATGATTGGATGAGGCATCAGAGAATGTTTTCCTTTGACATCTGGAGTTTCTAAAGAGTCAGTGGCACATCCTGGGGAGAGACATTCTCAGGGACTGCATTTTCCTCCAGTGAGTTTCAGATGTCCTCCCCTGGAGACATGTTGGGTCAGGCCAGCAGTAACCACATGTGTCCCAAGCTTCTTTCATCCAGAATGCCCTAGTGGCTCTTCTGGGATCCAGAAGGATGCTTCTCACCTGAAACCCATTGGGTTATCACCCAAGATAACCCAATCTCAGTTTCAGTTCATTCCTATCCCTGTCTATACCATGCCTACTTCAACTGCTTGTCCTGTGGCCATTCACAATTTCACTTTCCACCTTACAGGTGGAATGTTGACCCAAGAGACGGAAGCATGGTGTGACAGTTTCCCAAGGGTCCTGGCAAGTGTGTTGGCAAACCAAGAGTTTGGTTGTGTCCTCAGAGCAAAGGGCGGAAATAATGCCCTGATGCTTGGGTTCCTTAGAGAAAGAATCCTAGTCTAGATGCGCGGGAGGTGGCTTTGGGTCCGGTCCTGGCTCTGCTCATGGCCAAGTGACAGTTGGTAAGCCAGCATCCTGGGTGCTGCCATTTTTCCCATGATGAAATTGGGTTAACAAGGCAGTGTCATTGTGAGAAATAGCAAAGATGCACACTGAGTGCTTAGCAGATCATGGGGCCATATTTTTGTTATTAGTCGACTTTGCGTGTTCAGGGATCTGGGAATCCCTGCCTCTGGAAAGCCTCCCCACCGCCCATGTGCTCTTACCACAGCCTGTATCCATTCCCAGCCTTGTAAGGACTTGGTATAAACCCACCCCCTCTCCTGTGAACAGAAAACGCTAACACAATGTTTTGGCCCTGGGAGCTGGTTCTGTCAAGAGTGGTAAGATTGTTGTGGCCAAGCCCCTAGAATTGTTTGGGAGAACTGAGAGGTCTTTGGGCAGAGCCACTAGGGAGTGGCTGGGCAGACCTCAGAATGGAGCAACAGGAAAGCTGTGCCAGTGATTTGTAGCACCCAGCACCCAGCTGGATCTTGGTGGGCTCGGCTTCTGGGGGATCAGGAGGTGAAGGCTAATGGTTCCTCGACCCGTTAGGGGCTAGGGTCCGCCTCTGTGCTTATAACTGTTACACAAGCCTGGGTGTGGCATAGATGGCCAGGGATCTAGCAAACATTTGTGACCTCTCACATTCCCTTAGTGGGGAATTGTCACATGGAGGGGACTGCACGAGGAGGGACAATTGTTCCTGCCCCCACCCTGGTCCAGGCAGGGTGATGGGTCCCGCCCATGCAATATGAGTAGATGTGTCCCTCCTGGGCCAGAGATTTTTAAAAACCGTGGGACTTGGTCATGTTCTTTCTCCCCGGGGTGACTGGCTGCAGAGGACTCTGAGGTCCTCGGGGGATGGGGAGGTAGACCCGCAGGATGTAACATGTCTGGGTCTCTGAGTCATCACATGGCGAGACTGCCTACTGGACCTTTATGTAAACATAAAAAATAAATTTCCATCGTATTAATCCACTAGAATGTTTTGGTTTTTTTTGTTACAGTGGCTAGTGTTGGCCTGATTTACCAGGTTGGGTATTCTTCAACTTGACAGATGCTCAGCCTTCCTGCCCACCGAGACTGTGGCCTCTGCAGTGGCAGTTCAAGTGCCTCCCCCCTGACCCTCTGGCTTCATCAGCTGTATTTTGACTTTTACATTTGAGCGAGTAAAAATGCTGACCAGGCCAGAGGTTGGTGAAAGTGGGGAGGAACCGGAACTCTCATGCACTGCTGTAGGGAATGGGAAGTGGTATAACCTCTTTGCAAAACAAGTGGGCAGCTTCTGGAGGAGTGAAACATACACCTGTATTATGATCCAGTCGTTCTGCTCCTAAGTATTTACCCAAGAGAGAGGAAGCCATCTGTGCAAACAAAGGCTTATACACAGGTGTTCATAGCAGCCTTATTACATCACCAACTGGTCATGGAGTCCCCAGGATGCCCCAGGGCCCGCTAAATGTCTTTCCCACAGTTTCCATGAGATGTCCTAGAAAACCCCGCTCCTTAGGCTGCACTCTGCATTGAATCCCTGAGAAAAATCCTGCATCTGGCTGCTCCTCTCCATTTCCATCTTGGACCCTGACTCTAGTCCAAGCCACTGGCATCTCCCAAAGACAATGACCACAGCCTCCTCTTGGGTCTTCATGCCCTTCTGTCTTTCCTCCTCTCCATTCCTTTCTCCACACAGTGGCCAGAGGAGTCTCTTTAAAAACAGATCCAATCCAGCTCTTGCTTCCAATAGACTTAACACAAAATCCAATTGTTTCCCAATAGACTTAACATAAAGTCCGAAGTCCTTACCGTGAACCTCAAGGGGCCGAGTAATTTGACCACTGGCTCCTTGGCTCCTTTCACTCTTTCCTTGACCACTGGTTCCAGCCACACTTGTCTCCTTACTGTTTCTCAAATATGCCAGACTCTCTTTCTTAATGAAACCGTGTGCTTGCCATTCTTGTTCTTTCTAAAACGGTTCCTTCTGGATTTACATGTGGCTTCTTAATGGTTTCTGCTTACCTGTCACCTCCCCAGAGAGGTGATCTTTGGACACCCCCATAAAATCACCTTCCACTCACCTCTGTTCTCTACCTTAATTTTCTTCATAGCATTTATTACTAACTATAGTTATTCCATTACTTTTCTATTGCTGTGTAAAATAGTACCACTAACTTAGTGGCTTAAAAGAACACACATTTATTGTCTCATAGCGTCTGTGAGTCATGAGTCAGGGCATCACTTAGCTGGGTCCTCTGCTTAGAGTCTAAAGGGTTGCAGTCTGGGTGTTGGCTGGGCTGTGCTCTCACCTGGTGGCTCGACTGGGTAAGGATCCAATTCCAAGCTCACCAAGGTCATTAGAATAATCCATTTCCTTGTAGTCATTGGAGTGAGGGCCCTGGCTTCTTGTTCAGTGTCAATTGGAGGTCACTCTCAGTTCCTAGATTCTTAGAGGCTGCTTGTGGTTGCCCAGTGTGGCTGCTTACTTCATCAGTCCATCAAGGAGGGTCTTCAGAGAGAGCTGGCCAGCAAGATGGAGTCTTACTAAGGCCACAGAAATGACATTCCACCACAGCTGCCATATTGTATTGGTGAGAACCAAGTCATAGGTCCCACTCACACTAAAGTAGGGGGGTGATGACATGAAGCTGTGAACACCGGGAGGCCAGAATCAGGGAGGGGGTAACTTAGAGTCTGTCCATCACACTTATAGTCTATATTTCTTTATTGGCTGATTTATCTAGTGCCTCCCTTACTAGACCATAACCTCCAAGGATATGGAACTTTATTCAGTCTTATTCGTGGCTGAGGCTCCAGCACCTGGGACAGTCACAGATACATAGTAGGTGCTTAAAATATATTTCTTGAACGAATAAAGGAAACTTAACTGAGGTAGTTGAGTGAAGTTTTGTTCCTTTAAATGAACAAAATGCCATGTGGAAACATTGCTTTGAGGTATAAAATGAAATGTCAGTGAAAGTGGTTTGTGAACTATAGAACATTCCGTGAGGGCTAAGCACTATTCGTACTATGGTCTTACCAGTTCATCTCCTTGGAAAATACTATTTTTTAAATTAGTGTTGTCTCCTCATCATTTCTCATTCTCTCCCTTGTTGGGCATGTGGTGGGATGGATTCTCAGTCTCTACAAGTAGTAGCAGGA
Organism: Lutra lutra; assembly: GCF_902655055.1. Taxonomy (NCBI): domain Eukaryota; kingdom Metazoa; phylum Chordata; class Mammalia; order Carnivora; family Mustelidae; genus Lutra; species Lutra lutra. Next base: position 89,140,333 of record NC_062289.1, read on the forward strand.
CTTGGCTTGGCCATTGAAAAGCAAGTGGATGGGATGCGCGTCACCTGGGGGTAGATGCTTGGCGAGCGGGTGTTCGTGAAGACTCTCTCCATTCCCCCCTACCAGGGTGACCCACAGCATATTTGGAAGTGATTTCTTTCTTCTTACTTCTTGTCTCAGCTTGGGTGCCTGAATGTGGATGACCCCAAGCGGATTCCCAGAGAACACACAGATAATGCAAGAAACAAACCATTGATGATTTCATCCTCAGGGGTTTGGGGGCCAGGTGTTATATAATCTGGCCCATCCTGACTGCTATGGTAACTGATCAGCTCCTTCCTGCTCATCACACGAGAACACACCCATGAACGTGGGAGAAGTGGTTTGATGAAAAAATCCACGTTTGTCTTTGTGAGCGTGAGTTCGCTTTGTCCGTGGTATCTTTTTTTTTCTCTAAGATCTTAATTATTTATTTCAGAGAAAAAGAGAACGAGCACACAGTTGAGGGTGGTGGGGAAGCTTGGAGAGGGAGAAGCAGGCTTCCTGCTGAGCAGGGAGCCTGATGCGTGGCTGGATCCCAGGATCTGGAGATCATGACCTGAGCTGAAGGCAGATGCTTAAGCGGCAGAGCCACCCTGATGCCCTTGTTCATGGTATCTTAATGTGTGTGGCCAGCCACGTGGCCTTCGTGTAGATCAGTATTATCACTCTGAAGAATGGCTGCCTATCCCTTTACCCCCACCACCTCCCCTAAGTAAGTCAATTTCAGGTGTCTTCACGATTGTCACATTAACTGTCTTGCTTTCAACCCCAGAGCCTGCTACTTGCATTCGCCAGGCAACATCCTTGAATTTGAAAGCTTAAAGCAGATTCTCAGGCTACCCTGCATGCCCCTAACAGAATTTCTCAGGCACTACGCAGTAGTTTCAGACCATCCCAGATGTCTCACCATTTTTCAGCTGAAACTCTAGTTGTCCAATGAATGGAATGTAATACTATTTAAACAGAATGGTGGGGTGGGAGACCGGACCCTACAAACCTCGGTTAATCACCATTTCCCCGGATCCCATATGCAGGAGAATCACAATGATTGTGTTGTTACCTGCAACTTTGAGTCCTGTCACTCTCTGCTCATGCTAATTATGGTTTTAATGAAGCCACACAAACCAACCAATTCTCTTCCCAGAATGTGGTTTTCTAAGAAACCCAGCTTGGGATCAGTCAACCCCAAAGTCATCCAAAAGCTCGTCATGGGGGCTGGCTTGGGGATAAGAATGACCCTTTCTCGCTGTGGCCTTTGTGATGAATCCACCAGATTCATAAATTCATAAATGTATTATCCATACGTCCATTTCCCTATCAATAGAATATGCTTTCCAGATGTGTGTTCGATAGAGGTGCTAGGCTTCGTGCTGCTGACTTTTAATTTTCTGCTCGTTCTCTGCCTGGCCCGGCACAGAGCCTAGTGTTTTTATATCAAAAAGAATTGGGTCGTACCTGCTTAATAAACCAGAGGAATTCACAGCAACCTGAAGGAGCTGAAGGAATGTGGTTTTCAGATCCAATTAGAGAGATGTGCCTGGGTCCCCAGGCTTCTCAGGTTCAGCTGCCCCAGCCTACAATGTCATTCATTGTCTTCTGGGCTGTGTGCTAAATGATTCAGGTTTCTACATTCCCCGACACCACCCCCCACCCCCGGCCCCAGCCTTGTGCACAACCCCCGAGCATACGCAGAGGGAATGTGACCGCTCAGCTGTCTCTGTTGGCTTTTGGGTCTTCTGCTGTTTCTGTAGATGTTCTTTGCAGTGGCCTTTGTAGGGGCACCGAGAAGGGATCCCCAGGTGTGAGTCTTTCTTGGGGAAGCCTAAATCATCTCCACATTTGAAGAATCTTTGCTTTTTGCTCGTGGGTGATAGCAGACCTCTGGAACAATGAGCTTTAAAGTCGGAATCCTGGTCTGGCCATTGACAAGGCTGTGTGACCTTGGGCAAGCCCATTGATGTCTCTGAGCCTCTGATGGCTCATCTAGATACTGTAGATCTTGATACTTCATATCTCTTGGGTTATTGTGAAGTTGAAATGAGATGTTACATGCAAAGCTGTTAGCATAGAGTCTGGCAGATAGGAATTCCTTGATAAATAGTAGCTAGTATCATTTCCATTATGCTACTACTGTTATAATAATTTAACCTAAATCTGGACCCACATTGATTTTCCCATGGTGGTCCCATGGTTTTTAAAGAAGTGTGGGGGCACCTGGGTGGCTCAGTGTGTTAAAGCCTCTGCCTTTGGCTCAGGTCATGATCCCAGGGACCTGGGATGCAGCTCCGGCATCATCGGGCTCTCTGCTCAGTGGGGAGCCTGCTTCCCTTCCTCTCTCTCTGCCTCTCTGCCTACTTGTGATTGCTGTCAAATGAATAAATAAAATCTTAAAAAAAAAAAAAAAGAAGTGTGAACAAAATGCCTTCCAGAAGTCCTCCCTGGCCTCACCTTAAAGTTTCTCTTGAAATGTCCCCATTGGGCACATCTCCTGGAGCCCTGGCAACAAACATTGTGGCCTAATATTTGGGAGCCACACCAGTGACTTTGAACTCTAGGTAATTTTTTTTTCCTTTTCTTTTTGCAAGGACCCATGCTGATTAGGGGCAGACTCAGATCAGGGCTTTAAAGTGAAGTCTTCAGCTCTAGAGCTGAAGCTAGCTGAAGTTTTTCTTTTGACATGTGCCTTCCTCTTGGCCCAGGGTGGACTTCAGCTGGGCACATAGTAGGTACTCAGTTAACACGTGTTGACTGAGTGGCTAGCGATGGGACTTAATGAGTCGCCATCCTAGAGGATACAATAACACGATAATGGTCATGACATTGCTACTGACTATTTTCTGGGTGTTTAAGGACTCTATGCCAGGCAGCAGGCTAGAGTATGTGAACTTTTCCATCGCTCCTCCCAGAATACTCTGTGAGGTAGACACTACAAAGCCCTTTTGAGAGATAAGGATACTGAGATTTAGCCTGAGACCATGCTGGTGAAGAGAAGAGCCTGGGCTTGGGCCCGGGGAACCTGTGGAAAGAGTTCTTGCCCCTTCCCACCAGGTTGTAGGCCTGCCTGACTCAGTTGTTCAAACATCCACACTTTGAGTTGGCTTCATGTCCAAGTCCCCAGGGAGCCACCCTGCCCCCTTGCAGTTCGGGATGACACAGGTCGGGGAGCAGGGGGACACATGAGACGAGAACAGCTTTCTCCTCTAAAGAAAGAAAATGCATTACATACGTAGACTATGTCCTTCAACAGATTCCATAGACCAAGCTTATAAGGAATTCCTCGACACCTTTTCAAAGGACAAGGTAGACCTTTGCAATATCCTCCAGTGATTTCATCATCATTGAACAATTACATTCATCCCAGCTCTGTATTTCTAAATACAAAGAGAAAAAGTCTACAGGAGACACAACCACATATTTAAGAGATCGTTATATTTTAGGACTGTCATTTTAGTTTGTAACTCTACTTGTTACTTTCATTTAAAGTTTATATAAAGTTCATATTTTTAATTTTTAGTTTAAAGATTTTATTTATTTATTTGACAGAGATCACAAGTAGGCAGAGAGGCAGGTTGGGGTGGGGAGCAGGTTTCCCGCTGAGCAGAGAGCCCGACGTGGGGCTCCATCCTAGGACCCTGAGATCATGACCTGAGCTGAAGGCAGAAGCTTAACCCACTGAGCCACGCAGGTGCCCCTAAAGTTCATATTTTTTAAACTAAAAGATAAATCAGGACATATAAAAGGATATGCAGTAAAGATTCCCTTCTTGCCCTGTGCATGGCACCCACTTCTCTGAGGGAACAACCAAGGCTTTCAACTTCTTGCGTGTCTTTTCAGAGAGTCAATTATCAGGGGCTTCAATTAGGATGGGCAGAATTTTCCTTTGGATGGGTACCTGGTTTGACCTATTGTCTGAGTTTTTGACAGCAAGCTTGGTGTTAAGAAAATTTAAGGTGATAGGCAATAAAAATAATGATTAAAGGACATAGAGACTTTCCTTTCTCTGTGTCTCATGTCCCAGCATCAGAAGCAGATACTAAGGACTGTTTCTTCTCCAACTGGGCCAGCCGGCTGTGTCCTTAGGCTCACCAGGAGCTACAACAGTTGGTTCTCCGACTCCAACAGAGGAGAACAGGAGAAATTCACGGGGAAGCCTTTGATCTCTGGGGCCATCCCTTTGATTGGTCTCCATGGCAACCACCATGCCCCACATGGCGGAGAATGCTCCCCATTGTCCTAACCTCCCCACCTCATTCCACCTTAATTATCTGTGCCCACTTGGTCTGGTTCTGTCCCAGGCTTCCGTTTACCTTGGTGAGCCAGGAAGACATGCTCATCAATGACTTCAGTTTCTTTATCTACCAGCCTTCTCTGGCTACAAGGCACCTCCATTGCTCCTATTGGCTTGGGTTCTCTTAGGACTGAAAACCGGACACTTTCAAAGCACAGTGGATGGCCTATAAGTAGTTAATAAAGGTGATACGTCTTTATTGAAGGAGAACGCCATAGACGTGGTGATTGGGGTTGACTGCTCAAGAGTGATTGAACTTGGACTGTTCTCGAACTGTCATCTCTCTGTCTCTATTTATACCAAGCCTCCCCCCACCACCCCGATCCAAAGTGCTGCTTTCTGCAGTTCAGTAGCTGTTGTCAACCATGGTCTATTCTTAGAAGGTCAACAGCAGCTGGATGCTCTGTCTCATGCCTACATTGTCCACCTCACTTTCTCTCATCATGTGGGCATTTTATCGTCTCGCGTCATCACCAGAAGAAGAAGGATGAGTAGCATACAGCACAAAGAGATACTCTGAGAGAGAGAGAGAGAGGGAGAGAGAGAGACCATATTCACCCAACTTTAATTATAGTGTGTTGTTATAATTGTTCCATTTTATTAGCACTAGTTGTTGCTAATCTTTTAATGTGCCTAATTTCTAAGTGAAAATGTATCCATATCTAGGATGGAAAAAAAATAGTGTCTATAGGGTTTGGTACTCTCTCCCCTTGGTTTGAAGCATCCCCTGGGGGGTCTTGGAACATTTCCACCATGGGTTGGGGAGTCTACTGTATTTATTTTCTGTGTTCTAGCTTGACGGGCAACCTTTCTCTGTGACACATCATTGGCTGTCTGTCTCCTGTGAGCTCATCCTATCATGCTGCTTCTTGCCTCTGAGCCTTTGCACATGCTGTTCCCATCACCTTGAATGTCTATTCCCGACCCCCACTTCCTCTTGGTTAACTCTGCTTGGCCGTTTGGGTCTCTGCTGAGATGTGACTGTCTCCAGGGTTCTCACTCGACTCACCAAGACATCCACACTAGCAGCTCCCATAACTTGCTGTTGATCGTGGTGCATCACAATTATCCATTTTCTGACCTATAACTCCTTCCTGTCTGTAAGCACCTGAAGAGCCGAGCTAATTCCCTAGCTACACATCTGATCTGGAAAGTTCTCAGGAGATATTTGGATACATTCACTTAACAAATATTTATTGAGTTGCTGCTATGTGTCAGACCCTACAGTCATGAACAAAACCAGAGGAACCTTAGCCTCAGGGATTTTCTGGTCTCACAGTAGGGGAGCATACATGCCACTGGCTCTGGAGTGCTGGTCTACCAGCGATGTAAAGAGAAAAATGTGGGCGTGCCGCTTTCCTCCCTGGATTGAGCTTGGGAAGACCCCGTCCATGGCAACAATATTTTGCTTGTGGTAGTTGTCAGGCACGCTTGGCCTTCCGCTCTCTGTACATTTATACTTGCTGTTCCCACTGCCTGTGTAGCCTTTCTCCTATATATGCTGCACTCCCACACCCGAGCTGGGGCAATGTATCACGATGGCAAGTCATTGTGTCTGTGATTCCCTTGTGCTTTGAAAATGCCATCAAAGCAAGGTCTTGCATGTGTAGGCACCAGTGGGAACACGGACTCCCAGTGAACCAGGAGGCTCTCCTTTGCCTTCTGAGGCTCCAGGACCCACGCAGGTCAGGGCTTGGCACCAACAAGACTCTTAGCAGACACACGTGTAAAGAGTGAGTCGTATCACGTCCTCTCTGTTTCTGCTTCTGGCTGAGGAAGGATTTTGCTTTCGAGAGCCTTTTGGACGTTTCTGATCTTATCCGTGGCTTGACGATGTGATTAACTCTCAGAGGCTGGTGGGTGGGATGCCGGGATCACCCAGAACCATGTTTCTATAGAAGTGCCAAGATTCCTTTCCCACAGAGAGAGTGTTTAAATTAAGTCTCGTTGAGAGCAAACATTTATGCTATAGATGCACGATGGCAAAGTTTCTTGGAGGGGGAGAAGGACGTATCTGAGGCTTCAGAGGAGGTGGGGATGGGTGTCGAATAGGGAAACATAAGAGAAAGAGAAAAATGTGGGCATGCCCTTTCCTCCCTGGATAGCGCTTGGGAAGACCCTGTCCGTGGCAACGATATTTCACTTGGTTGTGTTTGGTGAAAGGCCAGCTGTCTTCCTGGCTCTCTCTCTGTTTCTGCAGACAACATAAAGGAGGGCATTCTACCTGGAATCCAGGACTACTGACTCCTATTCCAGTGCTCTTTTCTTTACCCCTTTACAGTCTCTCAACCAAAGGGCATGATTCTAGACATGGCTTTTTTTTTTTTTTTTTTGAGTTGGAGATGGTCTTGCCAGTTCTAGTGGTGGGAAACAAAGTTTTCTGAAAGCCACTGATAAACTTACTGGATTCCTCTTGTGCCCTCTCTGAAATGCAAGGTTAGCGTGGGGGTTGCCAACCCCATTGTCTTCTAGGGCTGGGTGAGGGACAGAAATGAATGAAGCTGATCAAGGCTATGCTGGTGGTGCGGGGAGAGGGGGGTCCCGGCAGGAAACAGGTGACACTCTCCAGCTAGTCCTTCTGATGGGAGTTTGCTCCAGGCACTGTTTGCTGATGTCTGTGAAGATGCGGGGAAACTGAGGTGGTAGAGGCCAAGAGAAATAGCATGGCACCTGATGCTAACACTATGTGCAAGTGCCCATCTCTCCTAGGTTGGAAGAGGCGTAGCTGAAGGCAGCAGTGCTATGGAGAGGGGCTGCAGAAGAATGCTGACCTTGGGTGGGGGGACTCAGCCAGGCTGCAGGGATGCAGCGACCCCTCCGGAAGGGGGCTGGGGAGTGGATACCCTGGACTCACCTCCCCTCACATTCCCTCCCTTTGTCCTGTTGACCAAGTCCAACATGAAGCCAAAGAAGGCTCCCATACAGATCCATAAAGATCAGGGGCAGAGAGGAGGGTGGGGTAAAGGGGGTTGATCTGCAGGGACACACAGACCCTGTTTAAGGTGATATGTAGGACTGGCATCATTTCCACAGGGAAATATATCCCATGTTCCCTAAACAGGATAGCCTTCTTGGATGACCTTAATTTCCCTGTGCCTCACTTTCTCATTCTCTAAAATAGGAATGATAACAACAAAAATAATTATAACTGTAATAAAATGGCACCCACTTACAAACTGTCAAGAGTGTTATGAGGGTGAAATGAATTGATTCATGAATATTCCAAGTGTTCGCTTTTATTTCATTACCATACCACCACGATCCTTTGTTTCTCTACAAATAAAAACAGCCATGGGTCAGGGGTGGGGTGGGGTAGAGACCTAGTCTACTGTCCCTTTAATTCTGCTGTGAGGAAAGCAGCAGTGAGATCTCAGTGAGAGAGAGCAACTGACCCTGAGACACAGTACAGGGAGACAATAGGGAGTGGTGGGGACTGGGGCAAATACAGAGTCTGGTTTCAGGGGACCACCTGCCATGCAGCTCTAGCAGAATATGACTGTGTAGGAATGTAAGCAGCAGTGCCAGAGCTTTTAAGTTTTCAAGAAAAGCTGAAAAATTAGAATTTTTATGTGAAAGCTTCTGATTTTTAAGTGCTGGCCAATGGCTTCAGATTTTCAAAAATACATCCTTTGAGCCAACACTCTGTGAGCCAAGCAAAACAGGTCTTGGGGCTGGATCCAGCTCCCATGTAGCCAGTTGTGATCTCTGGTTGAACTTATGCCTGTGGACCAGAGAAGGCTGTTGGCTTCTTAAGGAAGACAGAACATGACCTTGGCTCCTGGCAGAGCTGTCTTTAGTGAGGCCTCAGCTGAGACATCAGACACAAGACAAAGCATCCTCCACCTAAAATATAAGAGCTGGAAGAAGGCGCAGGGAGGGGACAAGGTTCAGCAGCAGTAAGGGCAGGGGTGGGTGGGGCGGGCTTTCCTGTTAAAGGGAAATGCGGCAGTTTTCCTATTATATGCGCCATGGAGACAGAACCCGAATCCTCGTTTTCTCTGCACGACTCCATGAAGTGACTTTTGCGTTGTCCCAAGTTATTTCACATTCTTTTGGGGGCAAGGAGAGCTAAAACCCAACTCTGAGCTATTACATAAATTGGAGGAATGAACAGCAGCGTACATCATCCCGTGATTCTTCTTGGGAGAAACGGGGCTGCAGGCAAGGAGACTGCATATGCAACAGGACCGTCCCCTTGGAGTGGGTTCAAACTCTCCTTCTGCTTCATTCTCTTGGAAAACAACAACAACAACAAAAAATACAAATGCCGATTTGAATCGCCCATCTTTGGAGACAGAGCGGAGCACACGATCACGTGTAGACATCCTCCCACTGCACACACATCTGTTATACACATTGCCACGGTGTCCTCTGGTTGTTCAACAATGAGCAGAATTATTTCCTCTTATTACTTCCCATGTTGCCTCAAAACCGCACTCGGAAAAATAAAACCACTGAGGGGGGCTTGGCCAATCCCGCTGTCGGGCGGGCTCTGCTTTCTGCACACAGGCGTTGGGGAGCGGTGGGCAACGAGGAGGCGCTGGGGTCCCCAGGGGAGGCAGCTGGCTGCGTGACAGGGAGCATAGCCACTGCTGAGATGGAATTTCCCTGCTTCCTGTGGGTCTTTTTGTGTGTCCCTGTGTGTGTGGGTCCGCGTACGAGTCAGTAGAAACATCTGTGTGTCTGTGTCTATCTGTCTGCATCTGTCCACTGGTCTGTCCGTCAGTCTGTGTGCTGGGTGTGAGCTGTTTCATTGTATTGCATTCTGTCATTATTTCTCAGCTTTATCGAGCTGTCATTGACGTGGAACATAGATACATTGAAGGGGTATGATGCGATGATTTGATACGTGTATACATCGCACAGTGGTGAGCACAGTGAGGCTAGTTAACACCTTCCTCCCCGCGTATAGGACCTTTTTTGGGGTGTGCGGTAACGTGTAAGAGCTACCCCTTACCGGCTTTCCAGGACACAAGGCAGTATTGTTAATTACAGTCGCCGGGCTGATGATTGGATCCTCAGAACTCACTTCTCTTGTAGCTGGGAGTTTGTGGTCTTTGACTCACCCCTCCCCATCGCCTCCACCCACCCGCCCCCCCACAGCTGCAGGCAACCCCCACTCTCCTGTTTCCCAGAGCCTGGCTTTTTTAGACTCCCCTTATAAGTGAGAACATGCAGAATTGGTCTTTCTGTGTCCGACTCACGTTGCTTAGCATAATGCCCTCAAAGTTCATCTGTGTTTGTTGCAGAAGGCAGATTTCCTGCTTTTAATTGCTGAGCAATATTCCATCATATGTATATACCACATTCTCTTTAGCCATTCGTCTGTTGATGAGTGTGTGTCCGTTTTAAATAGCACCCATTTACTGAATGCTTGTAATATACCAGACCCCGCGCTAAATGCTTTAGCACACACAGGCTTTTCTAAGGAAGCTCTATATAGCAAACCACACAGCAGAGACCAGATTCTTCATTTTGCAGAAGACTGCACTGAGGTTTGCTTGTCCATTCATCCGTTCATTCAAAGATCTGTTTGGCACCTGAGTTCGGGCGCGGTCCCAAGCACTGGGATGTGGTAGTGACCGAGACAAGGCTCCCGACAGCAGGGACCTCACATCCACGCGAGGAGAGGCATGTGCTAGACAAGTAAATGCAGAAATATGTTTTTTCAAAGCTCGTAAGTGGCAGTGCTGCCGTGTCTTCACAGAACTTGGTAAGGATGAGGGCGGCGGGCTCAGTCCCCTTGGCTAGAATTCAAGAGACTTGGGCAGGTACCGGGATGAGCTAATCCCCTGTGCACAGGACACATCTTTGCCAGGTAGGAAGGGGCCCAGGACTGAATGCTCTTTTAGAAAGTCACCTTAGTCGTTGGCCTGTAGGAAGGATGTACCCTTCAGAGTGGGGACTCGAAAAAATTGCATTGATCCCAATGGCCAGGGAGAAGAAAACTGGGCACGACCCACTCTGGGCCTTTCTTGACAGGTGCGGCGGCTGTGTGTCCTGGAGCCACAGACCTCTCTGTTTCTGGCCTGGATTCAGTCAGGGGGCGTCTGTGGGAAGGCATGGGTCTGGGCAGCGCACACTGGACTTGGCGTGCTGGGCCAGCCACTCACGGTTGGTGCTCTGGGGGCAAAGAGATCCAAGATTTGGGCTCAAGGTAGGTAGAGAAACAGGCTGGAGCCAGAAGGCCTGGAAGGAAGGAGGGCTTGTTTCCAGTTGAGTCCTGTTGAACAGAGCACCGAGCTCTCTCAGGGCTGGTTCATACCTTAGAAGTTCCTCCCCACAGCAGAAAACCAGTTTTGTGTTCAGCAAGCAGCTAGTATGGACTGAGCTTTTTTTTTTTTTTTTTTTAAACATGCTGAGGGCTAGACGTGCATTCCTTTATATGGGCTGTATTCCTCTGAGGGATACGCTCATTTTCTGAATGGAGAAACTGAGGCTTAGAAAGGCTAAGATGTTTGGCCAAGACCACTCAGCTAGGAAATCCTGCAGGTGGGACCCAAACACAGGTCTCTCTGGCTTTGAGGACAATACCTGTCACAGCTGGGGTTTCACTGTCACAGGCACCTGGGGACACGAAGGGGATGAGGAGGGGCCTGGGTATGAGTAGAAGTGAGGTCGTAGAGGCTGGAAATGAAGACTATGGCCTTGGGAGAGGGCCTATCAGAGCTGAGTGTTCAGAGCAGGAAAGATACGCATGTGCCATTGAAAGAAGACCGAGGAGAGGTTGGGGTTCAGAAGCTGATTGGGTACCTCCTTAGCACCCTGGAGATTGTCTCTGCTTCCCAGAATGCACTGCAGCACACTGCGATGTGAACCCAAGGCAAATTTTGCATTGACCTGTGCATGATTTCGTTGAGACATTAAATACATGTAGAAAAATGCAGCCCGCTGAACCGAACTTCGAGGAATCCACAGGATGCCTGTGTCTCAAGCATCTGTCTCTTACCCGTCCACACCTGGGTTGTAGATCGGGGGATTATGGAGCAGGGAGTAGAACGTGGGGACTGGTTTGGCAGGGAGCCTCAGCAAGTTCTGGTATCATTTCATCTCTCCAGGGAACGAAGCATGCAGTGTCCACTTAGGCAGACACATCTGTACTCCCTGTGAAGCACAGGGCATTCAGCATCATTTTTTTTTCCCCCTAGCTCTAAAAAGTGAGGGAAGGGCAACTCATCCCTTAGAACCACTCAAGGCACTTAAAGTAGTGAGCCTCCCATTCCCTGGAGGCATGTAAGCAGAGGCTGTGCTATTTCAAGGAAGGCAGTTCTCTGTTGGAGAAGAAGTTGGACTAAGTAGTCTCTGAAATTCCTTTCAATGCCCGCTCTCAAGTTTCTGTGACCTTAAGGAGTTGGATACGTTTGGGGCAAATCAGCTGAGACAGATGAACCATCCCCATGTCCTCTGAGGCGTGACCACCCAAGAATCATTTGGTAAGGTTTTTGTGTTTTTCTCCTTGGGTCAGAATAATGTCAGGCACAAAGGCCAGCGTATTCCGTTGATGAGGCATTTGACTTTTGTGGACGGCTAAATCCTTCTCTACACTTGCCAGCCGGGTGCTTTTGAGCACGTGGCTAAGGCTCTCGGAGCCTCAGTTTTCCCATCTGTAAAGCGGAGCTGGTAGCAGAACTGACCTAACGGTGTTGATAACAACAGTGGAAGGAGATGCTCGAGGTAAAGAAAGCATCATCGCAGTGCTTGACACAGAGTGAGCCCTTCATGGACACCCGTTCTTTTTAATACTCATTCCATGCATGTTAACTGAAGGCCAATTAATTTATCAAACCTGGGGAGTTGTGGGCAATAGGCAGAGAGTCGAAAGATCCTTCTGCTGTGACTGGAAACCCTTATTTTCCCGCTTGAAGGGGCTCCGATCTGGACAGAGGAAATGCAAGGCAACAGAGACACACACATCCCTCCTCTTGATTTTCAAAAAAAATCTTCCCACGAGGTCACATTTGGATGAAATCCAAGCCTCGGGTGATGCTCGGGCCTTGATTTTATCAAAATCGGCTTTTCCCAAGCAGACTGCACATGCCACGGACATATAATATAGTGTTATTTATTACTTGCTGAATACCCACAGTCTGTTCAGCCCTTTACAAGAGATAAAGAAAGATAAGCTCTGGACCCCGAGGGGTTTGCCATTTGGTTACTCAGACTCCCAGTGCCCCAGCTGAGAGGGAGCTCGGATGCCCACAGCATGTTAACTCAAAACTCGTGGCTTCTTCCCGTAAAGAAGACAATCATGGGAGGCTGCCCCGACATCGTCACAGTTTTTCTCAATGCAGGAAGGACATGAGAGCAGCAGATGCTATTAAAAATGAACTTAAGAAAGAAGAGCTCTTTCTAAACTCAGAACGGAGGAGCACTAGGGCATCGCAAAACCATGAAATGGAGCAGGTTTCGATTTCCTTTCTTCCCCTGTAAGTCTCCAACTTAAAAATGTTGCCGTCCAAATTATTTCCCTGCGGGTGCATAGAGCAGGGTGGGCGGGTGGATGATGGTCTTTTGGAGGCAGAGAAAGACAGACAGATGCCGTCTGGCCTGGAAGCTGGACGCCTTTAGGAAATGGTGCCTTCCCTCTGTTCTGGTAGTCTGTGCAAAGGTCCCAAGAAAGCCTGGCTTCTCTCGCTGCCGTCCTTGCTGGGAGAAATCACGAAGATCTGCGGGTAGGAAAACACTGATTCAGCGCTGTTCTATTTCAAGAAAGGAGACAGACCCCACAGACCCAGGGAAAGAAGAATCTGGATGTGTGCTAGCAACGCAGCGAACTTGGTCCCCAGTTGGCCAGTTCTGTTCAGAGCTGCAGGGAAACTGGCCGCGGGGGGAAGAGTGCTAAAGAGTTCATCTAAGATGGGAGCCTTCCTTCTTGTGGTCTGGCTGATCCTGCGGCCCGGAGGGAAGCTTGTGGTTACCCTGGACTCCCCATCCCTGCTTCTTCCCTGTAAATGCTATCACAGCCCTCAATATTCTAGGCAGTTCTCCAGTCCTTTCTGTGGACACCTGGTCCAGGCCAGCATCCTCTTTCATCCAGAAGACAAAAGCCACTTCCTCAATGTATTCTTTTCCACTGCTTTGTTTTCTGTTAGATTCTATTCTTATCATTCATTCATTCGTTCACAGTAAATTCATTCATTCATTCATTCACCATACCCTCACACACAGCAAAGTGCATGGATGGTAAAAGGCACAGCTCCATGACGTTTCCACAAAATGAAACCAGCGTGTAAGCAGCGCCCAGACGAAAACAAGACATTCCCAGCTCCTTGGAAGCCCCCCGACCCCCACCGGTTGCTCCTTCTTGGCCATGGCCTTCCCCCACCCAAGGGCAACCACGCTCCTGACTTCTTACACGCAGGCAGGACTTGACCTGGTTCTGAAGCTTCTATAAAATGGAATTCTCCAAGATGGAGAATCAGTTCTGCCATAATGCTGCTTTCAAAAATGCGAGTTTGTCCCGTGATGGATGTATTAGGGGATGATGTGAACCCAAGGCAAATTTTGCATTGACCTGTGCATGATTTCGTTGAGACATTAAATACATGTAGAAAAATGCAGCCCGCTGAACCGAACTTCGAGGAAACCACAGGATGCCTGTGTCTCAAGCATCTGTCTCCTACCCATCCACACCTGGGTTTATGACTTGCCCATCTCGGATAACCCCCGCCACCCCTCCACGAGAACTCACAAGCTGCACCCTTTCTCGTGCCCCTGCCGTGAGCAAGCTGCAAGACTTCCAGACTGCCACGTTTTATGGCCACGTTTAGGCACTTACCTGTCTAATGTGCATAAACACGTGGTACTGTTTTTATTAGTTTTTAATTTTTTTAAATGTGTCACCCACAGAATGTTGGAACATTGTCTCCTAACCCCATTGCCCCCCAAAGCCCTGTTGTTCTTACTGAGTGACTTTGCACAGGGCAGTGATCTCTAGATACGTGTAAGTCGTATGGCGGCAGAAGCAACTGCCCTCTTTGTGTTTGGCTTCTTTCCTTCGGTGCATCTCATGTTTGTGAAATTCATCAAGGTTACAGTACGTGGCTGTGGACCAGTCATTCTCAGGGCCCTGTGTTACAACATTGTATCAGGATAACCCTATCCATCTTACTATGGCTGGGTATTTGGATTTTTTCCAATTTGGGCCGATTTCAAGTAGGGTGACTATGGATGATGGGTACGTGTCTTTTGGTGAATGTGTGCTTGTGTTTCTGTCGGGCATACTCCCAGGAGCACAAGTGTAGGCTCGTGGGGTAGGAGTATATGCAGCGTCAGTAGAAACTCCCAAATAGTTTCCAAAGTGGTTGTACCAATTAACCCTCCCAACAAAGGTAATGAGATGTCCTTTTGGCCACCTGTGATATCATGAAAAATAAATATTTTATCCCTGTCCCTGGTCCCTGGCACACAGCTCCTAAAACCCTTGGCATGTCTGGGAGAGTGATTGGCTTTCTAAAGAGATGACTGGTGACTGGGGGTCACTGTGTAGCTTCAGAATGTGGGATGGTCACCAGAAAGACCAAGGTATGATTTTGGGATTGGGGCAGTCAGCGTCCCTGACCTCTAGGGAGGGAAGAGGCAGGAGATCAAGTTAATCACTCATGGCCAGTGGTTTAATCAATCATGCCTTCATGAGATCTCCATAAAAATAGGGATTCAAGAGCTTCTGGATTGATGAAGCCATTGGGATGCTGGGGAGGGTGGCGTGCCTGGAATTGGCATGTACCCCTATCCCCACCCCAAACCTTGCCCTCAGCATCGCTCCCATTTAGGTGCTCCTGAGTTGTGTGCTTTGTAATTAACCAGTAAACATAAGTAACCTGTTTGCTTAAGTAAACCACTGAACCTGGGGAAGGGAGGGTGAAGTTGGACGGAAGTGTAGGCACCCCGGGGACCTAGTACTTGCAGCTGGAGGGCCGTCGTGAGGGACTGAGTCCTTCAACCTGTGGAATATGGCACTAAGCCCAGGTAGTTAATGTCAGAATTGAGATGAATGGTAGAATACCACGTCAACGTCCAGAGATCCAGAGAATTGTTTGGTGTGAGGAAAAATCCCAGCACACTTGGTGTCAGAAACGTTGTGAGTAAACACAGTGCACCAACTCTTGATGTGATTGGATTTTTTTTAAAGATTTTATTTACTTATTTGACAGAGAGAGAGATCACAAGTAAGCAGAGAGGCAGGCGGGGGTGGAGGGAAGCAGGCTCCCTGCTGAGCAGAGAGCCTGATGTGGGGCTCGATCCCAGGACCCCAAGATCATAACCTGAGCCGAAGGCAGAGGCTTAACCCACTGAGCCACCCAGGCGCCCGATGTGATTGGATTTTATTTTTTATTCTAACCATTCTGATGAATCTCACCTCTACTCTTTTTTTTTTATTTGTACTCTTGACCACTCTGATGTCATCACCCTGCCCAACAGCCAGAATGAACTTAAAATATGTCCGTAATCATGTCACTTCCTTATTAAAAGCCCCTAGTCACTCCTTGTTGCCCTTATGGTAAATTACAGAGCCCCCCCCCAACCTCCAGGGAGCCCCTGACTTCAGCCTCCTATGAATTCAACTTTTCTAATTTTCTTCATGTTTACTTTACTCCATCCTATTTGGATTTCTTTAAATTCTTTGAGCATGCTTCGCTCTGTCTTATAAAGTCCATCTTTGAAATGATGTATCCCTTGCCTGGAACACTCCAGGTCAGCCCTGCTCCTTTCTTCCTAATGAACTTCTTCTGATCACCTTTCATGGGTCAGGTTAATAAAGCATCCCTTGAGCAGGACCTAACCGACCTCTCCCATTAGCTTACATCAGGGCTTATCGAACAAACAATGGCCTTTGTGCCAAAGCTGTCCACCCTCTGCTTTTGTAAATAAAGTTTTATTGGAACACACCTATGCCCATCCACTACATGTTCCCTATGGCTGTTTCTGTGATACGATAGCAAAGTCAAGTAGTTGAGACAAGAGACCATGCAAACACCACTGAAAGCTTAGAAAAGTTTATTATTTGGCCCTTTGCAGACAAAGTTTGTCAATTCTTGGGTTTATATGCTCCAGGGGCTCCCTGTACTTGAGAAAACTTCATGACACATGATTCCGTGTAATGTCGCAAATAGGAACTTGCCTCATTCTCTGCTATAACCTTGTCTGACAAGCTTGATAGTCATGTAACAAATGTTCATGGATCAATGAATTAATGAACTACTATAAATCACTAAGGCAGAAGTGGCTAGTTGCCTTTACGAAGCCCTTTCTCTTCTGTTTCTGTAGGAAAGATCCCTGGTTTTATGTGCATAGAAATGCACCAATTAAAAAGCTGTGTTTCCAAACTTCCCTTGCAGCTAAATATGTTCATACGACTAAATTTTGACCATTGGTTGGCAAATGAAATTGTGCCTGATGCCTTGGAAACACTGATGAAGAAAATCGGCTTGGGGGCTCAGGGCACCTTTTTGTCCTCCCCTGACTCATTTCTGCACCGAAGTCTGAAATATTTATGTAATGGTTGGAGCTCCAGCAGCTACCTTAAACTATGAGGTAACTCAGAGACGGAGGAGAAAGAAGGGGCCGGCCTCTGCCTCGCTGAAAACTTGGTGCAATTCCCATATTGTTCCTGATTGTCCACTTCAGGGATTCTTTTATGGGAGAAAAAGTGAACTCTGAAATATGTAAGCCAGTGCAGTTGGGCTTTAAACACCTAACCAAAATAAATTGGGATCTCATTTCCTTTGATTTATTTCTCTTTCTCTCCCCTCTACTTGGACTTCTCCTTTTGGTAAGACAAATCTAAACACGTCCTTCCTTTTATGATAATTTTTCCAGATTTTCATCTTGGTCTGACCCTGCATTTGAGCTCCGATGTTGCAATTCACCTCTGTCTGACAAACTGCCGGCAGGTCGCCTTTTATTTTCTCAATCTCGCTCCAGCTTCCAGTTTTTGATACCTGGCCTCTACCCTTCTTTCAGAATACTAGAGCTTGGAGAAAGGAGTGTTGCTAATGTTTTGGGGTTGGGACCTTTAGTTGTTCACTTAAGTGAGAGAAACTTACCAGTCTCTACTAAGTGCCAAGCATTAAGCTAAGCATAGCCCTTAGCTTCCATTTTAAAATGCCAAATGGACCCATTTCTTTTGCTTAAGAAGCCCCTATTTAACCATCTATCATCTCAATCACCAATTTTCTATCTGTCCAAACACCTGTCTGTCAAGACATTGTATATAGTCAGAGGGAGGTTTCAAAATAGAAATAGGTTTGTAACAAAGAGTATAAATGACAAGATGATTTAATGGGTAGGTTGGCAAGCAGGTTCCCGGAAGCCAAATGCAGTCCAATACCTTGTTTTTCTAAGGCTCCAGAATGAAGAAGGGTTTTTGCCTTTTTCATTGGTTGAAAATAAAAACCAAGACAAAAGCAAAAGGAGATTAGTATTTGATGACAGATAAAATGTATATGAAACTCCAATGTTCATGTCATTAATAAAGTTTTATTGGAACACAGTCATGTTCATTTGTTTATCATTTATGGCTGCTTTTGCACTATAACTGCACATTTGAGTAGCTGTGACATAGACCATAGGGTGCCCAAAGCCTAAAATGGTTATTGTTTGGCTCTTCATAGGAAAAATCTTTTTTAAAAAAATATTTTAAAAATATTTTATTTATTTATTTGACAGACAGAGATCACAAGTAGGCAGAGAGGCAGGCAGAGAGAGAAGGGGGAAGCAGGCTCTCTGCTGAGCAGAGAGCCCGATGCGGGCTTGATCCCAGGACCCTGGGATCATGACCTGAGCCGAAGGCAGAGGGTTTAACCCACTGAGCCACCCAGGCGCCCCTTCATAGGAAAAATCTTGCTGGTTCCTAATTTGATGGAATCCTTCTCCACCCCAACCCCAAATAAAGCAGGGAAATAATCACGGGGTTTGGCAGAGACACAAAGATGCCTAATGGTTCTTTGTAAGGGAGGTTCGTAGTGAGTAGTAGTTCCTTCATCCTTTGATGTTCCACTTCCAGCTTAGAATTTACTAAGAAATAATTCCCTGAGATCATCATTTCTAGAACCTTCACCTGGAAAATTTCAAGGGACTCCCCCAAAGTGAGATATAATTCTCCCATTGGGGAGGAAAATGGTCCCAGGGAAACATTGTCACTCAAAAACTTACCTGTTTCCCATCCTCTTTTCCCAAAGACTCAGGGAGGGTAAGCAAATCTTTGATTTGCAAAGTTGGTGCGTTCAGCAATGGTGGAAATTCAGCTCTAGGAACAGGACACAGAAGAAGCCCACGCACTTGGTCAGCCGCACACGCTCCTAGGGTGGCCTCGGGGGCCAAGTGTTGCAAGCACACCAGGTATTTGCAAAGTCAAAGTCCCTGATCATAGTGTTGTTCCAAAGGAACTCGGTGTTTTTCACTGTAATTGAAGTTGATTTGTTTTATATTTACCCTCTAAGGTCAGGGAAACTTGGATCTAATATCAACCCATCTGCTCTTCTTCTAAGTGTTTCTGATCCCTCCTCCACGACGTAAATGGTCCTCGCTTTCTCCATCCTCCTCTTGTCCTAATTTTGTTCTGTCATCGGGCCAACGTGGAGAAGACCTTTGCTAGGCAGAAGAATCACTTAATCATTGGGTCCACACCTAAGTGAGGCCAACCAATTTCTTTGACTTTTATGACCTTCAATATTACTGCCATTATCTTGGTGACATTGTGTACTAGCGGAACCTAGCATTTTTTCTTAAAAAAAAAAAAAAGGAAAGACTTATTTGCTTCAGATTTGCTAAAATCAATGAAAGGTCTGTACCCATCTCAACTAATTAATTTTCTCGGAACATTAAGTACAAATGTTAAAGAAGAGAGAGCAGGGAGGGGGGTACACTTCAAGAGGATGATGGAGTTAGAAGCAATAATTATTTATTGAAATGGGAGTCCTGGCGTCAGGGTTAAAAAATCATGCAACACATGAATTCATTCTCTGTATAAAAGATTCACATCATATAGAAGAATTTAGAGTAAAACGTGTAGTTCTCCCTTTCAGTTCCCATCCTTACCTCTTCCCTGAAGGGAACGACTCCAACAGTTGGGGTGAATATCTTTGAGCGCTTGCTTCTGTGATGGGTTTTTTCCCCCACGGATTACTTTTCATTTCTGGCCATGGTGAACAACATTGTGGTGGACATATTTGTAAATACACAAGTAGTCTTGGTGGTTGGAGTCCTAGAGGTGGAAATGCTGCATCAAAAGAAGATATGTGATGTGCCTGGGTGGCTCAGTGGGTTAAGCCTCTGCCTTCGTCTCGGGTGATGATTTCAGGGTCCTGGGATCGAGCCCCACATCGGGCTCTCTGCTCTGCGAGGAGCCTGCTTCCTCCTGTCTCTCTGCCTGCCTCTCTGCCTACTTGTGATCTCTCTCTCTCTCTGTCAAATAAATAAATAAAATATTTTTTAAAAAAGATGTGTATTTTACATTTTGATAGAGAACTGCCAATTCGCTTTCTAAGTGACTTCTATTTTAGACATCCAGCAGGAGTTTATGAAAGCAATGATTTCCTTGCATTTCCACCAATATTGGATATTGTTGATGTTAAAGAAAAGGGGTCCTGGGGTGCCTGGGAGGCTCAGTGGGTTAAAGCCTCTGCCTTCAGCTCAGGTCATGATCTCAGGGTCCTGGGATCAAGCCCCACATCAGGCTCTCTGCTCAGCAGGGAGCCTGTTTTCCTGGCTCCCTCTCTGCCTGCCTCTCTGCCACTTGTGATCTCTGTCTGTCAAATAAATAAATAAAATCTTTTTTTTTTTTAAAGGGGTCCCTTAAGTAAGAAGGGTAACTCATCATTATTTCTTTTGGAATAAAGGTTATTGAAATATAATTAGTACATAATAAAATTTACCTTTTTAAGGATACGGTTTGATGTATCCATCACTGGAATCAAGAAATAGAACATTCTTGTCACCCAGAAATGTTCTCTTGAATCCCTTTGTAAACAGATTCCCTTCTCCCACCTCCAGCCCC